>NC_135438.1:18931344-19253011 GCF_051991255.1 Vanacampus margaritifer | reverse complement strand
TGATTATTGCAGAACACACAACAATAGCTAAAGCATGATTGGTTGTTACCTGAGCTCAAAGGCACTATGATGTCACTTTCAGTCGACAGCAAGTTGCAAAATGCCAACACAACATATAGAGGCTATTTAAAGTAAGCTCTACCTGTACATTAAAGTTCAGTGCTTCTAATATGGGTGGTTCTTAGTTTATCCACTAGATGGTAGTATTTGACGTATACCCTTACAGCCTGCTGGCACTCCTTTCTATCACAATATTAGCTCTCAAAAGTTGTGTTTGTTCATGAGCTGATTGCCCTAGCCATCTATCCATAGAAAATACCAATGAGATAGTGAATACAGTACATAGCAAGTGCAATGCATAACAAAGTGAGGTTCATTGGCTCCTTATATTTGTGCTGTTATCTTGTATTATCTCCCCGTTTTTCATAGAGGATGATGCATGTGTCTGGCCTGTTATCTCTTGCATACCAGCAAGGGATTGACCTTTCTTCTGAATGTCATGCCGGTTTACAGAGTCAATGGCTGTGCAAGATTAATAGGAAATGAAATAAAGTCATGTGAACAACTTGTATAACCTGGTGTACAAGCTTCCTCTTATTGTTTTCTGATGGGTTGCTTGTTGAATACCTCACCATCCAGGATTTCATTGTTGTTTGTTTAGAATTACTGTACACAAAAACTGCATAACCAATTGCACAATCCTGTTTGAATGAGCTCTGTAAATAGCCATTCAAATTCGGTGCCAATCCAGATCAAGTTGTAGATTGTTTTTAATTTGCCCCAATGTTTAAATTAATTGCTGAATGGCAGGATTGAGAAATCTGCAAAAGAAGAATTTGATATTTTTCTTCAACTTGGTATGTTTTTATTTACTGTTGTTTTGTCATTAAAACCCTTAAATTCCTCTGCTACTGTTCCTCCCCAAGCTCTCACTCATACACCCACACATGCACATACACCACACATCTTGAAACACATTCCCGTCTGAAATGGGGCCAAAGCCTCCGTCAGTCTCCTGCGGGTGCAGTATGTTCAGGAGTATGTGGAGACTTGTGTTGAGGAGGGGCAATTCAGTGTAAGTGGGTCACCTTACTGCAGCATTCAACACCAAAAACAACCACATCAATACCCACTCCACAGTCACATACTGTATTTATTTACCCTACTGGGACCAGTGTTTTTGTATGACAATAAAATACACAGTAATTCACAAATGGCCACTTTCCCAAAGTGCTTTGGGGACAAGCACAATGAGTAAAAGCCTGTTTATTTCCCATCATGCTTCTCAACGCCTCACTCTTGACCTCCAAGGAGGTCTGTGAGCTGGTTTGAAGTACCTGTGAGGTCTTGGGAGTCCTGTTGCCGCTTATGTTACACACACTCTATATGTTCTGTTATGTAGCCCCCCCCCCCCACACACACACACACACCCTCAATAACTTCATGAAATATATGTGTGCAGTTCAGTGACCTGCTAAAACACTCAGATCTTTCACTTGACACCTTCTCTGCAGGGAGAGCAGGACACAAACGTTACTTGGCGAAGGAGTTGTGCCTCTGCTGTCCTCATTGGACTCATCTTTGCCTCAATCTCTTTGTTTTCACTGCAGAGAAGAAGAATGCCGTCCCTCATGGCACAGAGAACATCTATTGAAAATAATTAAAGGTCTGAGAGAAACGCAGAAAAAGTGGGCTTGGTTAATAGAGAAAGAAAGACTAAGAAATGATGAAGGCAGAGATGATGTAAAGACTGAGGGAATTCAAAGGTGCACACGTTCACTTACTTACATACAAACACAGCATGGTTACAGAAGAGCGACGAGCTAAAAGAAACAAGATGCTCATTTTACATTACGTAAGAGTTTGCGGCATCAGTGCATCCTTAAACTGAATGTATAATTGTAAAACACAACATGTAAAGCAATAAAAAGCTATTTAACTTGACTTTGCAGACCTTTTTTTCTGTAATTGAAATGATGTAACAGTGTTGTTTATGTAGCAGGTGCACATATAAAAATGTTCCAACATAATGACTGAGACATTGATGACTCGTTTATCTTAGCAGTGGGAATACAGCTGCGGTTTGCATTTGTTATGAATATGCCGCATATGCCGATAAAGATAAATATTACTGGTTGTTACATGACATTTTTGAAAATGTTTATGCAGTGGATATAAAAAGTTGTTTTTTTAATCACTTGGTTCAAATGCCCTTTTTTAATATTATAAAAACACGAGACCAAGATAATTTTTTTCCAAAATTATTCCACCTTAATGTGACAGATAACCTGTATAACACAATTGAAAAGTAAAAATCTTTTCAAGAGAGGATGCATTGCGCTAGTATGGTTGCACAATTGTGCACACCCTCTTATAACTGGACATGTGGCTGTGTTGAGAATTAACCAATAGCATTCCAACTCATGTTAAATGTGACACAATTTTATTTTCAATTAATATGTGCTTCTGATTAACTCCAAATAAAATTAACCTGTTTTAGTATTTTTTTCATGGCATTTTTTTATTCTCAACTTAAGCGAGCACACAGCAAATGTGTCTCTTTTTTATTTTTTTTAAGTCATCAATCAGCAGATGAGTACACTGTAAAAAAAAAAACACCCAATGAGTAATATTTACTTAGAAAAAGTCAGCCTTAGTCAAGGTGAAGACAATTTTGAACATTAAAAAACAAAAAACAAAATAGAACATCAGAACTTTATATGGGGTTTAACAAAGGCATTTTCAATGGTGGATATTTAACATGGTTAATTCTGAAGACAACCACAACCCTAGTTATAATAGGGTGTTATCTCAATTATTAATTTTTATTTTTACTTTTGCTCTCTTGAGTTGGACATGGTTACATTGTAGGTTAGTTAAATCAATAGTGGAAAAAAGTTTTGAAATTATTTATTTTGGTCTCGTTTTTTATTTCACAAAAACCTGCCATTTGAACAGGGGTGTGTAGACTTTTTGTTGTTGTTTTAATATCCGCAACAACTCATATCCAATAGCACACTAATAGTTAATCTGCCCAATATATATAATTTGATGAACATACAGTACATCCAAGCACAGAATAAAACGCAGCAAACAATAGAGCAAGTGTGTAAGGTGAACAATTGTCTAAATGAAACTTGGATAAGGGAAGTACATGTTTGGCAACTCTGATACTCTTATCTTTTTCCACTGCTCTCCTTTATCATTGTACTCTAGTCTTTTCGTCCCCTCTTGCTCTGTGCTTACTCTGTCTTTGACACTTTCTGTGGCATGGATAGACTGTTATTTGTCTTTATTACTGGGTCTTTGACAGTTCATCAGTACATTTTACAATGTGGTTTGATGCGCTTGTATATAAGTTATGTTAGTAGAGCAGCTGCTCTCGGTCATGTACATAAGATTCTATGAACTTGTCAAAAGCGTCTAAAGAAACAGTTTATGTGGGCAGATGACAATTTTTACTGGCAAATGTGTGTGTATGTGGTCGTTGAGAAGCTGATCATGCTTGTGCTATCCTTTTTCTGCCACATTGCCATGGCGACAGTGCCCTCCCGGGGTAATGGGGGACGAGTGTGCTAGAGCTATTTATTCTCCCTCCCTCACCCTTGCATTTCCTCCATCTCTCGTTCACTCCATCTTTGCCCTCTCCCTTCTGCAGCCTCTCCGTCGCTCTCCTCTCGCCGTCTCCCTCCTTCCCTTGCTCTTTCTTCCACTCTCTGATTGGCTTAACACTCCCCTCCTCAAAATGAGATACTGCCTAATGAGACGAGGGTGAGGATGAGAGCAAGGGAGACAAAGAGCAAGTCTCTTAAAAAAAGAGAGAAAAAGAAAAAAAACATGGGGGAGGTGATCTATGCATACTTATATTCTTCTTTGCATGTAAAGCAAGAACCTGTTTTAACACAAGTCTGTGATACGAATTTGGAAGCAAACAGTGGACGTTGATAAGACTGCTTAGATATGTGACCTCCTTTCTCTGACGTATGCGCTCACATTCACATCATTTCATACACATGCACAATCTGATGTGGTGAAATACAAAAGCTGTGTCAAGAATTATTAACTTATGATGGTAATGCTTTGTGTGTCAATTTGTGTTAAGTATCCCTTTAACAGGATATAAAGAGTTTATTATTGTCGTTTGTGGTGGTGTAGAACTGCATTGCATAATATCAAAAGATGTATCCAATATTTTAGTTACCTTAGTTGAGAATAGGAGAGGAAAAGTCATGGAAACATTTCAAGTACAATTACAAGTATATGCACTGCAATTCCACTGCGTCAACAATATCACAAACATTTTTTTTAACATGCTCTCTGACTTTCAAATGCTCAATGCGTATGACGTACATATATGAATATATTCACTGTCTTATTAACTTCTAATGTATCATTTTCTATTTCTATGTTATTATTTTCTCCTAATATTTAATATAAATTTAATATTGGACTAAAGGGGAAGTCAAATGTAAACATTTCTTGACAATAACATGTTATATGTGACCTCACTAGTCTAAACATGACATTCTGATTAATATTACATTTGTGGAATATGAGTTTTGCAGCATAATCCACCCATTTTTATCCATCTCAGGGGGCGGACGTTTTGTCACTTGCTGTCGACTGAAGATGACATCACAGTTGTTCAGGGCTCAGGGAACGACCAATCACAGCTCACCTGTTTTCTGAAGCTGCGCTGTGATTGGTTTGTTACCTGGGACCTGAGCAACTGTGATGTCATTTTCACTGGACAGCAGGGGCAAAATGGTTGCCTTCCGATATTGATAAAAACTGCTGAATTTTGCTGCTTAACTCATATTCCACTGATGCAATATTAAACAGAATACTGTATTTAGACTAGTGGGGCTACATAATACATATTTTTGTCAATATTTTTTGGGGGTGGCTTCCCCTTTAAAAAGGGGAAAATCTAACCTTTATTTATTTCAAGTGAATTTATTCAGAAAAAAATCCCACATTATGGAATAATTATTGTACGTCACAATTATTAGCAGCCCTGATGTCAATACTTTATACAACCCTGCAAAACAGCACCTAATCTTTAATCTTTTTCTGTAATAGTTCACAAGATGGGAGAATACAGAAAGAGTGATCTTCGACCATTCCACTTTGTTCAAAGACAATCTTTCAAAATCATCCACCGGCTTAGGTCCTCTCCTCTGCACTCTCTTCTTTAACCCCCTCCACAGGTTTTAAATGGGTTTGAGGTCTGGTGATTGAGATGATCGTAACTTGGAAGTAATCATTCATTCATTCATTTGCTGAACCGCTTATCCTCATTTGTATGCTAATTTAGTTGGATTCTTTCATGTGACTTTCTGATATTTCAAACTATATACAGGAGTAGACGAAATTGTGAAGCACTCATTTTGTGTCATGTAATTAACTGGTTCAACAATTGCGAACTTTTGACACAGCTGGACTAGCACATGCAAAGCTGCGCATCTATATCTGGGAGACACAAATGCCATAGTGATAGGAGACAGATTATAAACAGTGGGAGGGAAAAGAGCGGCAGCGAGTGAAGGAGATAAATGGCGGAGGAGGAGAGAGAAAAAACGATGAGTGAAGTGAGAGAGTAACACTGTGTGACATACTGCAGACAGAAAGACTAACGGAGCGAGAAAGGGAGATGACAGAGAGGGAGAGAGAGAGAAAGGAAAGAGCTGAGGCACGTCAGTCGCCCCCACCTCCCTGTGCTCCTCCCCCTTTTTTGCCTCCCCCTACCCTCCCTGCCGTGTAGCAGACCTTTGCTAGATGGTAACAAGCCACTCAGACGGCTGCAGCACATACACAAACAAACACACGCTTGCACGTCACTAGATTCCCCGAAGATCACGTGAAGGGAACATGCTTGTGACCTTTCTTGCACATGTCATTGAAACAGCACACTCGCGACATATTTAAAGGGGGGAAGGACCTACACCACATGGTTGTTTTCAGGTCACTTTGACACACTCACATGCAGACTATACACACACCATATACACACGTACACACTCTGGCACTCGGCCTCATTCCCTCCCTCTCTCTCCTTCTCTCCTCCCACCTGAGCTGTAATTTGCAGGGCTGATGAGGGCAGAGCAGAGGCAGGACTGAATTCTGCTCACTCTATATAACATTCACACACTCACACACACATCCACAGTGCTCTCTTACTACTGAGAGAATCTGATCCTTTGTGTCTGTGTGTGTATGTGTGAGTGTGTGTGCGTGCGTGCGGGTGTGTGTGAGTGCAGGCTCTCTTTTTAACCTCTTCTTGTCTGTTGCTTTTTGTCACTCTCTTGTCCTCCCTTCACACTCTCCCTCCATCTCTCTCTGCTCCCCGGCTGTGTGAGTGTGTGTGCGCGTGTATGTGCGTGTGTATGCGTGTGTATATATGTGTGTGTGTGTGAACCGTGGGGAAAACAGACGCTCATGTGAGCAGCAGCAGTGACTGGTGAGAGACAGGAAAGAGGAGAGGAAGAGAGCAGGGATAACAGAGCCAACACCGTCATTCTCATCGGATTCCCACCAGACATGTGAGAAGATGTCGGTGGGCGGCTGCGCGTGTCCCGGTAAGTAGCCGCCGTGGATGTGGTGATGCTCGCCATTGATGACAGCTGCGACGGCCACCGCTGCCATTGTCGGCCGCTGACTTTTCCACATCATTTGTTGATGTATTTCGAGTTGGAGAGTGCTGTTCCTGCTGTGGCGTGACTGAGGCACAGACGAACAGGGAGCCGGGCGCCCTCGGGCCCTGGGCTGAGTTTGCAAAGGCTCATGGGATGTTGCCTTATTTGCTGGCCTGAGAGGAGGAACAGAAAAGATGGGTCAACACATATCTGCTGCTTTTTTACTTTGATCTCCAATGTAACTTTTTGCAGGATGTTGTTGGAGTTACGAGATTGATTATGAACAGATGTTTGTGACACACACACTCACACAGCCAAAAGTTGTTGCTATGGTGCCGCTAATATTCCTCCATTGTGCCTCGGCCAGTTGTTGTTGAAAATAATCATTTCTGAGAGAGTTTTTCTGAGGTTGGAATAGATGAAGTCTTTTAACATGTACTACAAACCCGAGAGAATGCGGTAAGAAAGCTGAATGTGCTGTTAGAGGTCAAAGGTCACCGACTGCAAGATTGGCTCTGCTCGGTTAAATGAAGACTACTCGCATTTCTATTATTTGAAGATGCATGTACAAAAAGATCACATTGATGAATCACTTCCTTTGTTTGGCCTTCAGCAGCTCATCGGCCTAGACAGCCTTGCCCAGGCTTTCCCTGAAGTTTTAATTAATTAATTTATTTATTTATTTATTGATGGTGGGGTGGGTAATTAGCATAAGGCATGCATATTTATATGAAAGGAGCCTTCAGTCAATGTTTGCAGTGAAAAACAATCATCTTTATCTTGGCTCTATCATTTACAGTCAAATTTTTTGTAATGTGGTGGAAATTTTTTACAACAGTCTTCCAACTTTCTTGTATTACTTTGCAAAATGGCTTAGTTTCTACCCAAAATTCCTTTCTTCGCCGAGGTCATGAAAGAGGTCAGTACATGCATACCTGACTGTAGAGAACATTTTCAACATTCAAAAACAGGCATTTGTGTGTTGTTTAATCATGCATTAAGTTCCTTATGCTCCTTGTTAAGCCTAGAACAATGTGAGAATAAAAAAAAAATAGTTTCAGATGATTGCTTCTTACCTATTTTAATGTGTTCCATTAAGTAATAGCTGGTCGGTTTGTGGGAGTTCCGTCACAGACAGTAACTTGGTGGAAGGAGTATCCATCATATTGTATTAATGTGCATACCTGTGTTGAAACATTGCACATTTGTTGCTCCTAACCCATGGATTTAGGTTTCTTGTTGTCTTTGCTTTTGCCTAAAAACAATGTGGCGGGATTTAAAAAAAAAAAAAAATTCAGTGTTGCTTTTTGCCTATTTGAATGTTTTTCTTCTTTTTGTTTTTTAATTAAGTAACAGCTGCTTGGTTCCCACAGTTCAGTCACAGACAGCAACTTGGTGGAGGGAATATCCATCATATTAAAGTACTATATTGGAAAGTGTGTGATTTGTCCACTGTCTTTGAAGGATGAGGGACTCCCTGCAGGCTACATATGGTTGTACTTGGGTTCGGAGAGTCTGACAGCAAACAGATAACTCCACTCATTTTTATTGACTCTAATCACACATGCTAGGGAAGAAAAGAGGAATCAAGGTCTAGAAATAAACCCTGTGCTGGTGCGCCCTGGGCAATATATTATTAAGTGTTAGCGCGATTTATGTCCCACTGCTCATAGCACGTGTAGACATGAAATATAATCCTGTAGCTGAAAACGTATTACTACATATTACTTGTACTGTCATGCAATATTCAGCCGCGGGGGAGTGCAAGTCAGTGTGTTTTCAGTCTTTTGGAGGGTGCAGTATCACCCTGACATGGCCTCTCTTCTCCCCCCTGACTAACAGACCACAGTGGCTGCGGTGGTCAACAGCCTGGATGAGACGTGCGGCCAGCCACAGACTTTAATCATGAGAAGGATCCAAACAGTAAATACTCTCATGTTTTGTGGTTTGGAAACTATTTAACTGGTAAGTTATTCGAGAGGCAGCCGCTTCAGAAGGTTGCAGCCAAGTTCAGAGACAATGCTTCATCATCCCAATGGATGAACAAATAGCCAAGCATTGTTGGGGAGATGCAGTAGATGCAGAAATGTGTCTGGCTGTGTGATTAAGCCTCTGTGTGATTAAACCTGCACGTGTGTTTCCAATCTCTGGGCCCTGTGCTCCGCAAGGCAAATAGTGCTGCCACTTCAGCCGTTAAACAAGCTTGCACAGCCGAGGCTGGAGCTCTTGTTTAGAATAGGTCCTTAGCTATCTTGCGGTCAGATTGCATACTTAATCAACATGGTCATGGAAATTTCCAAAAAGACTTATGACTGCCCTGTAGCGAACCTCCCTTTTTGCGCTCATTTTGTTTTCAACTGTGCTTCAAATAGTTTCTTTCCAACGCATATTATGTATTTGATTTCCATTCACATAGCAACTTATTATAGACACTCATTAAAGTTGCTCTATGTAACAATTTTGCCAAAAATATGACTGAATCATTTTCCAATCAATAGATTAACACCCTAGCTGTTCACAATGGGCATACTCCTGCAAACCTCTGACCAATAGTTTTCAGACTGGAATCATGTTCGAATTTCCCGCCCTCTGTCTGTGGAGGTGACGTCATGTGCACATTGTGTACGTGAAGAAGGGGGGGGGGGGGGGGGTGTAGTATCATTTTTTGGCATCAGGTGGCAGTAGTGGTTTGAAAATCAATGTTCTGCGTTCAGCAGTTAAAGGGATAGCCTACTTGACTCATTGAGCCATTCCAGCAGTAAAAAGTTAGTAATTTGTCCAAAATAAATTTCATACCTACATTTATTTGTATACAATTAATAACTTTAAAAACTAATTTTTCCGCTTGCTGTCGACTCAGTTAGCTGATCAAACCCAGAAAAGGTGAGCCATGATTGGTCATTAGGCTACCTACTTCCTCAGCACAGGTTTATTAATTATTTATTAAAGGTATTAATTATATACAAATAAATGTACTTATCAAATTCATTCTGGACAAAATTCAAACTTTTTACAGCTGAAAATGGCTCATTGAGTCAAGTATCCCTTTAAAGTAATGTCATGATTAACAATTTTTTTTTTTATCAGTAATTCACATTTCTCATTAAATTACAGTTCTGAGGTTTGACTCACCTGATGTCAGGTTTGATAGGCTCTACCTCCCTGTGACTCTGAACTAGATGTGCACTGCGACTGTTGATTTAGTTTGTGGTCCAGAGAAGAACAACATGACATCATCTAAACTCAACAAAAATATAAACACAAAACTTTTGTTTTGGAGTACATTTCACAAAAAATGGGAGCAAAAACAAAAGTGTTGCGTTGATACTTTTGGGCGAAAAGTCTCCAGACCTCATATGACAACATTATTTTGCTTAAAACAAGGCAGGCATCAAAACTGGAGCTCAGAACATTCAAATAGATTCACCCATACCATTGAATAATAATTAATGTATTAATCCATCCATCTATAGTAGCTGATCCCAACTGGCATTGAGTGAGAGATGTGGTACATCCTGGACTGGTCACAACATCACAGTTCCATTTAATGAAGTGTTTGTGAATTTTCGCCACAGTCGATTAAGGACATCTAGTCAAATGGCCACCCCTAATTTAAATGCGACACTTCCACTTTGTGAGTCCAACAAAGCCCAACCAATGGCTAGTTTCACCAGATGTCGCGTTAGCTGTGGCAGAAATGATCAAACTGCAGCCGCCCAATAGTTGCTCCCCTCTCTGTCTCCCCTTCTGGCTTGTTTACATTCCAGTGCCATGTTTAACAGCAAAGGGCCCTCCCCTCCTTCTTGTGTGGGCTCAGCGTTTGTGCTTGAGTGTGTGCGCGCATCTGGATGTACACACAGCATGTGCCCCAGCATGTGGATGACATCAACACTGGAGCAGAATGTGTGGGGATGTCTTATTGTTTCTGAACTCGCAGATGCTTGGATAATTACATGAAATGAACCCCCCCCCCCCCCTCCCACCGAAGCTGTAAGCTCACTCATTTTTCTCAACTTTATTTGTCCCCCCCCTCACCTTTTTCATCCTCCTCTTTTCTTTTTTGATGCCCCTGATTGCTAGCGTATGTTGCCTGGCTTGTTGGCAAGGTGAGGGGAGAGGGTAAGAGAGAGAGAGAGAAAAGGGGTGGGAGGGACTGTGCCCTCTCATGCAGGGAGTCACATGGTGTCCCTGATTGGAGGAAAATGAGTAAAGACTGCAGCCTGGCTGAAATGGCAAGAGACAAAAAGGCACAAAGGCTTAGCTGTTTGGAAACGGGTTGCACAACAAGGGAGCCTGGAGAGGAGGGAGGGAGGATTATGAAGGAAAAAAAGAAAGCGAGAGTAGAAAGATGTGATTTGCGAAAGGGAAGAGTTAGAGGGAGGGCTGAGATAAGAGAAAACAGGAGAGGGTGACGGAGGAGGGAGAAGTAAGAGGGATGAGGAGCAAATGGGAGATGAAGGCTGCGGGGGTGCAGGAGGAGTGGGGAGGGAGGGAGGCAGGGAGGTTGAGACTGAGAGAAATCAGACTGTTTCGATGTTTTCTGCAAGGCTGAGCGCTGACGTGATTGGCTGGAGGAGGGTGGGTGTGTGGCGGGGGGTAGACCTGACTCGGAGATCAGAGACAGACAAAATGGCTCCCAGAGAACAGAGAACGCAGCATCAGGCCACTGTCACATCCCCTCACATAGCTGTCAGCTGACTCCAGTCTCTGTGAGACACGCGCAAACACACGCACACACACACTAGGCCACCTGCTAGTGTGAGGGAAGAACACTGACAATGATGGATAACGACGACGATCAGTGAGCAACCTCATCGGCTTCTTCTTTTTGTTCTTTTAATTTAAATACAGTTGTGGTGTACTCACCTACCGCAACGTTATAACCTTTTGCACACATACAACGCAGTAGCCAACACATTAGCTTGATCAAATATTCTGCTTTGACTTTTGGTTTCAAACCACATTGAGAACTGAGAATTATTGTTACAGATCTTGTTAGAATTATAGTGAAAATGAGAAAGTGGTCCTAATGTTGTGGCTGGTTGGTTTGATTAGTCTATCACAGGCTGCCTTAAGTTCATTACTGGCATGCACTGATATGTGACAGTGACACACGTGCCATTTACTTTATTATGGTGGTATGTCGGTGCCTGAAATCCTACGCATGTGGTTGGAGAGCGGAGCAAAGAAAGGCTATTCTAGTTAGGATGAAACACACTTATACAATGCGGCCACAAGAGGGCACTGCTACCAAAGGTCCGACCGACAGACATGCTCGGCCTCTTGATAGTTTTAAGCCACTAGTCTTCCCTGCAGGTTGTAGTGTTGAAAGAGTTTATTTATTGCTGATCCTGTTTGTGGTCATGGGTAGCTGGAGCCTATTCCAGCTGGCAGTGGGTGAAAAGGCATCCAAGACCCTGGAATGGGCCCCATAGTCAATCAAAGGGCACATATACAATACTGTACACTGTACTGCTGGCAAACTTATTGATTTATTGAGAATCACTTTTATCATATGGCATTCTTTTAGTGGTGCAGGTTTTTGTATTTGTTCCCCCCATAACCCCCCCCCCCCCCCCGTGCTATTTATGTATTTATTTTTTATTTATGTAATTAAGTTTATTGAACTTTAAGCTCAATTGTTTTATTTTGGTCATCGATTGTGTTTAATGTGTAACACCTTACGACTTTGTTTCGACAGGTGCTATGTAATAAATAGTAGTAATAGTAGTAGGGATGGGCGAGTAGCGGTATTGGGCCGATATCTGGTCTTATTTCAAGGTACTGGTATTTGTTAGGCTATCTTCTTTTGGCCGTTTCACGATCAGGAACTACGAATTAGACATCGGAAGAATAGAAAATTGTAATTAATTTCATGCAATTTTAAGGAAAATGCCATATTAGGATATATGTATAGGTATTTCTTTAAAATCATTGTTATTTTTTTGGGTTAAAATGTTCATATCACAAGTACAAGTGGTATTGGTGACTACTCAAGATTTGAGTTGACTCTAACTGCCATTGTTCTGAAAAAAAAAAAGCGGTAGGCCAATTGAACGTCCCTAGTTAGTAGCAGTAGTAGAAGTCTTACTATTACTAGTATTACTAACATTACTAATTTTATTCACACTTGCATGCACACCAAAAGTCGTGTGAATGAACCTTGCTACAAATATATAATTATTTCCCACCCAGCCACCATTCCCCGCGGCATCTTTGTTACACATCATTAGGCTGTAATGCTCATTTGTAAAAAAAAAAAAAATTTAAAAATTGATTTAAAAAATCCCCTCTGTATTTATGTAAGATAGTCATATCAGCAAAATAAAATTCTTGACTTGAGTAAAAGTTGTTTTAATTTGTAAGCATGGATTTTTTAAAATCATTGAATATTTTTTCAAAGAAATTGAAAACTACACTACACTGTAATTAAAGTTTGAATCTGCAAAGTAGAGCAATATGCCTGCATTCTTCCATTTTCTATTGTGCTTGTAGGGTCACGGGTGAGCTAAAGCCTTCCCCTATTGACTTAAGTTGAGAGACAGGGTGCACCCTAAACTAGTTGCCAGTTAATCCTTTTCAGAGTCGCAAGAAGCTGAGGCCTATTCCTAAAAGTGCACAACAACCTGGACTGGTCACCGGTCAATCACTGGGCACATAATGTTGAGACAATGAGTAAAATACTGTACCCCATTAGACAAATCACGGTATTTCATCATAATGTACAAAATAAAGAAAACAAAATGTGTACTTAATGCAAAAAACATCCATCTGGAGTAGTCAGCTGACTTAAGACGAGTGCGGAAGGAGGGCAAATGTGATGGTTGTTATCAGAACTGAGGCAGACGTTCAGTTTCCTGTTGACTAGTGAGGGGAAGTGCCCCCTCCTCACCCTCCAATGCCTCCGAGCTGACAGTCTGGACACTGGAGATATCACAGAGAGGGAGAGGCATGAACACGCGACACACAGTGAAGGAGTTTGAGCAGTGTATCGCAATCAACCTGACTTTATGACTGACAAAATGGCCATGTCACAGCTAGAAACTGAGGGAGGTAAGATGACCTTTTCCTTCTGGCCTCTCGCACAGCTGATTCAGCAGCACGTTTAAGCCAGACTGCTTTTGCTGTGGCTTTTCTCAGTTCTGGTTAATTTTCAGCTGCTTTTTTTTTACTCCACTGTTCTTGCTTTGATTAAATTGGATTAAAGATGGAGGTCAACTTCACTCAGCGCACATCAGGGAGTGTACTCACCATGCGCCCCCTTTAATCACTTATATATATTTTTTAAATGGTTGTGCACCAACCACTTTAAGTAGACGTCGCATTAAATGTTTGCTTGGCCACTTGTTGCTGGAGATGAATTCATTCATAGGTGTCAATCACGCCGTCGCCCGCCCATGAGGCAAAAGAAAACAATTTGTTTATGCCAGCCATGGCCACTAGGTTGTGTTGATGGCAAACTCGGGTTTGACAAAAAGTCTTCAAAGGACCTTAAACCAGACAGACAGACAGACACAAGGGAATTGTGCCATTGACATCAAGATCATCATGAGAATTATTTGTGTAAACTTTTAATTTCACAATGGGATCACTGCTCTGTATTATATATAAAATATGCGAAAATGTCACCAAGAAGTTTTGTTGATGCCTTCACTGGATTAAATTGTTATTATTTATGCTTTCTTCTGTCCTTTTAAGACAACTGATGTCTTTGGTCCATACAACGTTCGCTTGCTCTCCATTAAATGAGATGCTAGATTTAAGTTATCACATAATATTTCACTTTAACCAAACCAAGGCAAGTGTTTATATTTTATTGTGGTTCATTTATTACTAAGGTTTGGCAGGTTAAGGTTAAGTTGAATTATATTGTGTTTTAATGAGAATTGAGTGGCTGTTAGTGGAACAGATAACATATCTTTTGCGTGAGTTGACTTGACATTGCACTAAAGAACGTTAGCTGTCATCATTTACTGCCTATTCTTGATAGCGCAAGTTGTTGCTTGCAGAAGCCGCTACTGTCTACACTGTAGACTCTACAGTGTAGTCTGGCAAGCAAACATAAATAGAATTCTTTGGTCATCTTATTTTTTTTTCATTAAATGATCATTATTAGGAGTGGGAATCTTTGAATGTCTCACAATTCGATTCAATTTGGATTTTTGGGTAAGCGATTCGATTTAGAATCAATTCTCAATTAAGAAAGATTTTTGATTCATAATGATTTGATTGACAATGATTTTTGCTTCAATTTATAGATGTTCAAGGAATTGTAATGATCTACTAGTCTGACTCGCTAATGCTAATTAGTGCTCTACTCGCAGCACTTTTATCACTCAAAAGAACGGCTCCACGCTGCAAAAAAACAACTTTTATTGGAATAATTTGATTGTGACTTTTTCCTTCTACTCTCTAATGTGGCTACAATTTAACAGTGTATCAGACCACGTGGAACCACACTGCCCCTAAGTGGCCAAATTGGGTACAACATGAACAGCGCTCCCAATAAAGGCACACACAAACAAAAGACAGTATAAAATATATATTTTTTAATCGATTTGGGGACATTTAAAATCAATTCTGAATCATACTAAATTAGAATCATGATTCTTATGAGAAATTATTTCTTAGCACACCCCTAATAATTATGCCAACATAGTACTTGGATTTCTGGCTTTAGCTGTGAGGCTAGCCAGTGCAGGGAAGGTTCTACAGCAAAATATTTGTGCGTCTATGTGTAAGTGTGTGCGTGTGTGTGTGTATGTCACTGGTTAGGGTGCTGCTTGAAGATAAGGCCTGCCCTGTGCCTCACAGCGAAAGAGACGGTGAATGTAAGCCCTTAAAGCCTTATCCTGATACACCTCCTACCCCCACTGCCTCTCCATCACCCGACACATACACTTGCTCTGTGGATTAACCCAGTCATGTAGCATTTCAATGGCAAATCTTACAACACACACACACACACACACGCACACACACACAGACACACAGAGGATTAACCCCTGTGTGCCCATAGATGATTCTTAGCCACTCTCCAGTTGTGAAAACTTGCTTGTGTTACCATGGCTACTGTGGCCATAATGTAAGACAGACAAATCGCACACACAAACAGCCATGACGACATTTAACCAAGATACTACACAAAAATGGATGGTGCCAAAAAGACTGACAGAAGCCATAATAAGGTTATTTTGTTGAATAATCCCGCCCTCTGTCTGTGGATGTGATATCATGTGTGCATTGTGTACGTGAAGAAGTTAAAATGTAGTTTCATTCTCCGGCCACAGGTGGCAGTAGCGATTCAAAATCCAATTTTCTGCATTCAGTAGCTTTGCAAGTGAAATTCTAAATACATTGATTAACTACAAAGCCCAATTCCAATGAAGTTGGGAGATTGTGTCAAATGTAAATAAAAACATAGTTGAATACACAACAAAGACAAGATATTTAATGTTCAAACTGACACGCGCTATTGATTTGATGCTGCGACACGTTCTGAAAAAGTTGGGGAATGCTTAAAAAAACACACCTGTTTTGGAACATTCCACAGGTGCAAAGATTAACTCATTCACTCCCAGCCATTTTCACTGAAGCAATCCCCTTCACTCCCGGCTGTTTTACTGTATTTTGACTGATTTTGCAAGGCTCACAGAATATTGTGTTCTCTTGCTGTAATATAAAAACATGGAACCTACCAAAAGGAAAAAAAAGTATATTTCTATCTGTTTCCATTTTGCAGCAATTAGCATTAGAATATAGTTAAATGTCATCATTATTCACAAATCTATTGAGAACTGTGGGTAAATGAGCTTTTTTTCAACATGGCCCTGGTTGATCTCTTTTGCTCTCCTGCCACCTGCTGGCCGTTTGTGTAATAACTACCATTTCTTCAATCGTTCTTTACAATTTTGAAGAATATAGCGATTTCATAATCTACTTTCCATGACATTATCCGTGACCTTAAAAAAAAAAACCTCAGGCGGCATTTCATTAATCATTGTGTAAAGGATAGACACAGTTTGTCACTACATCTTCAAATGCAAGTTAAAAATCTACTATACAAAGCAAAAGCCTACAATACCCAGAAATATTGACAGCTTTTTTGGGGCCAAGCTCTTCTAAGATGAGCTGACGCAAAGTAAAACAGTGTGCTGCGGTCTGACGAGTCCACATTTCAAATTGTTTTTGAAACAAAAAGGGCCAAAGAGGAAAAGGACCATCTGGATTGTTCTCTGCACAATGTTCAAAACCAAGCATTTGTGATGTTCGTGTCCAAGCTTTTTTTTTTGTAGGTATCAAATTCAAAATGAGTGAATATTTGCAAAACAAAATAAAAACAATAACGTTTATCAGTTTGAGCGTTAAACATATTATCTTCATTGTGTATTTAATCAATTATAGGTTGAAAAGTATTTGCAAATAATTGTATTCTGTTCTAATTTATATTTTACCAATCTCACCTTCATTCGAATTGGGATTTGTATAAATTGTCCCACACCGGCCAGCTTCCACATTCCATAAACATGCTTCTTAGGTTCATTGCAGACTAAATTGCCCATATACTGTGGGCATGGCATGATTGTGAGTGTGGATGGTTGTCGTACCCCCGCCTGAAAGAGGCCTTAGAAGGAAAATGGCTGGATGGAAAAGTTTTTTCAGGTCTGGGTAATCCTCCAAGTTATGAAACACACTTTAATTAAGTCAGCAATATATGTATGTGAACCTTTAATCACTGGAGTCACTGCTGCCTAATTATTGTCTTCATTCCAGACTACAATAAATGGAAATTATGTTACCATAATATCGTTACTGTTAGCCTTTTGCAACGTGCACTTATACTTTAATTTAGTGCCGAGGTTGTATGTTCAAATCCGGGCTTTCTTCCTGTGTAGAGTTTACGCGTTCTGTGCGTGCTTGCGTGGGTTTCCAACAGGCACACTCTAAAAAGAGAATTGTTGAACCAATTTAAGATTACAAATTAAATTTTTGACCAACTTAAAAAAAATTGCTTCAAGTGGTACACACAATTGAATTAAGTTAGTCCAAAGTGAATATATTAACTCATTCACTGCCATTGACGCCTATAGACATCATAAATTCATTCTAACTATTTCTATTAGTTTAACATTTTTTTCCACTTTTGTTAACAAGAGTATGAAAATCTAGAATTTTTTTGGGTACATTTAGAACAGATGTACATTTTTTACTAGTGAAGTCATGTGATCAATATCAATTTAATCACCTTATACCCCTAATTTTTAATAATCTTTTCTTTTTTTAAATAAATAAATAAAATAATTGTAATTATTTTTTTCAAATTTTTAATCTTTTTTTTATTTTTAAGAAAAGATTATTAAAAAATAGCGGCGTCAGGCGATTACCACTTTTAATTGTAATTAATCGCATTACTTCACTAGTTAACTCATGATTAATCACTAATGTTATATCTGTTCTAATACAATAAAAAAAATCTAGGTTTTCATACTCTTGTCAACAGAAGTGGGAAAAATGTTAAACTATTAGAAATAGTTAAAATGAATTTTTGACGTCTATAGCCGTCAATGGCAGTGAATGAGTTAAGTTCGAGTAATTATGAGTTCATTAAACTTAATACTTTGGATTGGAGTCACTTTGGATTTACTTAACTCAGGTGAATATATTAAGTTTAATGGACTCATAATGACTTCAACTTAATATAGTAACTTTGGAATAACTTAATTCAATCGTGTGTTACCACTTGAAGCAATTATTTTTTTTAAATTGGTCAACAATTCAATTTATAATCTGCTGCTTCCTAACGGCCCAAGACTGTAAATTGTCTTTAGCTATGAATGGTGGTTTGTCCGTATGTGTTTTGCAATTGGCAGACGACCAGTCCAGGGTGTAAATATTCTGATTCTCGCTTGAAGTCAGTTATATTCCAGCTCACCCACGAAACCTAATGAGGGCTAGTGGTGCAGAAAATGGATGCATGGACGTTTTTCATTGTCTGTATACCTGCAAAAATCAGAGCCGTTTGTTCTGGTGGGTCACGGTTCACTCATGACAGACTTTCTTTTTTTTTTTTTCATTTCCAACTTTATCCATATGGGTGAATCGTTTCTGGCTGTGATCTGAATATCTGATTATATTTTGAGGCGATTTAAGCAGATTTAGAGGCCATGGGATTCTCCATTAGGGTTAATGCTTTGTGTCCGTGTGTGTTAAGTGTGCATGTGTGCTTGTGTAAGCGTGTGCGAGTGTGCGTGAGTGACTGTGTGGAAAAGAGAGAGGGAGAAAAGCGATACCTTTCGAATACTTTGCTGGTTCTAGTTCTGATTGAATCAAGAATCACACAGCCTTATGAATGCAATATGTCATCATATTTTTACTCTTCTATTAGAAATTAAATTATGAACAGAAGTTTTTAGTGTGAGAGGGAGAGAAAGTGAAAGAGACAAAGAGGGAGAGAGTAGATCACCCAAGCACTTAATTCAATGCCAATCTTAAGTTATTTTAGCAATTGGCATGGCTTATCCATTTTCTGTTTACTTTATGCCTCGTCATCCCAACGTGAGAACAATGTCAGAAGTGTAGCTTGTTCACCACCATGCAGGCGATGATAACTAATTTAGGAGCAATTCTGCAATGTGTTAGCTGCACTAGTAGCCAGCCAAAAGTTTGTTGCTAGCTAGCTAGCTAGTGCGGCATACATAGCATCAACTTGCTTGGACCACAATGTACAGGTGCTCGTCAAAAAAAAATAGAATATATAGTATTTATTTGTTTATTTTTAGTCTTTACATTATTTGGGCTTCCAGCTCATAAAACCCACTAAAACAGGATGTAATTTTTTTTTAGTATATTGTGAAGAAATCACCATGCATACTTTCCAGTGTTTTGAATGGGGGAAAAAAGATTGGATGGATGCTATTTTCAAAACGATATGTCAATCTTCAATAGTTGGTTGGAAATCCCTTTGCCTTAACCACTGCCTCGATGCGCCGTGGCATTGCCTGGGGGTCCTGGAAGCCCAGAGCCAGGCAATAGCCAGATTGATTTGTGCTTCACTCGAGGGAGTTCTCCACAATATAAGTCTGGGACAGCTCCGCGTTGATGTGCTTGGGAAAGGCGGGATATTCTGTAAAATACTTCGATCTGATTGGAAGATGCGTCATCTTGTAATCGTTATTTTTGACCAATTACGGTCACGGGTGAAAATGGGTGGGGGGAACACATATTTACCTTACCAGCCCAAAAAGCACGAAGCTCCTCTCGCTGTTCAACATTCAACAAGGAAACGGTGAGTAATTCTGAGAAAACAGAATTAATTGCAGCGTCCATGTTAGGTTTGTTTATTTGCCCCGGTGTCGGCACTGGCTTCCTGGTTTCGTCACAGCTGAGCTGCATATCACGCCCCCAAACACAATGTCGCTTCGTGATTGGTCCAAACCACGTGTTTCGGATCGGTGGAAATCAATGGGAGCGGTACAAGATGGATTCTCGGGAGTTTGTGAACTCACAAATACCGCGAGAATACATCTTGCGAGAGCAATGTTAGGAAGCCCAGGCTGAGGCTTTCTTGATGTTTGCAGTCTGTTCTTTGTTTTTGGGTCTGGTGGCCCTCATTTCCTCTTGATAGTTCTGTATTGTGTATAGTGGAAAACGAGGGTCACAATACAGTATTATTTTGGATGGAATTATGGAAATGATTAAACTTTTCGAGGATATTCAATTTTTTTGACAAGCACCTGTAAGGTTCTTATACACATCTGTGGCCTCGTCAAGCCCAGCAAAGCTCTTTTGCACCATCTCTGCCAATCAGAAAAACATAAAAATCTTTGATTCTCAGTTTTGCTACTCTACCGGGGCGCAAAATGCTAATTTTGATTTACTAACGGCGATGCAAAAAAAGGAGAAGGCATTTTTCTTTCTTTTTTCTTTCTTTCTTGTGCAGCTCAGTTGTACGCAGAAAGCTGCTGTGCACTAATTAGGTAAATATGAACAATCACTTTTCTGTCAACATGATCTTCATTTCCACACGTACTTCCACTTGCCATACATTAGGCCAATTCTCATCTATGTCACTTAGCAGGAAGGCAGGGGATGAAGAAGGAGGTGGAGTGGAAGAGGGGAAAAATGCTTAGCAGACAATCTTTATGAGCATTGGAGTGGGGGAAGTGGGGTGGAGGGGGTGACTGGCGGTGGCGGTGGCGGTCAGGGGAGAGAAGAGCAAATGTACTGCGGAGAGAGAGGAGGAGGAAGAGGCGAAGGAGGAGGGCCTAGAGCTATTGTTCATGTCCTCCCGTGAACAAAGGGCTCATCGGGGTCCGTATGTAAACCCACAACAGGCTTCAGCCCTCTGACAAGGCCTCATGCGGGACAAAACATAGCGGTCACACTCCCGCTATTTGGGCCGTATCGCTTCTTCGGCATCACAGTTCGCGGAGAACTGCATCGATCGCGTTCATTGGGACGTGTTGTGTGGGTACGTTGCGCCGAGTCGTCCATTCAGCGGGCCTATCGGAGCGTACGCACGGACTCTACCACGGATCTGTAAACATTCGTTTTCTCATTGGACTTCAGCGCAGGTAAACGCTCACTTTTCCCGGCTACGCGCTTCACATTTTTTTTCCGCTGCCGGTGCCACGATTAGTTGTGGCTGACCGGCTGACTCGGCTGCGATTTCGTTAATTATTTTGCTGGCTTCTGGTTTAAAGGGGGATTTAATGCTAATGTGTTAGCAGACAAGCTAGCAGTATGGTATCAGCTGCCATTTGGGTTTGCTAACGTTAGCTTGGCCAGTAACTAATAAGTCCTCGACCTGGTTTGATTTCACACACTGGCGATGGAGACCAGTGGGAGTATTTGTTCAGAATGTTTACAGTTTGTCTGCTTCTGTATTGTTTACTTGCATGCGCGCCTGAATCGTCTTTTGCTTCGAAATGTGCCAAGCTAACGTTTCACCTAGCTAACTGCTAATGGTTAGCATTGTGCGCTTGGTGCCTTTCTAATTGCCTTTGTAACCTCTCCGTCCTCATAAAATGTGTGCGGACGGATTTAGAAAAAACAAACATGCGTATCCGCGATGCCTTTACAAACGTGTTGTGCAACGTTCAGCAAATCGCCTGTTTCACGGCAGGTTTTGTTTTTAAGAAAAGTTTATGATCTGTTTGTGTTTCAGTGCTAGCTGCGAAACTATTATCATTGAATAGTTGATGTTGAGTAGAGTTTTTGTGCAGTCAAGAGTTCTGGTGTAATACAACGTAGTGTTTGAGCATATCATGCATGTTCAATGTGAGTGTTTGGACAGTGCAGCGTTTGCTTGTTGGATAGGAATGAACAAATTCCCAATGGAGGAAGTGGAATCCTGCTGATGTGATTGGGACTGCCTGTCATTAACCACTAACAGGGGATGAGAGGAGCTAATGGAGCTCTCACCAACTAATGGACACATAACATCGATTATTTATTTATTTATCAACTCCATTTGTGTTGTTGTTTCCCTTCCTCTTGTTGCACCCAGCCCATTGCACACTGCTGCTTGCTTGTATGGTAAACAGCTTCTGTTGACAATAAAATGAAGTCATAGTTTTCTAGTTGAAGTTGTGAAACTTGATTTAGTTCTTGGCAGAACAATAATCTTGTGTTATTTAATCCAAAACCTTCCTATGTATTATATGCATTTGGTATTGAAACAGTAACATGGCACTGGCAGTTATTTATTTTTTATCCATCACATAAGTCTAATAGTGTTGTTCGTATCGTCGTGTTTTGCATTTATTACATTAATGTGAATTAAACGTCTTAGACATTAAATGAGTTTTCATTTTTTGTTTTTGCACAAGCACAAAGCCAGTTTACATGTGCTTGGAAAACTGTCACACAAAGACACAGCCATATGTTTATTATGTTGAGACAAGACATTTTGAGGCGGGGCTTCACCATGGTAACGGCTGGGGTCATGACCTGGCTACTGCTACTCGGGATCGCCTTTAGAGAGCTGGCCAATTAGAGTAATATAAGGGGCATGAGGCATTTGAGAGATGGCACGAGACTTGGTACCGCTTCGGATTCTCCTTTTCACCAAGAACCTTTCCTATCCTATCTGAGTAATATATAACCCAGAAGTTCAAATTCTAAAAAAAAAAAAAATGTTTAGGAAAGGTACCTCGATGCAAGCTTTAAGCCAACTTTCTCAAAGGTTACTCCTGAACAACCTTTATGAAAAGTGTATTACCCACTATTTTTTACAACAACAAAATTTAAAGCGTCAAGGCACCAATGTCGTTGACAAAATATGCAAAGACTTAATTTGTTGTTTAAGTTAATTGAATACAAGTAAAGAACAGTATATAATACAAACATACATCAAGAATACTGTTTTAGCTCATGTGAATATAATAAATTATATATATGTTTTTAAATCGTTGTTGAAATGCTTTACATTGGGTACACTACAATCTGAATTATTTTAAAGGGTACTTCTTTCCTGTTATTATTAAGCAAATGTTTTTGCAAGTAAAGTCTGCAAGCCAGACTTAAAGTTTGCAATATTCACCATCCCGCAATAACATCAGTTAGGAAAAGTGGAGTCGATGGATTTGAGACAGTACTGTCCTTTCCTGTTTTTGAAAGGAAGCACCTTTTCATTGCTCCTTGACCTAATGACACATCCAACAAACGTGAAGGAAAGGTGACCTAAAAGTCTAGCAGATTGGATTTTCCGAAGAAGCCCATGGTGTTTAGCCATGTACTTGTGGCCTTTATTATTTGGGTTTTAAAAAAAAGAAAGCCATGCATTTAAGTGTGTCATTAATACGAGGATTTTCGCTATTTGTGGGCCGGCACTGTCCCTATTGTCCGCGAATGGGGTCCAATGTACAAGAACCCCCCCACATAATGTAGGCCATAATAGCCCCATTTGTGTCCGTCTCCCTGAAGTGTTGAACATGTGCATAATGTTTATACTATAACCTTTCTGTTTTCCCTTCCAGGCTGTTCCTCCAAGTCGTTCAAGCTGTACTCCCCCAAGGAGCCTCCCAACGGTAGCACTTTCCCCCCCTTCCATCCCGGTACCATGCTGGACAGAGACGTGGGGTGAGTTTTGTGACTGTGAGTCTATTTTGGTTATGTTGAAAGCTAAGCAGGGTCAGGACTGCTTTGTACTGGGATTACCCGCTATCATAAGTTTACTTGCTTCTGGCATGGCATGCTGGCCCAACTCAGTGCCAGTCTCAAGCATGCATAAATAGGAAGTGTTTGAGTCGGGAAAGGCATCAGTCCATTAAAAAAATAAATATGTTGAAACTTCACCCAATTAGGCAAAATGCTGGGGAAATTTTATTTTGAGTGTGTTTGCCTTGTAGCAACAAACATTTTGCTCCGGTTCAAAAAAGCCAAAGGAACAATTTAGTTTCTGAAACATATTTCTCTCTCTAAAAGATGTAGGTTAGAATAAAAACATCCACTTAATGATGTAACAGCATGTGGTGCATTTAATTTGAAACAAACAATGACTCTTCAATAGGCACATCTTTGGACAACCCTTGACTGAGATGTGATAGAGATGCATTAAGTTTTACAAATTAAAAACGCTACTCTTTTCAACTATAATTGGCCAGTTGGAGTAAAATATGATTGGCTGTACACTAGGCTTGTCATTAGTTGACTAGTCATGACTACGTTGACGATGAAAATCGTTGACAAGTAATTTAATCGTCGACTAGTCGTTTATGCATTTAGTTATTCCATGCTTTACTTTTCTCTTTTCTCCCGCTGTTTGTGACTCACATGCGCAATAATGGTAATCGGGGTCATCAGTGATGTAAACGGAAGCATTGTGGACAATGCAGTGTTATGGCTAACTGGTGTTAGCAACAGGGTCTGAAAGTAATGTCGCATTTCACCAAAAATGCGTAAAGCGACCGTGTGTCCTCTAGGACAAAGGTGTCAAACTCCGGTCCTGGAGGGCCGCAGTCTTGCAGGTTTTGGATGTTTCCGTTCTCCAACACAGCTGATATATGATCAGCTCATCAGCAAGCTCTGCATAAGCCTGATAAAGATCCTGCTGATTGGAATCAACTCGTGTTGGAAGAGGGAAACCTCCAAAACCTGCATTACTGCGGCCCTCGAGGACCGGAGTTTGACACCTATGCTCTAGGACTTTTTTTCAGCATGTGACATCATGCTCGTTCCCGTGGGCATTTAGTGTTAGTGTACAACAAGATTGGGATGGAAACTGAAAAAACAAACAAGATGCAGGCTTCGAGCACAGCCCAATCTTCAGCTCAGACTTCAATAAAACTGAAAAATAATAAGAGTTTATTCAAGCGCGCGAGCTTGAAACAGTCACGAGTAAAAAAGTGACAAACTCCACAAGGCTGAAAATGACTTGCTGTCTTTGATGATGCATTGTTAACGGTCGATCAAATCTGACGTTTTTAGGGTCTTTTGAAAAGTGACTATTTTGGAGGTGCCATGTTTCGGTCCACCGCCAGCAATATGCAATTATTTTTTTCAAGGTTCTCTTCGCATGCATTGTTTTAATAAAAATGAAAGCAGTAGATTAATCTCTATTGCAATAAACTGTATCGGATAATGTTTCGGTCTTTATAACTTATGGTACAATTAAGTAAAATTAACCATTAATTTATAGGACAGCTTATTTATATACTTCAATTAGTTACAAATTTATCATACGCTTTGACATGTAGTCTTTTAATTGTTTACTTAAACTCAACAAAATTCATCAATGTTTCATAAAGCAATGATATGCAAACATAGACTGTACTTTTTAGACATATACAGTGCTCAGCATAAATGAGTACACCCCAACAGATTTGTAAGAACACCTTTAGTTTGCATTTATTTATTTTTTATGGGAAATAATACAGTTCTACAAAATACTCCGACAAATGTGGCCTTTGATTGCAAACAAGATTTGTTAATTTGTTAAAGAACATTTTGCACAAATAAGTAGACCCTGAGAAAAAGGCTGACAACTTGTTAATTCCAGGCCTAGCAGACATGTTTCTATATTGACATTGGTATTGAATAAAATCTTTACATTTTTCGAAGGGGGTGTACTATGTATGTACTATACTATCGGTAACAGTCAGCCCTGGAGAAGAATTTGATGCTGGTGAAGTGAACAGTTCGAGAATGAGGAAAATCCTGCAGCCAGTTATTGCTTCTCTGGGAGAAATATTTCACGTAGGTGGTTATTCGGTTTCAGCAGAGTGCAAGTTGTACCTTTGGGACAAAGTTGAAATGGCCTTGAGAAATCACCATGACAGTCATTGCAGCTTCATTTTTCTGTGCCATAAAAATTATGCCAAAGTTGGTGCCAGTTTTCTCTCTTTTGGTCTATAGATCAATTAATTGTATTAGCACTGTGACAAAAAAATAAAATCGGTCAAAATATAAAGTCTGTTTGGAAATGCCACATCAACCTCAGTACAACACAGCAAGAATTTAGAAAATTGAATGAAGCATTCTGGAGTAATTGAGCTTTTTGTGTGTGTGAGGGGAAAATGGCCTTTCTGGGAACACTTTTGTGTTATATTGTCTATATTGAATTGGAGTAAAATTGTATAACTTCATTATTTATCAACTTTTCTGTACAAAACTTTACCCATGAATGTACTTTTAAATTTAATTTTGAAATGTCAACTGATTCAACTCATTAAAGGCCCTAACTAGCGTAGATTGACAAAAAGTTTAAAAAAAAATGTTTTTAAGGGATGGACTATTTTTTTTCCAGAAAGAAAATAATGAGGCTGGGCTAGTCAAACTTTGACATAAACTAATATATGAGAACTCACAATGTAAACTGCTTGTATTGTTTTGTTTTACTCGTTCGGAGTTCGACGAATTGCGTCTGCTTGCGAAATCACTCGTTTCTATTTTCAAACTAAGCTAAAATCTCTGTGATAAATGACATTTTGAGTGTTAACAGTTGCTATACTGAAACTGAACTCAATGCCAGTATTCGCCCATAAAGGCAAAATCAACTTTGTCTTTGACGTGGTACGGCCGTGCAGTTACTATCGATCCTTCAGTTTGCTGCAAGGAGAACCCCTTATCAATTAGCTGACAAGTTTCAGCCAAAAATATCCACAAAGCGCTCATACGGGCCAAAATTCCTGGGTGTGCTTTAAGTGGGCTTCTTAAAATTAATTTGTACTGGTATGCTTGATGATATTTGAATTGAGCAAATGAAAATCTTTGGTGGCCGATATATTGGTGCATCCCTACATAGAATGATTCTTGTGGGCCCTGTTGGGTAACTAACCAAAATAATATTGCATGTAGCATAGTTACACTCTCATCCTTTTTGTTACTATTTGTGTGACCTGGTTTAGACGCAGTATATGTGATTAAAAAGATCTCTCTTTCTCACTTTCCCAGGCCAACCCCAATGTATCCTCCCACATACCTGGAACCAGGCATAGGGTAAGACAACATTAAACCGCTATACAGATAATGTTGCAGTCTCTTCTCGCATCCAATTGAGCATTAAAGTCTGACCAGGCTAAATGAGGTTGTTAAACTGCTGTGATAGTACTGCAGTTCAGAATTTCCCTTCTGTTTTATTACCACATGCCAACTGTTCTACTTCTTTTGTTTTCACCTCCTGTCTTTTTATGGTGTAGGAGGCACACACCATATGGCAACCAGACAGACTACAGAATATTTGAACTAAACAAACGGTTACAGAACTGGACAGAGGTTTGTAAACGCTCTCACAAACTCTTTCACGCAACATTAGCACTGTGTGTGTGTGGCTAACGGAATATTTGTTCCTCTTCCAAACTGCAGGAGTGTGATAATCTATGGTGGGATGCATTTACTACAGAGTTTTTTGAAGATGATGCCATGTTGACTATTACTTTCTGTCTGGAAGATGGGCCTAAACGTTACAGTAAGAATACCATATAAACATAGCCTGCAGATGTGCTGCCTATTTAACCGCCTCTATGCCATTTTTAATCTCGTTTTTTCACCTCTTTGTTTCCTTTCCACTCATCAAGCAATTGGTCGGACGTTGATTCCAAGGTACTTTCGGAGTATATTTGAAGGTGGTGCCACTGAGCTCTACTATGTCCTGAAACACCCCAAGGAGTCTTTTCACAACAACTTTGTCTCACTTGACTGTGATCAGTGCACCATGGTCTCCCAGAATGGAAAACCAATGTTCACACAGGTGAGTGACTGCCACTGCCCCCTCTTCTGTCAAGAGTATATTTTTATTTAAAATCAGTTGACCTAACTCACTAGTGCCAAACTCAAGGTTCAAAAATAAAAACGACTACAATTGCAAAGTTTCTTCTCTTTTAGGAATTTTATTTTCACCAATTACAACAAATAAGCAAATACAAATACGTTTTCAATGTCTCAGTTTAAATTCAGTTTGTTGTGAAAAATTGAAATAATTGTGAAATTCACGGACAGGTGTATGTATAAGTAATAATATTATGAGGTGATATTTTTATTTTTTCCCTCCACAGGAAACCATAACTATTGTTGGCTTACAATGAAAACGAGTGGGACACTTATGACTTTTATTTTTATTTTTATTTAAGTTCATGTAATGCAACAAACATTTCAACACAAAGCAAACAAGCAGGTGTATTGTAATGTGAACAACAACTTCAAGCACTGAAAATGAAGAAAATTTGCAATTAAGTCCCACTTGGTTTGTTGATATAACAGGTTCCACAATATGGAATCAGTCCATCCTGAAGGTGTTTGATTGGTGCGGGCTCTATTTTGTGCACTGGGATGCTATAGAGGAGCCACATTTGAAAGCATACTGTATGTTCAACATGAAGAATTTTATTTCAGGCGATTCTAAGGGGCCTAGCCCAACCACAATTAACATATTTGACTCCTTATCATTGTAGTGCAAAGTAGGGACAGTAATCGGTGCTAATTGGCATTTTGACAAATATTGGCATGGTCTTTTTTTTTTTTTTTTTTACTAATCTTAAGGCCGATAAAGCTGGCATCTCACTTAGCGGTGAATGCTTGTGAACGTGGCGAATTTAGGGTTTTCATCGGGATTTGTAAGATGTTCACAGACTGTTTTTACGTGTCGCAAAGACATTTCAAACATATGGAGACAATCTGCAAAGATCTTTTAAAACTGCATGCATTTGTCACTCAGTGAGATACAGAGAACTTTTCATTTATGGATTTATTTAAATTTCCACCTAATAAAAGAAGATGCTGACTTTTTTTTAGACTTTTAATTAAAAAAACAAGAAAATAAATTAAGAAATTATGTTGGAATTTTGGAAAACTGAATTTATAGTAGAAAACTTTAGGGAATTATTTACTTGCTTAGTTTTTAATTTAGCTTAACACATTCTGATGACTCTGGAAACAACCTGCAATTTTTGTCATCCATTCAGACCCACATTTTTTTCTGATGGGCAATTAATTTGTTTTTTTACTTATTTGGCCTCTTTTCCCACATAAGCACAACATGTATTTTTTCGGGGGGGGGGGGGGGTATATCATATATCATAGTGGACGCCAGGATAGTATGGCTGTAACGTGTTGTAAACTTACCAAGCTTATATATAACATTTTTAACATGAACATCATGCAAATCAACTTGCGATTGTGATTAGTTAGCTAGGATCCAATCATGAACCAGAAGTGTTGACATCATCCAAATTATGTATTTGTATTATTTTGACATGCAAATATGTCATGTCCACTGCATTCATCTATGGGTCGGAAGGGGTTTTATTATTATTAAATTATTAATATCGGCTTGAAATATCGGTTATCGGTCTCCTTGACTACTAATAATCAGTATTGGTATCGGCCTTAAAAGAAACGTATTGGTCTATCAAATGCTCCTTCCTTGTTGGTCTCTAATCAATATAAATGGCTACATAATTCTCTTTCTCACATAATTCTGGGTGAGATACAGCAAGCTGTTTCATGATCAAATTAATATACACATTTTAATCCTACTCTGATTTCCCTTCTGTAGGTGTGTGTTGAGGGCCGCTTGTACTTGGAGTTCATGTTTGACGACATGATGAGGATAAAAACGTGGCACTTTAGCATCCGACAACACCGCGAACTCATCCCTCGCAGTATACTGGCCATGCATGTGAGTGGAATGAATCTTTTACATGATGTTATTGTCTGTGTTAGTGTCTCACCTATTTACTCTGTGTCCTGTTGATAATGTCTCAGGCCCAGGACCCACAGATGCTGGACCAGCTGGCCAAAAATATTACAAGATGTGGCCTGTCAAACTCTACTCTAAACTACCTCCGAGTAAGTCCAAAACAAAACATCGGATCCTCCACTTGGTGTTGCCCATTTTTTACTTCAATAATATTTTCTTTTAAATTTGACCATATACCTAAAAAACGTCTTGCAGGCGTTGTGTGTAGAGACTTCACAAAAGGCTTGAAGTGTACTACAGAAATTTCTGGACTATAAGGCGCACCTGACTATAAGCTGCGCTAGCTAAACTTGAGGAATACTCGAGTTTGTTACACATATAAGGTGTTTTAATGTTACCGCACCGGGCTCCCGCTACTTTCTTTTCCACAATGAGGGCGCAAATTGTCTTGCTCTCGTTCTGTCTTTCCTACTGTATTTCGGCTCACTTTTGTTTTGCTTTGCCTGACGCTCTTGCGCTTCCTTTATAGTGCGACCCCTTGTGATCTGATGGATTAGCCGCACCATTGTATTAGCTGCAGGGTCGAATGCAAGTGAAAAAAGGAGTGGCTTATAGTCCAGAAATTACTGTAGTATGTGTCTTAGTTTCAAATATGTGTACAAGTCAGACTGGGCCTTCAAGTTGAGTGCCTTCTGACAATGTTTACTGCATGAGTCACAGTCACGTCTTCTCTTTTCTTATCTGGTAAAGGTACCAACTAAGAAGCATTACTTGACTCAATATTCTTAATTCGGTGAGAAAATATATTCTCAGTTATTTGACATACTGCATTTTTGATGGCAGGAATTTAAAAAAGCAAATTGATATTGAAAGAGAAAATTACCTTACAATAATTCCTCACAACAGCTAAACTCCAAATTCTTAGTTTAAATAAAAATAAAACGCAGAATACCAGTGAATGAAAAAGCAGCACATTCCTTTAGGGATAGAAAAATCTTGTGCATCTTTATTTTTGCCCTCTGCTGGTTTCAACTAGTAATGGAATCGGTGAATCCCAACTGTCATTGCTTCAAAAGATGCATCTTCTGAAGACATGCTTGTACTGTTGTCACTGCCAAGAGCTGAAAACTCACTTTTGCGTGGGGCGCTGATAAAATGAAGACTACTGATTGTCATTAGAAATATGAATGTGTATTTCTTTTGGAATAGGGAATGAAATAAGATTTGTTTTACTGGTGTTGTACCAAGAAGTCAATTAAATGTCTGTAGGTCATCCATAATGGCGTGAGCTTTGGAAACAGAGGGTCACTTTTCAAGTCCCACTGCGGACAAAATAAATTGGAACTAGTTGTTGCGTATCCCCTCATTCTGACATATTTTCATGCGTGCCTGCGTGTGTGGTTTTTTGTCTGTGTGATGTGCAACAAAATTATGTAGCACAGAGCCTAAATTGAATTTCCCCTTGCGGGATCATAATGAGTATAATTTATAATGAATATACATGGTGTATATACGCTATATACATTTTTAAAGTTGTAGAATGCCCTGGCAGTGATGTTCAGCTAAACTGCTGAAGAAAGCTTAACATTCCGTCAGTGATAGTTTGATTTTGTTGTGTATATGTTGAAATAGTAGTTATGCTAAAATTGTACCAGTAGTTTACCTGCACTCATCATACCATCTTGAAAAGTTGGCAGTGAAAATATGGATTTTTGGTGAACATTTTTTTTTTTAAAGCACTATCTTTCTACCCGTGTGTTCTGTGTTCCAGCTGTGTGTGATCCTGGAGCCCATGCAGGAACTGATGTCCAGACACAAGACGTACAGCCTCAGCCCCAGAGACTGCCTCAAGACCTGCCTCTTCCAGAAATGGCAACGAATGGTGGCACCCCCAGGTAGGTGAATGCAGTACACACAAATACCAACATTTGACAATAAATTCCCCTCCAAAAGTATTGGAACGGTAAGGTCAACAATAGCCGGGTTTACATGGAGACTTTTTTTCTCATTCCGATTAAAATCATTCCGAATGAATATCTCTGGTCACTTGTTTACATGTGACGTGATCCATTCCGATCTGCCGTTTATATGCTCCCCTCCTTTATTGAAGCAACATCTTTTCCACAGCCCTTCCACAGTTAACTATAGGCATATAATGATGAAATCTTATGTCTTTTAAAAAAAAAGAAGAAGAAATATTTGGTATTTTGCTGGCTACTTTTCCAATGCAGAAGTAAAACACCCAGTTCAGTAAATCCCCGCCTCTCCTCATGTGGTTGCCGCACCCCTCTGCTGCCAAGGGGCGCTGCAAAACCGGCCAGCCGTTGTAGTACAACCATGTCTTCTTTACATGTGGAAATTGGATGGATGTTGATAGAGGCTAGTTATTTGTCCTCTTTTGCGTGTTCCAAAAAATTGAAAATAGACTTCTTGTGAGAAAAACTCCTTCCAAGGATGATTTATTACAGAGAGTCTCCGGTCACACAACACTGAATCATCACGTAAAAGGTGGAATTCCAGGGTGCGTGTGTGCCCCCTCTTTTGTGGAATACAGCTTTTAAAGAATCCAAATCAGTAAGAGAACACCTATTCTCCTCCCATCATGAATAAGTAAAACACATTGGTTCTCACACAATATGTTACATAATATTATTTTCGTACACAGTCCGCAGCTGTGCTCATCTTTTTAGACAAAATATACTCTCAGGGTACTTTTCGTACTTTTTTCCCAAAAACAATATCTCACAAACAAATTGAACTGGATTTAGAGTGGCCATGAGTGATGGTGCTCTCAGGGTATCAGGGATGTGATTTTTCCGCTTTTTTTTTTTAATCCCCCCCCCCCCCCAAAAAAAAATCCGATTTTTTTTTTTTTTTTTTTTAGTAGTTCATTGTGTATGCACAAGACTCCGACAGATAACATCTTCTGCTATAACAAAGACATTTGTGGTATGCTCTAATATGAGTTACTTTTCATTTGGTCATGATACAATTATTTGTTCATGAAATTTGAACTCTTCAACATTATTTATGTGTTAACTTAGTAATCACATTAGTTAGATATGATGATATTCTCAGTGATAGTTTTTAAAAGCAAAGGCAGTCCAATGTTTTTGAATGTGACTGATTTTGAGTTGACTAAAACTGCCATTTTATATGGGATAGTTCAATATACATTGAAAATTTATGCTGTTGTTTTGTTTTTTTCTTTGTCATGTGAGTGAATTGAAAGTACTTAAAAACACGGACCCTGGACCTAGCTGGGTGCCAGCGGCCCCCAGACCCCGGCTAAATTTTCAGATAATTTCACTTTGGTCAAATCACATCCCTGGGGTATGTGTGTGGCAAAATCTGTTCTCACGAACAGAATGTGTGTGCGCAAAACACTGAGAAGGAATTTTTAGACAAAAACAAGGTTAAGGTCAAATTATACTGAGTTCAACACTATTTCACCTACTCTACACATCTATAAAACATTTCAACATGGTTAATATATGAAATAAAGAATTAAAAATGTTAATAATGTATAACAATGTTCAATTCTTCAATAAACTTTTGAAACAAAACGCTCCTTGCTGCAAGAAATCGTAATGGAGGATGAAGGGAGAAGGGGGGGGGGGGTTTACCGTGAGTGGGTCTCAAACTCAAGCCTGCTGCTTATTGATAATTGATGTCAATATCCCATGGATTGAGGTATCAAAGAAAGTGGGCGTGCGTTTAGTCCGGAGAGGCTGTGCGGGGGTGGGGCCGCACGCAATGACGTCAAACCGTGCCAACAGCTCGTTTTCTAAGGTTGGGAGGGGCTGGTGCATGAAGAGCAGAATAACCTACAGGGGCGAATGGAGGAAAACACAACTTTGGTCATGTTTTCAGTGAGGAATTAGCATTTTAACATGGCTAAAAACTCAAAAAAGTTGAATTTTCATGTTGCAGTCCCTTTTAAAGTACTTATAAACAAGTTCTCCCCTTCCAGACAAGCTCTGGGGAGACGCCGCCATTTTAGTGGGTGGAAACGACGACGTCATGATGCATTTACATCAAGACAGAGTATAGCCTCGCCATTCCGTTTGAAGTGTATACATGACGCTGGTTCTGATTGACGAAAAGAATATCCCACCCCTGTGATTCAGAATGAAATGCCATTCGGATGCAACCTTTTCATACCGTTTGAGGTGTTTATATGGAACATTTTCATTCCTTTTGGCCGTTCGGATTCATTCTAATCGGAATACATTGCTCCATGTAAACCAGGCTAATGTCTTTGTTTTTGTTGTATATTGAAGATATTTAGGATTGAGATCAAAACTCAATTGTGGAGGTTGACAGTGATGTCACTGACTGTTGTCTTTGGGTGTTTCTTCTGGTCTAAATGTTTGATAAACATCAAATTAAGTTTTCACAGCCAAAAACAAACACTATTCAATGTTTATGCAGTCAATTGAAAAGGTAGCACCTGAGCTACTAGAAACACCCATTAGTCACTATTGTTCCAATACTATTGCTAACTTTAAAAACAAACAAATAAAATAACATAAAACAAAAGCTAGAATTTTAAACTTTTGTCTAATATTCATCTTTTGTTCTGAAACCCAAATGCCTTGAGTTGACATTGCCATTCCTATACTTTTGGAAGGGACTGTACATACGGGCAAACTTTTTTCATACATGCAATTCTCCCTGCTTCCCATGTGTAGCCGAGCCATCAAGACAGGCCCCAAACAAACGACGGAAGCGTAAGATGTCAGGTGGCAGCACCATCAGCGGAGGAGGAGGAACGAACAACAACAACAATAACAAGAAGAAGAGTCCTGGCAGTGGCTTTCCTCTGTCCAGCCAGGTTCCAGTAAGTACTTTAGTGGAATCATGTAGGTCCAGCATCCAATACAGGATTCCCTCGCTATAACGCGGTTCACTTTTCGCCGCCTCGCTGTTTTGCGGATTTCTTTTAGTGCAATTTTGTATGCTTTTTTTTTTTTTTTTTTTTTTTTTTTAAACAGTAATGTACCTATTTTATACAATTTATGAAGGTTTGAACATTGAAAATGTTTAAACAAGAGAGAAATGTAAGAAAATGTAATTGGCTCTATGAGAAAACTGTATAAACTGTGGTAAGGGGTTTTAGAGCCTTAAGACATTTAGAATAAATGTAAAACAAAGCTAACTACTTCGCGGATTTCATTTTTTGGAACCTAACACCAGCAGAAAACGAGGGAACACTGTATTGCACCTTTTGAGAGTCAGACATTTGTATCGGTATCAGTGCCAATACCAGTCTTATTTTGAGGTATCGGTACTTGTGACGGTGGCCGATACCCTCTCGTGGCTGTTTTACACTCAGGTAGTGGAAAGTGGAAATTGCCTTTAATTTCATTAAATTTTAAGGAAAAATACTATATTGGGATTTATAGGTCTCTTTTTTAAAATATCTGTCTTTTTGGGGGGGAAGAATTTTATGTTCTAGTGTTATCTGTATCGGTGACTACACAAGAGTTGAGTTTTGGTATCGGTCTGAATTTTTTTGTATCGAACATCCCTTATATATACTATACTGTATATGAACAGGACACGATCCCCTCCCATCACTCCGAGACCTGTACACCTCCAGGACTGTGAGATGCGCAGGTTGGATCACAGCTGATCCCTCTCACCCCGAATATGGACTTTTTCAAACATTCCCCTCAGGCAGAAGGCTACGGTCCATTGGGACCAGAACCTCACGCCATAAAAACAGCTTCTTCCCCTCAGTTGTTGGACTTTTAAGTGCAATTTAATCACCCTGCTGCACTGTCACTCCCGAGACAAATTCCTAGTAATGTGAAACTTATTCACTTAGATGGCAATAAAACTGATTCTGATTCTGATCAAACGCAAAATGAAAATGTTCACAAGAAGCATGGTGTATTTACTAACAATCAGCTGACCATATACTAATGGCCAACTCAAGCTTATAGTCAGAGCTCTTCACTTGGCCACACCCCTTAAAACCACTTGTCAACACACAATTGCTACTGTTTGCTTGCGTGCGACTGTGAGCCTAATTTCATAAATATAGATGTGTTGTACAGTATTATTGTCACTGAACAGTGAAAACCTCTGGGATCTCAAGCAAACATTGAATTTTGCTTGTTACGCTTAATATTAGCCATATAGTCTTATTAAGAAAAAGTTATGTTTATAATAATAATAATAATGCATCTGATTTATATAGCGCTTTTCTAGACACTCAAAGACGCTTTTACAATGGAATGGAAACATTATTCATGCACTCACACATTCACACTGTGGTGGCTGTAAGCTTGGCTGCCAGTGTGCGCTTACGGCCCCACCTTCCATACACCAGTGTGAGTAGCACTGGAGGCAATGTGTGTGAAGTGCCTTGCCCAAGGACACAACGACACATGACTCGGGGAAAGCGGGAATCGAACATGCTTAGATTACTTTTCGTTTGAGGTTAAAAATAAAAACAATTTCCTAGAAACCAATCTGTTTTTATATTCTTTGAAACATCTATACTTTTTAAGTGTGCCTCATCCACTTGCCACCATTTATCGTTTTCTTTTGTCTGTATAGGATGTGATGGTGGTGGGAGAGCCCACGCTGATGGGAGGGGAGTTTGGCGACGAGGACGAGCGTTTGATCACGCGGCTGGAGAACACCCAGTTTGACGCAGCCAACGGCATTGACGACGAGGACAGCTTCAACAACTCCCCGGCTCTGGGATCCAACTCGCCCTGGAACAACAAGGCGCCCTCCAGCCAGGAGAGCAAGAGCGACAACCCCACCTCACAGGCATCGCAATAAAGTGCGGGCTCCCCCTCCACAACACAATTCCCTCGCGCCCTCCTCTGAGCCTTCCCAAAGCCAAAAGTCACGAGAGCAACAGGTTTCTTAGCAGCCCCCCTCCCCCACCCGACATGCGTTTTGAGCTCTGACTCTCCCAACACGCGCTGCCTGGCGGAGCGCAGTTCCACCTCCTGCCAGAGCTTCAGCATGACTGTGACTTCCCGACTTAAAGGCAACCTTGCCCCTCCCCCTCTCTGCTACTTTTCCGCGTTTCATACTGGAAATGTCCTGTCTGCTCTTGCTAATTTCCACTTGATGAAGGAGACGTGGTGAATTGAATCCAGGAGTGTACTAACCCACACTAAACCCAAGACAAACGCTACAAAGCAGTGTGGCATGGCCATGGTGGCAAGTTGCTTAGGGAGAGCTTGTACGCCGACCTCTAAACGACTCAATTCTGGACTGTTCTGATGCGTCAAGGCACTAGAAACCCTTGTTAATAGAGTATCTGTGTGTGCGTGTGTGTAAGAGAGACTGAGTGTGAGTGAGCGAGAAAAGTGTCTTTGCCAAATCAAGCAGACCAGAATTTAGAGACGTCTTGCAAAATTGTTGAAATGGACACAGCAATTCACACTAAACATACACACTTAACTGCCGGCATACACAAACACACACACAAATGATGGAAGGAGTTTCAGTCCCTTGGTGCATGAGCCATCTCTGAGTAGACTCCAGCGTAAGCAACATACACACTTACACATTTTAAGAGTTTTTATACAGTATATATTTCCCTAGAATGTTTTTTTTTTCTTTCTATTAAACATCTTCAGTTCAATAGTTACTTTATTTTTTATTTTTACCAATACTGAAAAGCTACAGACCAAGGAGCACCACAGGACTTTTATTCCTCCCCTAAAATATATTGTTTTTATCTTTTGTGTTTATAAAAGAAAAATTATTTAGTGTGGATGTTTTATTTTGTCTTTCCGTTGCTTTTGGAAATTTTGAAATTTTGTGTATTTGTGCGTGTATATTTAAGGTAGTAGCAAAAGTTCTGTCTGACTGTAATAAGATGTATTCTTACTTAGATATACCTAAAGCCATCCTGATCTAATGTAAAGAAACAAGATAGGAGAAATGAGGAAAAAACACACCCAGTGCTTTCCTCCTCCCTCTTTTTTTAAGGGTAGTGTAAATGAAATGACAAAAGCCCCAAGGGTACAATGGCACCATGGGAAGGTGTATCCTAAGTCTTTTGTTTTTCTTATGTATTTATTTAGGACATTCAGAAATTCACTCATTTGTTTCATGTCAACATAAATTGTTAGTTCGTTCCCCCCTCCACTGTCAGAAGTTTTTTGTATTGCGTAACCTTGATTCAACCTGAGGTCATGTGAATGTGCTGAAATGTTTTTGACTTTCGCTTCAATCACTGGCTTTAAAAGTTGTTCAAATGACTTATCCCCCCACCCCCCACCCCCAGCATTGTTTTAATTTGTGCCATCTTCAAACATGTTCTAAAACCAGCTTAACATTATGTTCATCCTGCATAGTTTGTAACAGTTTAGTCTTATAAATTGCATTCATGAGTCATAAAAAGCCTGAAAGTCCTGCTGTTCTTCATTTGGCCCTTCTGCTATTCATCACGTCCATAAGTGAAGTGGAATCTTCTAACTCTTTGTACATTTCTATTTTGTTACACTTTCAACCCATTTAAAATTGAGTTTGAATGGTGATTTGTACCTTCCTCAAACCCCGTAGAAGCATTGTTTGGTATCTTTTTTTGTTTTGTTTTTTGGTTAGTTTCTGCCCTTGCTAATTAATGTATGGTACCAATAAAAAAAGATACATTTTCACTTTAAGAGATTGTTTCGGAAGTTATTGAAAAACTAACAAATTGGTACTTAACGTTATGACATTTAACCACTTCAGTTTTTTTCCTTCTTTTTTTTAATTTTAAATTTAGTTTTATTGGTCGTAACAATCAATAAGCAAAAAAGAAATATACATATAAGAACAAAGACCAAAAGGTGTAGACTGAAACCAAAGCTCATACTGTCTACCCTTTTCACATGATACTACATCAAGGTAACAGACCTATCACAAGTTCATACATTCACGTACTGCATCTAAGTCCAACAATGTACTACATATACGCATGCATATATTTACAAAAAAAATATTAATACTGACATACATGTATAGAAAAATACATTTTTCCATAACTATAGACTACATTGCCATTTTGTAACTATTAATAATCTTGCATTTATACAAGTATTTGAAATTCTTAATTGAGTTACACATTTTCAATTCACAGTTTCTATTTTAATAACATACCTGAAGGCTATATAGTACTAGTGATGATGAAAACAAAGCGTGTGATAAGGAGCTTATAGAATTAAATAAGCTTTATAAATATTTTTTAAATTTAAATTGCATGATTGTCATACTAGCAGTTGTCATACATAGGCTATACACTCATTGAAATGCACGACCAAGAAAACATCGCTTGCAGGATTAATATAAAATTTTAATCTAAGAATGAAAACAAGATTAAGATGCTGCATGTTAGAATATGTAAGAGTAATAATAAATTATGATATATTTGTACAATGGGTAGGAAGTATGTTGGCAGTGATATACAATATTTGCCATTAGTGATGCATTACAGTATATCCAACAATCTTTGTGTTGCACTGCAGAAATATCAGAAATGCCCGGATGTTCGGAATTGTCCATACATAGCAGTATTAGAAATATGAAAATAACACTGTGAGGAATCGCACACACAATGCAGTTGAAGTGAATGCTTAATTCTTATTGGATTACCAGGCTATGTAATAATTACTTTAATAATTTATTATTCAAAAAATATAACAGTAAGTAATGGTTCACGCGAGGTTAAAAAGCAGGGGTGGGGGTGCGAGTGTTGGAACGTGGCCAGCAGTGGCCGGAAACGGCGCTGATGTGTAAAACCCGGAAGTGGGATGTCCGTGGCATCGACCCCATAAGGCAGTACATACTTCTTGATTAAGACGCATTACTCAATGCTCCATGAAGGTAAAGACCAACAAGAACAACAAAAAGAAAAGCAATTAGCTAATAAAAAGTTATGGACAACGTTATAACAAGTTTATTTTATTAGGCAAAAATAACTGTTCAACAATGGCACTGTACTATATGTGTGTATCTGAGTGTAGTGACACTACAGACCGGTAGAAGGCTCCACACGAGTTAGCAGTATGCTAAATTGAAGTCAAAGAGCAGTTGTTGTGTCAAGGATTCATGAGCTACATCATACATTCAAAGTGAGGTAAGAACGAACACTTTCGTATCTATGCAGAAACGTGGCTAAATAATGCAACGCGATAATGACGTAAATTTCCACGACCACACGTTCCTTATAAAAGCTCGTTAAATGGATGCTAACCTCGCATTCTTGTCTTAATTAAGCTAGGCAGCATTAGCCGCAGATTCGCTAACCGAGAATTCAGAAGCAGGGTCTTAGTTGAGTATGTGGAAGAAAATGCATTCACTAACACGATGAACGGATTGTGTTTTATTCACAAATCAGGTCAAGTGTAGAAGACAGGTTAACAAACGTGTCTTTTTAGATAACGCTAGCTGATTAGCTGCTCATCCCATGCATCATGAGCGATTCCTTTCAGCCAACGTCAGCTGGTAAACAAGTAACTAGTAAGTAGTTAAGTAGCACAATTGCATTTCCGTGCGAAAATCCTGCCTTACATATTTTTTAAACTGCCAAATGACTGACTACTAGTCAGAGACGGGAGGAACATTAGGGGCAAAGTCAACCCACTTTTTGGTCTGCTGTTGATATGGCCCTTTGCTCCTTTTTCACATCACAACCCTTATTTATTGCACTTGGTGGTACCTATCTAAACATATGTTGCGTATCAGTACCGTAATTACATGTAGCAACACATTTTCAAAATAGACCCCCCAAAAATCTATAAACTGTCAGTGTAGTAGACAGCTCACATCACTTGCATCGTAAATCTTTTGGACAGTTTTAATTTTCTCGCCAACTATGACAACCTGCCTTCTGTACTTGTCACTGTTAGAAAATGGATGGATAGCCTAATATAAATACTGTGTGGCAGGTTGCCCTCATTGTTGGAAGAGCCCACTGAGCACTACCCTCCACCACACAATTTGTTCCTGCGCCTCTGGTACGAGGTGTTGAATTTCATAGTAGCACTGGTTTGAGCTTTTAAGAGTTGTTAACATCAGTGTTCTCCTATTCAAGACACTGTTCAAAAAGCAATTGATGTTCATATAAAGTACATTATGGTATTACAATTACATAGTAATATGTAGTATGACGCCACAACCGTCTCTTTACACTTTATAGGGGGCTTAACTGCTGACACTGACCTTATCGTACCCCACATTATCAAAAAAATATAGTACATACTTAAAAGTCCAAACAATTAGTACTGAACGATATAACATTCTAGATGATGATTAGTGTTGTCTAGCCATTACTCAGTGTCTACCATGTACCATATGAGAACTGTTTATATTCATATTATTTCCTTACGTGTCCATATCCTTAGACCTTGTCATGTCTCAGGTGGAGAAGAAGGCAGGTTTGCTGAGGAGGACGTCATCCTCCAAGAAACCACTGAAGGAGAAGGTCGTGTTGATGTATGATGAGATCTTTGCAGTGAGTATCAAGCATCACACACCCACATTATATCAACATGTATAATCATATTATTTTTGTAACTATTGCGTCACTCATATGTTTGTTTTAGAAAGAGGACCCAGCTAAGAACAACCCTCGCTTCTGGGATGAACTTTTTCTGATGAAGGTACATTATAGAGTCAATACTTTATGTGCAGTAATGTATGAATGTGATATTTATAAAATTAGCTGAATTATTTTATTTTATTAAATTACTTATCATATTAATAACTCATTATATTGTCTTTCACATAAGTAATAGTTAAGTTGGTTAAGGTTGTGCTCGTGATACGTTGAGTTTATTTTAGTATGTAATACCTCAAATTAGGCAATTATACCAGTCTTTTGAAAAATATAATTTATACAGAAATCAAATAGAGGTCATAATTCCATTGTGGTCCAAAAGGTCCGGAGTAAGATTAATAGTGAAACATGAACTAAAAACATGAGTTGACTGTCCTATAGGGCTAATTGTATAATTGGGGGGGGGGGCATGCCTTACAGTTACGAGAATAACAGAAATGGTGCCTAAAATAAGCAGTCAAAACGTGGTGCGGCTGATTAACTTGCATGGTCTGTATGCATTTTACATTGTTTTTGCTACTTGTCTATATTCCTCCTTCCAGTCATTTATATGCTTAGTGCATTTCAAAACAACATCCCTCATTTTCTAGGTGAACTTGGAGTACTTGGAGTCAAAGCTGGAGAGCGTCGATGGCGAGGAGGTGCAGCGGATTCAGGACAACATCAATTCTCTCTTCCATCACAGTGTTCAGGCTCTCGGAGAGGAACATCAGATCAAAGTGGTCAATGCTCTGCAGGTGACAAAATTGTTTGGAGTGCATTGAGTGCTGTATGTTTAATCTCTTAACCAAATTCTCGCTTTTTGCCACCCTCGTTCTCCCTTTCTGCTCTCCCAGACTCTATGTGCACTTTTCAGGGGAGTTCATCAAAAGAACAAGTCAGCGTCTGGCTTTGACATCATTAATATGCTTATGGGCTTTGACAAGGCGGAGCAAAGGATGAAGGTATGAGGGGAAAAACAATCTCTGATGGTTATGCATGAAAAATGTATGAAAAAAGGTTCAATCAATGGTTTTTGTTATAGGACCTGATGGAAAGACTGGACAGCCTCCTTTGTGGAGATGGCTCAGAGAGTCTGAAGAGCCTTTGTCTCAAACTTCTGCTGTGTCTAGTGACGGTGAGACATCACAACAATATGAAGAGTCCAGTTTTCACTATTACTGGCAGGGACAATTTTAAACTTGATAGTCCTGTGTTTGTTTGCAGGTAACAGACAATATTAGTCAGAACACCATCTTGGAGTATGTGATGATCAATAGCATCTTTGAAGCCATTCTTCAGGTAAGGATAAGGTGACCTCAATGGATGGACGGGTATGAATAATATATTTTGTGCAATTGTGCAATTCTGTCTCTGCAGATTCTTTCTGATGCATCCAGTAGAGGGCAGCATGGTTATGATGCTGTTGTTCTTCTGGCCCTTCTGGTCAATTACAGGAAGTATGAGGTTTGTTGTTTGACTGACTTGAAGCACCAATACAGTACTAGTAATGTAACAAATACAGAACCTTGGTTGGTCTAAGGCTGATTTTCTGCACTTCAGTGTATTTGTTAGTGTAGTTTACATTCTGTTTGTAAAATCCTTCAAGGCATCAAATTTCTTTGCTTTTCCCCCCGTCTGTCTGCCAGTCTGTAAATCCATATATCGTGAAGCTCTCCATTGTGGATGATGAGCCAACACTGGATGTAAGTATGTCATGTACAATGCTATACCAAAGCTTTAAGCTACCTTTACCTCTGAGGTTTGAATTACCTTTTATTTTATTTTTTATTTTTACACAGTGATTTGGAAATAGTCAAACAAAAAAAATCCTAGCTTTGTAGGGTGACAGTACATTCAAAGGAGAAACCATTCAATTTTGGTTGGGTTTGAGATAAAGATGCACATACAGCTAGCTATGCATTTATTTATTTTTAGTTGGTGGAAAGTCCACCCTTGGGTATAATAATAATAATATTAAAGAATCACATAACTTTCTGTTTGTTACCTCAATGTGCCAAGAAGTGGACATGAGGAGATGAACATAAACGTGATGCACTCCGATTTTTCCTTTTCATTTCAGCCATGGTGTAGGTTTGCACTCCACTGAGGGACATTTTAGTCTTACCTGTGGTCTTTACAGAATTGCTCACACATAACATATGTATGTCATCATGACTAAAATTGTAGACAGTTAATACCTAAACAATCTAATGTGTTTTTTTCTGTCAGGGAATGGGCCTTGTTGTCCACCACGCTCTAACAGAATATAACAGGTAAGATGTAATCATGATTACTTTCCATGTATAATAAAAACAAAAAAAACAATGTTGTACAATGATGATGTGTTATAAATAAATTTTCTATTTCTACAAGTCTAAAGCAAATAGTGAAAAAAGTTATTAATAGCTTGCTGTCCTTTGTCAGTCAGAAATGTTTTTGTATGCAGCAAGGTTTGGAATAAAAATGCTGTTTCTAAGTGATTGTATCAATTGTGTTAACAAATGCATCCAAGTAATGAGTGATCTGTTAATTAGTCTTTATTAATTAGTCTTTTTCTGACTCTACCTATCATTCTGCAAATGTCATTGCTTCCTTCTTCCTTTTAATTGTCCCTATTCATTCTCTTGCTACAGGCAGTATAAAGACAAAGAGGAAGAGCACCAGGGTGGCTTCTTCTCCACACTCACGAGTATGGTGGGTATTTCCTTCTTACAATTTATTGAAAGGAACGATGTGCAGATTTATATCGATGGTCATTGAGCAAAGCTATGTTTCTACATTTGTCCACAGGTGGGCAGCATGTTTATAGCAGATGCGGACGAGAAGCTTTCTGTTCAGTACGTGACAAGTAATCTTACTTTTTAGCAAAAAAAATTTCTTTGTTTCAGTAGTTTCAACAATTTTCTCTTTTAAGCGATTCTACCATTCTTCTGATTACAAAACAAAGAATTTTGCATTTCTTCCTCAAATGCAGCTACACACACGACACACGACACTCGCTTATAAAGAAGACTTAATAGTTTTTAGCCAAACTAATTTAAAGTAGAAAAGGTTGCCAACGTGGTGCCTATGGGCACCAGGTAACTACCAAGGATCACATGAGTAGCCCGCGGGCCTGTTCTAAAAATGGCTTACCAGTGATGTGACATTGTGATTATTTGAAATGTAAACACTGGCAGATTTATAGAAACAGGTTACATATTTATATTTATCTATTTCCTAATTATTGTGAGAAATGATTTTCATTGTTTTCATATAAGTGAGTATCAAAGTGGTAGACTTCATTTTAATCAGTACTCAAGAAGTAGCTATTAAACTTCAAAAAGGTTAGGTAGCTGAGTTTGTTTTGAACTTCACTGGAACAAATTGATCATTTTTCATGCCAAAGTTGTTGCTTTTGTTTGACCATTTCTCTCTTTCATTGAAAGTGCTGGCTTTGAATTTGCATTTTGTCTGTAGGACCAATGAGGCAATTTTGCTGGCACTGTATGAAGCCGTGCACCTCAACCGCAACTTCATCACTGTATTGGCACAGGTAACATTCAAACCTTTTCTAGTGGTTTGTACGTCTGTCCACACACATTGTTTTGCTATGTGTTAACTGTCATTAATTAGTCTGATTAAATCATTTAGTGAGTCATAACCTTTGAGATAATGGCGTTGGTCTTTTGGGACAACTTACAGTTGACTTCAAGTCTTCGTAGTCATTTCTAACGGCAATTGTTTTTCTCAGTGCACCGATGGAAACATGAGTCTGTTGTTCACTGAGTGACACTTTTATAATAACATCTTCCATGTTTTTGGTCTTTTCACAGAGCCACCCTGAGATTGACATTGTTGCTACGCCAGCCAGCCAGCCTCCGACCACACCGACAACGCCGCTTGGCACGACACCACCCTCACTAGACAGTATGTCATTCTCTTTTTTTTTCCTTTCTTGTTCTTACAACCGCAGAGCTGTTTTTTCCCCAATTAGTTAGGGAGCTATACCATAAGGAACAGCATGCTAAATTACTTTTAGTGCCTTAAAACATTTGAAGTTCTAGGATGAAAAAAGTAATTTCCCCTCCAGTGCCCCCAGCAAACTCCTGCTTTCCAATTTTAAGCATCTCAGAGCCTCCAAGGGAACTATGTATTTACAAAAGCTTGAAACCACAACTTGCCCTTTATACAATTTGGAAGCACCTGAAGGGGCCATAAAATGGAACAAAGCATTTTGGAAGCGTTTTAACATTAAGGGTCTCTGCCTCTTTACCTCAGTTTGAGCTTAACTGTGTTGCAACATTCATTTTTCATAACTACCTTACCAAACATTTTTGAACACACACAAGCAGCCTTTTCAAATATTTACTAGTTTATTTTAGAAAATTGAGTTGGTTCGGTTAACGGCCCTGCCAAGACAGCTGGAAGACACCTTTTTACTCATGTTTCTCATCGAACCAAACCACTTCATGTTTTGTGTTTCCATGTGTGGTTCATTTGGGATACACACACACACACACACACACACACACACACACACACACACACACTGTTACTCCTAATTGATGCATGTTTCTATCTGAGGCTGGTTTTCCCTTGGCTGCGAGCGCTATTTTCTCTATGAAATATTAACTCCTCTGTTAAGATTAACCTGCCACTTGAAGCCTGCATTAAAATCAGATCTTACTTAGCATGCCTGAATTCAGGAATGCAGGAAACAAACGCACCAGAACTCTGTACAGAGAGTGGGAAATGATCCTGTCCTGTGATCGGAGGAAGCTGGAAACAAATGAGAATTTGAGCGAAGGGGGCAAATAGAAACTGATTGATCATTACTGAAACAAACAGCTGCGGGCAGAGTTTAATTGTCTGGAGGTACTTGTCTCGACAACACAGCAGCTTCAGCGATGGATCTGAGATGTTCCTTCTCTTATCAGTGTTTGCCTGAATGAATACAGCCACTACAAGGCAGTGCTTTTACTTTTAGACGGCCGAGTCGAGGCTCAGTGGTTTTTAGATTAGGTTATCAAGGGAATAACTGACCTGGAACTGACTTGTGGTGAATAAAAGTCATTCAATAGAAGTTTTCCATACATGTACACCCAAATTGGTTGATGTCTTAATTGTTCATGGTCTGTGTAGTGATGAACAACCCAGAGCTGCCACTGGATCCCAACCTGCAGACAAGCAACCTTCTCATCACCTTCATCAAGTACGCCTCTATCGTAATGCAGGATACGAAAGGTAAAAAACACTTCATAATTATTTCCTACGCTATCCCCTTTCTTCTAAATGCTTCCTTTATCCCTCATCTTAACATGTACATATCCTTACTGTCATGTTAATGTACTGTATATAATTTGCACTGATCTCTTTCTCACGAATAAAATGTTACATGTTTTCAGATGAGCATCGACTCAACAGTGCCAGACTGTGCCTAATCATCCTCACATGTATAGCTGAGGTAGGAGCAGCGCACATATTTTGACATCCTTCAGTCACCCGAGCTCTGGATCTCGCTTGTGTTTACCACGTGATGTATGTGTGTGACAGGACCAGTATGCTGATGCCTTTCTGCACGATGATAATATGAACTTCAGAGTCAGTCTGCATAGAATGGTGAGTCTATAGTATGAAAATGTTGAATGGTTTACTGTGCGGGCCTGTGCTATCATCTTGTGTGTCGCAATGGTCATAGCTTTTGAAACCGTTATTTAAATCAGATCCAAATGAAGCATAGGTATTGTCATGAGCAAAACAGACATTTCTTGACAGGTGGACAGTTGCTTGGATTGATGGTCTTGCAAACATTTAATAATTGGTGGTTGCCGTTTGCTAGATGTTTTAACTTTATATTGAAGGTCTGCATAATACATGGTTTAATAACCTAATACTATTTTATTGGCATTTTTAATGGACAATTCCGGAGATGTAAGTGATTAACCCCTGGGCGTTATTATAGTTTGATTAAATTCTTGTAATTTTTGACAAAATCTGGCATTTCCTTTGAAGTGTGATAACTTAGTCATTTATGAATATTTTTTTCACTTTCAACCGCTCAAAATGTTCACTTGCATCAGACCTATCTATTCATATATAGTTTTTTTAAAAAAAGTTTTTTTTTTTTAATGCCCTCTATGGACAATAATAGCAGTATTATGCTAACAGCAAAATTAACTATGCTGTAAAAAAAAATAAAAATAAAATAAAGGTCTAATTTGAATATTTCATATGACATATTTAGAGGCTTGAATAAGTCCATAAAGTCATAACAATATAATTTTTTTATGCATGCCCAGTTTTTCACAATGGCATTTTTCTGAATAGCACAAAACTCTTGTAATTTTGTCAAAATCTGGCATTTCCTTTGAAGAGAGATAACTTAGTCATTTATGAATATTTTTTCGCTTTCAACCGCTCAAAATGTTCAGTGGCATCAGACCTATCTATACATATATATTTTTTATTTTATTTTATTTTTTTAATGCCCCCTATGGACAATAATAGCAGTATTATGCTAATAGCAAGACTAACTATGCTGTATATATATATAAAATAAAAGACTAATTTGAATATTTCATATGACATAGTTAGAGGCTCAAACAAGGTCATAAGTCATAATAGAATTTTTTTATGCATGCCCAGTTTTTCACAATGGCATTTTTCTGAATAGCACAAAACTCTTGTAATTTTGCCAAAATCAGGCATTTCCTTTGAAGTGAGATAACTTAGTCATTTATGAATATTTTTTTTCACTTTCAACCGCTCAAAATGTTCAGTGGCATCAGACCTATCTATACATATATAGTTTTTATTTTATTTTATTTTTTTAATGCCCCCTATGGACAATAATAGCAGTATTATGCTAATAGCAAGACTAACTATGCTGAGAGAGGTATTTGATTATTGTAATTCTCACAACAGCCTCATGGTGATCTAGTTTTATGGTCACACCTGAAGCCACTGTAAACCACTGGGTTAACCACTGGGCATTTCCCGTATTGAGAAGATATATAGGCCGTTTTGTGGAATGGACCTGACTGCTATTTATATAGCGCATTTTTTTTTTTAGCTATAGACCCCCAAAGCGCTTTACAAAGCCTCACATTCACCAATTCACATACCAGTGGTTGGCTGCTGCCACACAGGGCGCTGCCAGGTCCTCTGGGAACAAATCGGGGTGCAGTGTCTTGCTCAAGGACGCTTCAATGTGGTCACCAGGGGTGAAACCCGCAACCTCATGGATGGGAGACAACCACTCTACCACTGAGCCACGCCACTCCTAATGGTCCCAGCAGTAGTGCTAAGACTTACATTCATAATTTACCTAATGTGTCAAGGTTTTCAATTTTAACCTTCATGTTCACACTACAAAAACAAAATGAGTTAAGACAAGGAAGTATGTTGTCTCTTATGTTATTTAATGGTGTGGCCCCCAACCTTTTTTGTACCACGGACCGGTTCATACAAGTATATTGTCCTTTGCTGCCCTTGATGATTATTTTCTCGGTTATCATGAAATGCAGATATCCCTGTGTTGTGTTTCAAGAACTGTGAGCGGTTGTATGAACCATCAGACAATAAAGCCCAAAAGAAGACGTCCCTGTAACCTGTTCATGTCAGTACACTTAAATGTATTTCCCTTTTGCAGCCCATGAGGCACAGAAAGAAAGCCGTGGAGAAGAACATCCCTTGTCTGCCGCTGGTATGTGCGGTTCTAGGTAAGGCTTCGTTTATTTCCTGGTTATAGTTACACGGTGGTTACTTTTAAAAATGTTTTGTCGCCTGGGTGTTGCCGGCATTTTGCTAACGAAATATTAGCTTTTACAATTAACTTTTCAACTTCTTTTAAAACCTTCCATAGATCTGATGGTAGAATTTATCGTCACACACATGATGAAGGATTTCCCCATGGATTTATATTTGTGAGTAAACGGTACACACTCACGGCACACAAAATTACAGACATATCCGTCACATTTGTTTCTGTCTATGTCCTGATCAGGCGCTGTGTTCAGATTATTCACAAACTTCTCTGCTACCAGAAGAAGTGCAGAATCCGACTACACTACACTTGGAGGGAGCTATGGTCAGGTATGTACTTGATCACAAGGAAGTCATGTTAGCAACATAGCAGCCGTGGCTTGTTTACAGTGCTCGTTCATCTCGTTAGATGAGCCGTGGCTTTGGTCAGAGACTCGAAGGGAAGATGGATTAGTGAAGTGAGGCTGCATTTTAATTTTGATAGCAGTCATAAAAACTGCAAACTCCCCCTTTAAAGAAACTTTTTACTTTAAACTCAAGGTCACAATTTTGCTATCTTACATCTCCCCCCTTAGCTATGTTGGGAAATACAGTTTTTTTTAAAGATTTGTGTTGTAAATCTCTTGCTGCTTTAATTAGTTGTGCGTCCATGTTTAAGAGTTTACACCCTTTGCAAGCAAAACACAATTTCGCTCTGAAGTCGTTGCCATGTGCATTTGGAAATAAATTGCATCATTGAGTTTGGATAATGAGTCTCTAAAGAAAGCACAATCCATCGTGGTGGACTTGGTTTCAGCCTGGTCAACACAACACACGATCACATTCCACTTTTTAATGGTCCCATTGCGCTGTGTCTCATTAGAATACTGATTCCTCTAATCAGACCAATAATCAGCTTCATTCTCTGGATGGCGTCGCATTCCCTGCTTGTGGTAATGATAATAGAGTGAAAAGGAATGAATGAGTCAAATTAAACCGGCAGATGCGTGTCATCTTTCGGTGTGTTTTAAAACGCATGCTTCTTGATGCCCTTTTTAAAAACAACATTTTTTTTACATCGATTTCTCTATGCCCTCCATTATGTCTTAATCGCAATATTCAGTATACTGAACAAAGCTTGGTGCCACTATATTTCTTTGCTAAGATGTCTATCCACTCTGTTTTTTTGTTTGTTCTGGTCTACCTTTGCATAGCTCTTATCAACCTGCTAAAGTTCCTACTGTCAAATGAAACCACGCTGCTGGCTAAGCACAACATCTTTCATCTGGCACTACTGGTAAGAAACACACACAAGTGTTAAAAAAAAGACAAACAGCTATATTGGAATGTGTCAGGTCATTCTTCTGCGTGACTGAAGGGCACAAGTTTGAATTAAGAGGTGTGTCAGAAAGGTTCCAAGACTGATACTCACGCATCCTGGCTCCACATGATCCCACCCCCCCCCCCTTTCCAAGCTTAAGGGGGTCATTGAAGACCTCTTTTTGAAGACGAGCAAGACATCAAGATTCCCAGAAAAATCATCATGGCAGAGGAGGCTCAGAAAGTGTGTTAGACTTCCAGGATTATTGCTTCAAAACTTTGAGTTAGGATTTGAGACACCAGTCGTGTAACTATTCTGATACACCTTGTATTTTATTATAGGATGCAAATTAAGTTAATTACTTGAAAGCATAATAATTGTAGGCATAAATGTCTACCTTACCGTTTCCCTATCCAGGTGGTGAACCTGTTCAACATGTTCATCACATATGGCGACACATTTCTGCCCACATCTAACAGCTATGATGAGCTCTACTATGAGATTGTACGAATGCACCAAGTATTCGACAACCTCTACTGTATGGGTACGTTTACATTCTTAAAGCAATTATAAACCCAAGTCTACGTCCACTTGCTCAGGTTTTTCTATGGTTTCAAGCTTTAATTCAATGGTCATCCACTTCTTCTCAGTGCTCACTGAGAACCGTTAAAGAAGAAATAATTGGCCAAATACCTGTATTAATTTAATCGGTACATGCGAGCACAAAATGCTATCGACCAACAGCAAGGTAACCAGATAAAATGATGCCGGCTGCATGTTGTCAATTTGGCTGCTGCCATCTAGTGCCGGAGCGTCTAATGCTCACTCATTAGTCAGATTTTTGCTTGCAACTCAAAGCAAACGACTGAGCAAGAGCTTATAACGTAAAAAAAGTCTTAAGTGGAGAAACCACTGTATATTGTAGTTTGCCTTCTTTATATCTGCAGATAGCATGCAGCTACATGACAAGTAATTCTTGGTGTCCAGATTCTGCTTGTTAGTAAAAGAAAATTGTCATCATTTTTATTTATTTTTTTAAACCTGCTATGTGTTGTTTTCCAGTGCTGAGAGTGTCAACAAACACTGGCCAGTGGAAGGAGCCTGCGAGTAAAGTCACACATGCCCTTGTTAATGTTCGGTAATAAAACACACACACACACACACACACACACACACACACACACACACACACACACACACGCACACACACACACACACACGCACACACACACACACACACACACTTAACCACCTAAAATGTATGCAAGGGGAAAGAGTCCTATTGTGTGGCGTGTTGAACATATTGCAAAGAAGAATGTGTGGGAGGGTAATGTAAAAATGACTTATTTGTATTTAATTTAGAGCTGTTAAACTATTAAAATTTTTAATTAATCAGATTAATCACATCTTAGAATTTTGATTAATCACTTTATTATAAAAGCTTTTTGTCAACAGTTATGTTAATTCTTTCAACATTTAATGTTGTATGCAACATTTTTTGATGCCCTGCATACTCTCATCCTCCTCTTTTTCTAATCAGTTAATTATTTGCATAATTTAAAATGGGAAAAAAAATGACCCCGATATTTTGAATTTAACAAATATTCTGATTGTCATACGCAAACATTTATTAAATGATTTGCTTTAATGCATGTAGTTATGTTTATTGCTCAAACACAACCTGTGCTACCTTTAACGTAACCATCCGCTGTCCGCTAAAGGATCATCTGCGGTCAAAATTAATAGTGTGATTAATCTGCGTTAATACATGATTAATGCGATCATTTTTTTTGTGATTACTCAATGAGTTAACGCTTTAACTTTGACAGCACAAATTTAATTATATTCCTCCATCCCAACTTAATCCCTGTTTGAACTTCCTCCACCTCTCCCCTGTGTCCTTCAGTAGGATTCAGACGCATACCGTCATTTCCCAGTCATAAAGTCATTCCTCATCCAAGATGCTCTGGGGTCACCCTGGCTTTGAGGTCTCTCTGGTGCTCATATGAGCTGGTTTCTTCCTGAGGTTTCTTTCACCTAATCACTTGCGTTCTCCACAGAGCCTCAGCTGCTTATATTGGGAGGTGTAAAGGTTGAAAGGAAGGCAGCTGGATATGAGTGTCAAGGAATAATTTTACCAAAGCATAGATAAATAAAGGCATGGAGGAATAAAGTAGTCAGATAGTCGATGGTGAAATTAAACCAATTTGATTTCTCCCCATCATCGCCTCCCGACATTCAATCGCCTACCAAACGTAAATGACAGCAGAAAAAACATGGCGCACAATTTGCTGCGTTACTGTCACGAGAATTTATTTGCTATTTAACGCCAGTACAAGCTGAACCCATTGCAGCTCATGCTTGTGCTTATGGCATCAATTTATATTTGGCCTATAAAACTGTTCATTCCATGAAATTGAATGCGAATGCCTTTTTTTTTTCATTTTGTGTGCTCCCTAAATAAAAAGCAGCCAATTAGATCCAGTCAAATAGAAATAAGGTGCAGAGCAAGTCAACTGTTGCAAAGCTGCTTTGTTGTCAAACCTGCACAACTGTCATATGTTACCTGGGTACACAAGACTAAAGGTGGGAGTCACTGCTCCACTGCATATGTAATTAATGTGCAATGTTATAAATGTAGCCAAATAAAAAAAACTCATGAATTTATTTTAGTTTTTGTGCTTAAAGATTTTTTTTAAAGTTTTCATCTTGATGCGATTAGACAGTCTTTGGTGTGCAGTCTGCCCACTCTGCTGCAATCTCCTGACCCTTGACCTCATCTCCCTCCTCTGAGATGAATTGGAGTCAGACTGTGAGCCAGGTCTTCATCAGCTTCTTGTGGCCCTAATGCTCTTGCGGGTGTTTGGGAGCAAATCCCTGCAGCCTGCTTCCAAAATCGTCATGAAAGCTTTTGCAGCAGCAGATTTCATTTGTGTAACTAGTGAATGAGGTGTACGGTCACATGTGTAACATGTTCATTTTTGTCTTTAAGGGCAATCATCAACCATTTTAACCCCAAGATTGAGTCATATGCTGCTGTGAACCACATCTCGCAACTGTCAGAGGAGCAGGTAACAGAACTCATTCATGCCAAAGTGTCAGCATCTCGTGGGTATTTGGGCTGGTTGTGGGATTACATCAAATTCAGACTGGACTTATTGATACAATTAGTGTTAATTTTATCCGCCATTTTAAAATTTAGTCCAATTTTTCTTCCAGTTTCAATCACACTTTTTATCATTGTTAGTCAACCTCATCCCGTTTTTATTTAGTCTATTTGTAGTCAACTATAAATCTGGCATTTAGTCTTTTATTTTAGTGCAAGAAAGCAACATTTTATTCGTCTAATTTTAGTCAACAAAAACTCAACGTTTTAGTCAAATTTTAGTCAGGAGAATCATTTTACCTCTATATATTTTTTTGTCAGCAGATTATGTTGACACACAATTACAGTACAGTATATCAACATGCTATGAGCTAGTATGTTAGCCAGCATTAGTTAGCTGTCGGATTAACATTAGTGTTGGAACGTTATAGCCCTTGGAATAATGTTACGTTACAGCTATAATTGACTTTTCTTCTCTCCCCCTTTTTTTTTACCTTTTACCGTGAATCCACCTCCTCTTCCATGTGTTTGTGGATGTTGCACTCGCTAGCTGCATGTGTCACAGTGACAGATTAGCAGAGACAAGATTTTACAAAATCATATAATTTTCATTTTGTCTTTGTTTATGAACTAAAATGTGCATAGATTTTAGCCCAGTTTTTATTAAGTACATTTTCCTCTCCTTTTCATTAGTCGACGAAAACCTGATTTAGTCCCAGTAATTGTATATTAATTAGGGTTTTAGTCTAGTCTAGTTTTAGTCCGGTGAAAAATGGGTGTTGACGAAATTAGTTTTGTTTAGTTTTCATTGACAAAATTAACACTATAAAAATCAACAAATTTAACAGCGTTCCTAAATAACCGAAACTTAGAGCTACACACTACTAATGTTATGTTATTAAGGTTCATTCAAGTTAATCTCACTGATGTGCGTTACATTGTGCAAGGGCCATTTTGCAACGATTGCATATCACGGTTCCTCGAGGCAGTGAAAATTCCTCAAACTTTTTTTTTTTTTTACACAAGGTACTCAAATTACTTAAGTACTCGTTTCAGCGCTAGATACTATATGTGCCCTGTGATTGAGCGAGGGTGACTGCTCACCCACAACCCAAATAAGGGCAAGCGCTATAGAAAATGGGATGGAAGGATATATAGTCGGGGCCAAGAAAATATCCCCCGCACCATTGCATCACCAGCAGCCTGAACTAACCATTATGCATCAGTCTACCCCTCTTAATGATGCAGCAGAAATGGAAACTCATCAGACAAGCAATGCTCTTTCCATCTTGTAGCAGCTCCTTGAGTATGGTCACATTTAAGATCAGCCTGTGTAAAAGGAAATGTTTTTAGCTCACACCTGGCGTGGTCTTCCCCTGAAGCCAATTTTTTGGGGGGAAAAGTTGGCTTTTGCCAGCCATCAACTGACTTTCTTAGTAAATTCTACTAATTGTTGTGACAAACCTTGTAGATTTTCAGAAATAATTATTAGCCCATCTGGCTCCTTCCTAAATCAGCTCTCTTGTGTATTATGATGCTTAGTTTGGAATGGGAGTAGAGTAGGCAATGTGTTCAAATAGTGTGACTTGCTGCCATTTCATTGCCAGATGTGTTTTCAGTTTACCTACAGTAAAGGCTACTTGGTATACAAAACACATCTGGGGCCTCATTTATAAAGCTTGCTACGATCAAAATGAGGCCAAAACTTTGCGTACGAACATTTCTGCGCCAGAGTTGGTATTTATAGAAAATAAACTAAATGTGAAACTTTACGCGGCGCCACGTCAAGTCTGGACCTACCGTACGCAATCCGCACATTCTGGAGACATGGAAAAAAAGTGACACAAACAGCTTTGTGGTACATTTCGATTCCTCAAACGCCAAGTATGCTGGATGTTGGGTCACATTAATGTTTGTTTTGCTCCAGACTTGCTTGAAGTACACCGCGGAGCAGAAAGCACACGAATGAACTTAATTAAACATTTTAAACGCTCGTCTTCTCTCAGTGATCTTGAAAAAGCCCCATGCAATAAATCATATTAATGACAACTAATGTGGACAAATACTGCACGCATTACATCATCGCGTCGCGCGACAATTTACGCGCTTACAGTAATTTCACCCGCCTGTCGGCACAAATGTCTTTGCAGTATAAAAGCCTATATAAAACTATGATATTGACACGGATAAAAATGAGCTCGAATACAGTCAGGTACAAGCATCTTTGCTATGGAGCGCTTAATTGTTCTGCAAATAACTACATGAAGGGAAAAAAAGCATCAATAAAGTCTTTCATAAGCAGCCCACACAGCCGTGGTGATGTTCAATGAAGATCCATAAGCAACACATTGGGAATAATAATAATAGATACTAATAATAATAATAATAATAACAATAATAATGCGACCTATTGATTGCCTAATGTTTGCCTCTGCAGTGACAGCTCAATTTCCCTACAGTGCATTAAGTAAAGACAATAAGATTGGTGAAATTATTTCTTTATGTTCACCTTTGTTCAAACCAAATTATTATTATTTTTAGTATTGTATTTGTCTTTTTTTTTTTTTCTTTTTTCTTTTTTGCCGCATTTCACCCTGCGGCCAAGAATTGTGGCCAATAATCACGGCCTTCCGTAACACGACCTCTGCATTGAGGGGTTTCATAATGTGCATCTTTGTATTTTTCAAATCTTTTTTTATTATTATTATTCACACAAAAATTCATTGTAGCCTACATCATGGTGAAGTTCGCCTTCTTTCTTGCCTTTCCCTGTCCGTCATCCATTGTTTTGATTTGATGATCTCCGTCACATGCTGCTTATGAATATGCAAATCCATTAATGAGTAGATTTGCATTTCCTAATATGGGGGGAAATAGGCAGACTTATTTGAATCAGCTGCGCACACCGGTTGGGACGTGTGGGAATTTGCGTGCAGGTGTGCGTATATGTGTCTACGCATGGATTTATAAATCTCAATTTTTTTCTGCGTACGTTAAGTTTGGGTTTCGTTCGTAAGTACTTTTGTACACAGGCGCTCACGCACAGTTTTATAAACGAGGCCCCTGGACTTACTTATTTAGTCTTACAAACATCAAATGAAATCTTTTGCAGGCACCCATAAACACTAAATGACTTTTTTTTGTCATTAAGGAAGAGCCGCATGTACAGATGCCGAGACAAGCTCATTAAAGTCAGAGAGCACAGCGAGGATAGAAAAAACATTTTTCAAAATGATAAAGAATGATGGATGTGGTCATTATAATCCCACTATACTCTTATCTGTTTGACTTAAACACAACAAGCAAGCAAGGAAAATGGAAGTGGCGAAGACTGAGCTGCTCGCTTCATTCACACTGTGTGACAACAAGTTCAAAATGAGACTAAAGAAGCCAAATTGACTCATGCTTCAAAATTGTCGTACTGACTGCAGGCTGTTGAATTTCTTCTGATACTGACTGCTTTTGGGGCTCATTTAAACCGTGGATCCGCAAATGCAACATTAAGTCGTGAATTTCCCTACTCTGCCTTGAGTGAACAAACATACCAAGCTGTACAGCATTTTCTCGCCGTCTTCATTCCCGTGACACACGAAGATTGATGATGTCCACAACCACAGATCAACATTAAAATGAAAACACAGCCCAGCACGGGGCCGGTTGCGTTGTTTGTTGTTTGAGATAAGAAAAAGCGCGAGGTTGACGTTTATGCTCGATGATGCAGAGCGTCGCCTCGGAGGAGAGTTGTAGCCTCTTTGCTCAACCGTCACGTGAGCCAGCTTCTCTGGATTCTTTTTTCATGCTCTGTTTACGTTCCTTCCATTTTTCCATTCTTCTCTGCTTCCAGCCTGTTTGTCACAGCTGACGCTTCTCCTCTGACTGTCCCACCTCCCGGCAGTTTCAACTCTAACATGCTTTTCATTTCTTTGCCTGGGGGGCACATTAACTGAGGTTATCATCCTAACATGCCTCACGCAGGCATGGGAGGAATTTTTCATCACAGTGCCATTTTACAAATAAAAATGTGTGCAGAGCTTCAGATTAATCAAAGTAAAATTAGTGATAGTATGTTTTTTTTCAAGGTCGATACCGATTATTAGTAGACTAGGAGATCGTTAACTGATATTTCAAGCCGATATTCATTTGCAAAAGAAAATATTAAAATATAAAACTTTTAAATTTAAACGTATAAAGAATTGACAGCTTAATTTAAAAATGATAACAAAAATTGCAGGGAGCTTCCAAGGTCATCAGTATGTAAATTATAAACTTAACAAGTAAATAGTTCCCTAAAGTTTACTACTGTAAATAGTTTTCCAAAATTTCAACATAGTTTCTTAATTTTTTTTAAATGTTATTTTATTTTGAAATAAAAGGTGTAGGGAGTTCCCAGTGTCAGCATAATTTTTGTAAAGTGGAAATTTAAATAAAACCATAAATTAAAAGTGTGTATTTCACTGAGCAACAAATACATGTGAATGTAGCTGTTTGGGGTTTTCATCAGGGTTCGTCCAAGGGTTCAAAAGATCTTCGCAGACAGTGAAAATTTGTTGTTGAACATCTTATAAATCCTGATGAAAAAATTTTCTACATTCGCAAGCATAAGATGCCAGCTTTATCAACTTATTGATTTGTTAAAAGGCCGATGTCGAGTCAAAATTAAAATTTCTAATAAGAGTGATGGCTCAGCTGTTTTAGCCGCACTCCACGTCATGTGGTGAACCAAGCTACACTTAACATCAATATGTTTCCACGTGTCCACATTTTTTGTTTGCGGAGGGAAAACGTTCCAGTGCGAACGTTTCATGCTGTGTTCGGGGGTCATTAATAAAATCATGAAAAACGTGCGCATTAGCGCCTATTTCACGGATGAGAGGCTAACTGTCAGGGGTGGAGCTGTGGAAAATCTTTGCACAATTAGCTCTGATTTCACTCCAGCTTCTCAGCTGGACAAACACACACACGTCGAGTTTTATCATTTGGAATAAAAGCTGCGAGCATGATGCACTAATCGGAGCAGAAGAGTGGAAAAGGAGAAGAGCTAGAAATAGCTTATAGGGAGCCAGCGGACGACGACGATGATGATGATGATGATGCATGTGAACCCTCATAAATAAAATGTTGAGCTGAAGTATTCAACCCTAATAAATATTTGACTGTTTGATGCAGTGTCTCTCTTTTGCCTGCGGGTGCGTTAGGTGTTGGAGGTGGTGCGCTCCAACTACGACACCCTGACACTCAAACTGCAGGACGGTTTGGACCAGTTTGAGAGATACTCGGAGCAGCCCAAAGAGGCGGCGTTCTTTAAAGAGCTGGTAAGACAAAAGAAGTGCACCATCAGCAATGCTGCCTTCCATTTGTTGCGTTATTTCAAAATGACTTGCATGTAGTGCCGTCACTTGTCCGTGACGTGTCCCGGGTGTGTCCTCAGGTGCGCTCCATCAGCCTGAATGTGAGGAAAAATGTGTCTTTGAACACCCTGAGTCAGGATGTGCTTCTCAAAGAGTTCTCCAGCATCTCCTGAGAAGCTTCCCCGTGTACAGATCACGCTCACTTGAACGTGTCCTCTTCATTCCTCTTGGACGATTGAAACTTCTCTCGCGGGCCGGAAGCACTTTCTCTCCAGGATGGCTGTACAGTGCGTGCGTGTGTGTGTTGGTGCAGGTGCGGGCGGGTGTGGCTCCTTGTGGCTGGACTGTTAACAGGCTCGAATGTGAGGCATGCAAATCGTTTGAAGAAATATTTTTAAGAGAGTTGCACTGCCGCCTGCTGTGATTGGGTGTGTCGTAACTTATTTCTCTACTTTGCGCTTCAAGTTCTGCACGCGTTCAATTACATTTCAAGTATTTTCACTTGGCACATTTTGCTGATAGAAGACGAGTAATGAATGCTCTGAATTAGCAAAAGGAAGCCATGACTAACTACTGTGTATCTTACCAGTCATTTCTTAAGTTTAACTAAACTGAGTATGGTGAGGTTTTTTTCTCTTCTTAATAGGTATATCTTGTTTCCACATTGATTGATTTTTCAAGTCTGACTAATAAAAAAAAAATCTATACATGCATATGGGTTTCTCATTCATTCATTGTCTGTAATGTACAGTATTTGTTCTTTATTGAATCCTTCTTTTACGCTTGTATTTGTTCCTGTTTATTCTGTAAATAGAGCACAGGTGGATACATTCAGAAAAATGTTATCCAAATGCTGCAAAAGTGCACTTAACATTTGAAGACTGTTTTTTTTCTTTCGGGCAGAAAGCTTCAAATTTGCTCATTTAAGTCAATTAAAGAAGCAGCCATAATAGCCGTTGAAATATGGAGGACCTTTGTATGTGTTTATGGTCGGACTAGCTTGACTTCACTGCAGGAAGTGTGCAATCAGTTGACAATGTGAATGCAAGTGTGAATTTTTGTGTGCCCTGCGATGTAGCAGCCATCGATGGTGTCGTTTGCTTTTGCCAAGCTAACCTGAATCCCGTTCAAGATAAGAGGCTTAGCGTATGGATGGATGTGTGTTTAAGTGCATACCAAGCCAAACGTTTTTACCGCGACAATGCATTAACGCTGCTGAGTATTTGGATTGTTGCATTTAGGCATATCGGCTTTCTCATCAAATTTTCATCCAGACGGAGATTGCCTACTTTGTCTCTGCTGATCCTCCTCCATGTGCCCCTCCTTTGTTTCACAACACAAGAGCGAAAACTTCTCCTGAAGACGAGCTGCACAGAATTGTTTTCTTTTTTTGGGGGGGGGGGGGCATCATCCATGTATAGCAGTCAAGCTGTGTTTGCTCACTCATTTGTGCACAAATACTGCATTTGTCTCCAACTTCACATTGAACCCAAAAAGAGCACAACAAATACTAAGCGATGTGCTGTAAATGTCCTGATCACAGGTCACACAGTACAAATACGAACGCTGGATGGTGACACAACTCAACACACTTTACAGTAAGCAGCAGTTTGGCAAATAGTGAACCGTTAATCATTTTTTGAAAAGTCTTCAAGCTGTTTAATGCTGCTCTCGGTTGGTGTTTACTTTCAATTAAACTACTGTATACATTAAACAGACAACCACAGTCAAACAACTGTCTAGAAAGGCCCCGCTATCTTAATGCTAATGCTAATTAGCATCTATTTTTCTGTGCTTTGCTTTCTATGATTTACCTAATTTCCTTTGAGACAGGCTACACTATTTACAAAAAGGAAAAAAGGTTAACGGGTAGATTTTCAAGATGAACCAAAACTGCACTACCTTTACAGGTGAGCATAATTTGACCTTCTCTAAAAAAACGTTTAAAGCATAGGCCTGTGTCCAAATGTTCAATATTTCATTACTATTTGCACAACTTGCTATTTATTCTCCAATACGGAAGCGTGGAACTGTCAGTGTGGTGGAGTGTTTTGACTGGGCTATGTCGTTCGAACGTACTGGTCAATTTGGCGCACGCGCAAATGTGGCATTACTCCGTGGCTTTTTTTTTTATTTATTTTTTTAAATTATGCTGCCTTCATGTAGTATCGAAATTATAGTAAATACCATAAGTCGAGTATAAAATTGCACGTGAACACCCCCTCATGTTGTATTTTCTACTGGGCAACTATTTTGATACCCGAGGTTCCGAGTTGAGAGAACTTATTCAATGACTATAACAACAAAATCACATGAACAGAACACGGTCGTAATTAGGAGTTTCCGAGTGGTAAAGTCCATCTTTCCCATAGCACGTGAAGGCAGGGTTATGTTTGGATCTTTTGGGGAACAAAAAAACAAAAAAAACAAAACAGTTGCCAAATCTAGCAACACAATGAATTAACTCATAAAATTATATAAATTAAAATTAGATCAGATCGACCACGTGTGACATTATAGTCCCCTCGTGATCGGACGAGTCGAGCAAACGGTGTTTTGAAAGTTCGTGCAGAAAGCGGAGCAGCTGGAGATTGGATGAGCAAGGAGGCGGGGGATGGAGGGGCGTGGGTGGGTGGGTGTGAAAATCGACATTATCACGCTCCTCCACGCTCCTGCACACTTTGCAGCCTGGGCGATGTTTGGGAGATGAACACACACGCAGATCGTGTGCAGGTCCAGCAGTGCCACCGGACCTGGAAAGTCGAGGGACAACCATGAAATCCAGGAGTCAGGACCACAGCTTTTCCGAGTCCACGGAACTGGACCGATCTTACGACCCGCTCACAGGTACGTGGATCTCATCTTGCCACTTCTGATTAATATGATCATTGATCTCTCAATTAATGAGGCAATTATTCCACTCAATTCACTCCCAGGAGGTTTAAAACATGCATACAGTCATTATTAGTGTAAAAAGAAGGTACTAGAGTATTTTTCATTGATTTTTACTGTAATAAACACGGCACAAATAGTTGCAATCTTATATAATCTTATTTTACTATAATTCAAACATCACTCTACCTTTTGCCATTTAATGGAAGAGCATATTTGCTGTCTGCCTGTCAATATATGTTGCTGGCATAGTAAGCTTATTTTTTTTATTTTTTTATTTATTGTTTATTAAATAGCAATAAGAACAACAACAATAATAATAATAATAAGTGTTTATTAATGAAATGTATTTATTTATTCATTGTTATTAATAATGCTAATAATAAATGTTTATTAATGAAATGTATGTATTTATTTATTTATTATTATTATTATCATTATATAAATAATAATAATACATACATGTTTATTAATTAAATGTATTTATTCATTCATTATTATTATTATTATTATTACATTTATGTATGTATGTATGTATGTATTTATTTAAATAAAAATTTTCGACCAATTATATATAATGATTCTGCATGAATCAACTTTTGCGTCACAAATGTCACATCAAAGAAGTCATTTGTTCACATTAAGTGAATAAATTATTATTTAAAAAATAGTGTTTCTTTCTTGTATGTCCATATTTGAAGAATACAGTAAATTTAAAATGAACTTTGATAGTGTCAATCAAAACTTTTGAGTTATAAAGTTTGTGATGTACACACAGTGATGTCTCACAATTCTGACCTTCAGGTTTGGATCTCGGTTTTGGTCTTCCTGTGTGGAAATTGCATGTGGGACTCGTGTGGGCCTTGCAAGAATATTTTTATCTTCTGCAATTTTTAAAACAACACTTAAGGGGGGGAACTCCCCAAATATTTTACCCACTTGCAGCCATAATTCTGCGTTCACAACCTTAATAAAACATGGACGTGATAGTTCTTAATGAGATGAGCAAGTGAGCATGCAGTGAAAGCAAGATATCAACTAAAAATCTGCAGAGTCTCTTGTCATCTGCAGTCTTTTTCCTCAGTGTGTTTGGAGTGTAATTAGATCAGTAGATGCACTTCTCTCCCTGCACCCTCTTTTTTCTTTCTTTCTTTTTTTTTTTAGCATACTTGCAAAGACAAGCACACTTAATCATTCCGCTTAGATCGTCCCAAAATAGACTTTGTCACCAAAAATAACCGAGTGCCTACTCATACTAAATCTTTGAATAGAAGTATGCACAGCTGGCTGGTTTACAGACGATTAGAATGGAGGTTTCATTTCAGGTTGGTCGGTTTCTATGCTGCTGTGACGGCCATTCAACGTTCACTAACCAAACAGTCAACAGGTGCATCAACACAAGCGGCCTTTTGTATGGAAAGAGCCACCGCGGCATAACAATATACTGAGAAGTCATATCAGGCCAATGGGAATGGTTGAAATGGTGACTCAAAGTTCAAACTCCTAAATTGAGTCAAACTCCAAATTATACCACTTTTGGATCGTTAGGACTTCATGGTTCTAGCTGTAACATTTTTCAGTGCATAAGTATTAGACAGAAGAGCAGCAAACAATATTGATGAGGCGCAAGCTAGCAGATTGGACGGGCAGTATTTAAAATATGCATGAGCTATGTTTCAAAAATGTTGATGCATTAGAGATGCTGGATCTTTGCCGAGTCATCATTTTCCTCTCCAGACTAAACATGTCTCGGCATCAATCGATTATTTTTATGTGGCTTGATAGTCAAAGCTCATCCTTCTTACTGGACGTGGGTGACGTCTGAAACAAAACATACACCGGCAGCCGTGTGTGATGATTTGAAAGCTGTGTGTTGTAAGAAACGGTCATCCAGAATGCGAGTGGAGTTTCTGTGAGGATTACTGTAAGCACGGAGGCGACATGATTGATTCAGTTGGGCCTAACCCTTCTTAAGCTGCCGTGACGTCCCAGATGAAAATCAACGTGAGCTCAAACGGGAGTTTGGAAAGTCATCGTGACGTGAGAGGAGATGGCAGTCTAGCACAAGCGGACTTGTTTGGAGATTCCTAAAAGACTCTGAGCAGTGGGGCCTGATCATGAAATTGGTTTTCCGGTATCTGTATTTCACTTGAGTGTTAATTTAATGTAATTATTTAATCAATTAATTAAATTATTTAATTTAATTTTCAGTAGAAAAAAATATCGTAAAATAAGGAAATTATTACTTCAAATAAGCAAAATTATCTGCCAAAAGAACAAGAAACTTTTACTTAAATTTACCCCTTAGATTTTGAAAAATAAGAAAATAATACTATGTCCATATCAACCACAGCGGTCTTGAAAATAGTTGACTTTTTTCAAGCTGTAAGTTTTCATTAGAAGTATTTTCTTTAAATGCATAAGTACTTTTTTACACTTGGATAACGAGTGTCAAGCATGGAGGTAACAGATCCCATTTTTATTGTCTTTGGTATGACCCAGCCAGGTATTGAACCCACTACCTCCAAGTCTGAGGGCAGGCACATTGAAATGTTGATGTGGTTCTCAAATCAGCACTAGAGGTTGTTTTGAGTTACAGTTTCCCTCCGTTATAAACCGTTATAAATGTATATCCTCATATCATAATATAAACAGTACACAACAAATTGGTGAATAACTAGTTTTAAAATCAGAAGTCATAAATAATCATTTGTTATTGTAAAAAGGAGTTTAGTAACAAGAAAATGCTCTCAATATCTCAACGATGTAATTTATCGTATATGACAATTTGAAATTTCGGTACACATTTTTAGCAAATATCATGGAAGTTGACATGCCTGATTATCTTTTGCAGGCCACATAAAATGATGTGGTGGGCCAGATCTTGCCCCCAGGCCTTGGGTTTGTTAGCTGTGCTCCAAATTGGTCATGAGTGTGAATGTGTTTTTTTTTTTCCATATGTGCCCTGCGATTGTCTGGTGACCAATTCAGCGTATCACTCAGTCAGCTGGGAATAGGCTCCAGCACACCCACGACCTTAGTGAGGATTCCAAAAAATGGATGGATGGATGAAATGCAGACATTTGGCATTTATGGTTATAACAGCTTGATATAAGTAAGTACAATACAGTGATTCAACAAAATAAATATGTAAGAAATAAATACTGTAACCTCCTCCAAAAATATTTTAGGTACAGGACTAAGCCAAGATTTTAACACTCCCAGTAATAGTTGGAATATTGTGGAATCCACCTCAAAATAAACATGTTATTTTTTGGCCTTCCCATGGCCTGCAGAGTATCAGAGTGATGTAACATCCTTGAGTACCTTGTAAAATATTCCACATTTTTACGGTTGGAAGGTAACTGAGGGGGACTAAGTCAAAATCCATGGACATGACTAAATGATGACTTGAAACTAAATTATTTCTTGATCATTTAAAGAAAAATACATTTAAGTACAGTTGGGTTAAGGGGTAAGCAGTACATACATATGTATAAATAAATAAATACAATTAAATTAACCTTTCTAAAAAAAAAAAGTAAATTATATTAATTTAAGTACAGTTGGGTTAAGGAGTAGCAATGCATAAATATGTAAAACTAAATAAATAAAATTAAATTAAATTAACCTTTCAAAAAAAAAGTAAATTATATAAATTTAAGTACAGTTGGGTTAAGGAGTAGCAGTGCATACATGTGTAAAAATAAATAAATAAAATTAACCCCATCCAATATATATATATATATATATATATATATATATATACAGTATATATATATATATTCATTCAAGTACAGTTGGGTTAAGGAGTAGCAGTGCATAAATATGTAAAAATAAATAAATGAATAAATAAATAAAATTAACCTTTCAAATTTTTTCAAAAATTATATTAATTTAAGTACAGTTGGGTTAAGGGGTAGCAGTGCATAAATATGTAAAAATAAATGAAATAAAATAAAATTAACCTTTCTAAAAAAAAAAATGTAACTGGAATAAATTTAAGTATAGTTGGGTTAAGGAATAGCAGTGCATAAATATGTAAAAAATAAATAAATTAATAAATAAAATAAAATTAACCTTTCAAAAAAAAGTAAATTATATTAATGTAAGTAGAGTTGGGTTAAGGAGTAGCAGTGCATAAATATGTAAAAATAAATAAATAAATACATAAAATTAAATTAACCTTTCAAATTTTACTTACTTACTAAATTATTTCTTGATCATTTAAAGAAAAACACATTTAAGTACAGTTGGGTTAAGGGGTAAGCAGTACATACATATGTATAAATAAATAAATACAATTAAATTAACCTTTCTAAAAAAAAAAAGAGTAAATTATATTAATTTAATTACAGTTGGGTTAAGGAGTAGCAATGCATAAATATGTAAAAAAAATAATAATTTTTTTTAAATCAACCTCTCTAAAAAATATATATATATATTTCATGGTAAAGTGTAATTTATTGCAGCAGGGACTTTCCAATGTTAAAGGTTGTTTAAAATAATCTTTGAGAGTGTATTTATTAAATATGTAATCAGATCAACGTACAGGACACTTTATTTTTTTGTTTAAAAAAAAATCTTTTGTCATATATTTACATTGTTTAAAATGTATTTCCCATAATTCAACTTTCATTTATTATTTCCCTGCCAATGTGTATTATCCAACTTTAGGTTTTTACTCACATTTCTCTTGTCTTGGTGTCTCATCCTTGGCTGTTAAAAGAGTGGCTAAAAGTATTTTAATATTGTTAGCAGCAGTAGCAGCAGCAGCAGAGAAAAGTGTATTGATCTTCCTCAGTGGGCCGCACACAATGAAATTGATGAAAACAATCAAAGTCAGCCCGAGGGCGTGCACAAGTTCAATCTTTGAGGGAGATGTCTTTTGGAAACACATCGAACCACTTTATGGACGTGAACAAGCCTAAATGTGCTTGTATTGTTAATTGTGTCCAGCCACAACATGCACTGTTAGACACACTGGGACCTGCACCCCTTGTGTGATGTCATCAATTTCTAGGGCGACTAATCTTCTCTTCAAAAAAAAAAAAAAAGCTAAAGCTACCAGGAGAGAGAATGAAGGAAATCTTTTCTCCTCTCTCTGTGTTCAATAGGCAGCCCCCCAAAAAAGAGAAAAAAGATGGCATCATTTTGGCCCTCCTGCATCATGAAGATAAGTGTCAGTCCTTTTTTAAATTTGCTTTTCCACCCGGCTGCAGGTGCCGTATTTGAATGTTTGATTGACATCTCATCAGCAAACATCATCACTGTATGAAGCTCTTGATGAATAATAGCGGCACACATGTGCAATCAGCAAGTATGCTCAGAAAAGCTGATATTTAGCCTCCTACTAGTACAAAGAGGTATACAATGATTTGTTGTTTTATTAGTGGCTAGCATGGTTAGCGCATCTGCCTCACAGTCAGATGATACGGGTTTGAATCTCTGTTAGAACATCACTGTGTGGCCCTAAGTATGAGTCTGTTAGATTTATGTTGTTGTTGTCCAATCAGATTTCAGCCTCTTTGTGTTGCCATGCATATTCACTCTGCCCTGCGTTTGTTGATGTCACTTTTGGGATATCAGGTTTTAAATTCATCATCACAGAGCCAGCGCTCAATATAAACATTTGTCTTTTCCTTGAGGTCGATCAGAGCAAAACTCGGACTAGCAAAACGATAGTGACGCCACTGCTCTGACTTCTTCCATTTTGATTGAAAGCAGGTGAACTCACCTGATGCGTTTTTTTAGCGCTCAAACCTGATTGGTGTGTCAACAATGAAGCAATCGTGTTGGCTCACGGGTTTGGTGATTTGTCAGTTAGTGTTTGGGAATTGGGAGGAACTGACATCATGATGTACTAATGGATTTAAGGTATTGAAAATTATGTCATTCTTTTGTTTTGAGTTTTATTCAATCATTAAAAAAAACTTTAAATTGGCCACGCGGTTTCTCTTGTTGAGCTATGGGGTAACAGTGCCCTCTGCTGGCAGTATTTATAAATTATTGGTCACGTTTGCTGGGGAAAAAGTTGCTTAATTTTAATGAGTTTTATTATTTGATGTCTACATTTCACTTACTGGTAGTAACAAAAATCAGTTAAATACTGCACATACTTTATCATAAAAGTGTCATTTGTAGTTTAATGATACTATAATGTAGATGGTGAGCCCAGTCTCTAATAAATAAACAAAGTTGAAAGAACTCAAAATTTAATTGAAGCCCAACTCAAAGATACTGTAAGTAAAAACAACTCCGTGAAAATAATTTGGAGCAATTGTTATTGTCATTTAGAAGATCTTCCAACTTAATTTACTGTTTTATGCCAACAAAATATTTTATTTATTTATTTATGTATTTACAGTGCCAAATATAGATACTGTATTCTCATTTGCTGCTATTGGTTCTTATTGTTGTGATTATCTGCCTCAGAGCTGAGTGGTTCTGGGTTCAAATGTTGGCCTCCTTTGCTGAGTGCATGTGTATCCCACATTCCCAAAACATGCTGATAGATTCATTGAAGACACTAAATTGTGTGAATGGTTGTTTTCTCATTTATCATGTATTGATTTTGAATCATGTCCAGTATGTTTGTTTGTCTTTCTATGTCTATTTCTGCTCTTCCAATAGATTGCATAAGGGTTTGTCTATGAATGTGTATCCACTTCATACAACAAAATAAAAGCTTAAACAAAACAGGAAGCTCTATTCTACTTGTTTTCCTCCCCAGGTAACCCGCCAAATAAAGCCACCAAAAGGACCATCAAGCAGCGCTTCCTCAAACTTCTTCCCTGCTACCATTCCGGCTCCAGCCGCTCCATCGATCAAAGCGAGTGTCCCTCCCTCCGCATCCTGTCATTCACGCGCCGCATCTTCCGTGTCATAACGCCTTGTGAATCTCCCCGCGCACGCAGATAGCGCGAGCGACGAGGCCGAGCCGTCGGCAGTGCGTTACCGACCTGAGGGCCTCGAACATCTGGCGGGGCGGACCAGCTTCACCAAGAAAGAGCTGCAGATCCTCTACAGAGGATTCAAAAATGTGAGTCGCGTCGGCAACATGTCGCTCTTGCCTGTAAGCGAGAGCGAGGATCTTTATCTTGTCATTCCAGGAGTGTCCCAGCGGTGCGGTGAATGAGGAGACGTTTAAAAACATCTACTCTCAATTCTTCCCTCAGGGAGGTCAGTGACAGTCTCTGTTCTTCCTTCTTAAAATACAACTAAAAGAAAACTTTCACCAAAGTCTACATTTAAAGACAGTAATTACAAAGATGTGCAAAGAAAAGAAGTAGACAAGTGCCACAAAAAACAAACCACAAAAGTGCCATGCCAGTCCATTGTGATTTTCAGCGTGGGAATTTGTACATTCGACATGAGTGGGAGGACATTTTTTTGTACTTTTAGAACTAGGGAGTTTTTTTTCAACATGAATGACAAAGAAAACAACCAATCATCATTTGTTATAACAAAACAGTGTTTGTTCTATATAGTATGTAAAAAAGTATTAATTTTGATTGGAAACAAACTCTACCTTGTTACAAGGGTTAGGATGTTAAATAAAAAATCAATAATGTGTGTACCCTACACTGATTTTTCAAATGTGAGACCACATCATGTGTCTTAAAAATGTATACAAAAATCTTTCAAAAATGTAGCTAATTCACCGGTGTAAAACTAAAGGCTCGGGTGCCAGATCTGGCCCATCACATCATTTTATGCGCCCCACGGAGGCAAATCATGTGCATCGACTTCATATTTATTGGTAAAATTGCCAGTTGTTGTTTTTCTTACTAATATTGAGATATTACAAGCATTTTTTTGCTACCGGCATTTGAGCCCGGCCGGGTGTCTAGATTTTTTATTTCATTTTCAAGATCCATTAACTGCTTTTACGTTTCCATAATTGTGGCAAGGTTCGTACATTAACTCATTCACTGCCATTGACAACGTCCAAATTTATTTCAACTATTTCCATTAGTTTAACTTTTGTTTTCATTTTTTGATAACATAACGAGTATGAAAACCTAGAAAAAAAATTTGGTACATTTCATGGTACATTTACAACAGTTCTAAAATTTGCGATTAATCGTGAGTTAACTAGTGAAGTCATATGATTAATTACAATTAAAAAAAAATATTGCCTGTCTCCCCTAATTTTTAATAATCTTTTTTTTTTATGAATTTATGGCAGTGAATGAGTTTATAAAGCTTGAACCATGAAATATATGACAGAAAATTTTGATTCTTTGTAAATAAAGTATTTATTGGTTGTTTTGAGCAAAAATAATAATAATAATTGGGGTTGGGATCAACTTCCACATATGACTTTTGAATTGTGTCATATTTGATACATCTGGTCACAATGCTTTAAATTCGTATTTTTATAACTGTCAAAATTATAATAATAAACATAAAACCTATTAGTATTTCCAAAAATCAGAAAAAACATTTCCTTTCTCAATTGGGGCGATCTTGCAAGATCGCTGGAAAATCCATCAGATGGATGATACTGCCCCCTAATGGATTATCCGTGCAATGTATGTCTCAGATCATATACTGTACATCAAAATTTTAATGAGGGGCAAAATTATACTCATGAAATAGAGAGCTCAAAATGTCTTGTATTCAATATGATACGTTTGGCGTTAAAGGGTTACCCTGATGATGATGATACCGCTAATTACAATAACAAGAATACAGTACATATCAACAACACTAGCTTCCTCATGTCACACACAAAGAAGAGCCAGCAACAGAGCAGTTGTTTACTCTCAAAATACAGTGTTAATAATTACAATGTGAATAAAATACTAACCGATACTATCACTGTAAAACTTGAACCATTTAATCCCGTAGTCATAGTTGCCAAGTCCGTCCATGAATCACCTCCGCAACCATCCACACATCTGAACAGTAACATTAGCATGAATGCTAATGCTAACACAAAGGAGGTGTTTCCTGCCTGGTCCCCTGTTATTACAATGGAGCTTTAATTGTGTGATAGGGGGTTACATTTAGTGTTTCTTTTACAGATACAAGTATGTACGCACATTTCCTCTTTGAGGCTTTCGACACTCACAACAGCGGATCTGTCAACTTTGAGGTAAAACACACAACTAAAGCGCTATAGGCAGCCTGTTAAATGCGTCACATTTGGACACGTCTAGTTTGTGTGGTTTTATGCAGGATGTGGTTTAGAAGAGAAAACAAAAGTAAAGGCCAAGTAGGTTTAATGTGTAACAGCAATATAGCCTTCATTTCTCTCTTTTATGTCCCATTTGTTGTTTTTTACTTTGGCTGCAGGACTTTGTCCTAAGTCTGTCCATCATTCTCAGAGGCTCTATGACAGATAAACTCAACTGGGCCTTCAACCTGTATGACCTCAACAAAGATGGCTGCATTACTCGAGAGGTGCTGGCACTCTCAGGAAAAGCGTTTTTTATGGATTTTTTTTATTTTAATGAAGTGTTTTACTAACAGCTTGTGGCGATGACTTGTTTTGGTCAGGAGATGACAGACATCATGCACTCCATTTATGACATGATGGGCAAGTATACGTACCCCTGCATGAGGGACAGCGATCCCAAGGACCACGTGGAACGCTTCTTCCAGGTTGGAAACAAACAGAGGGCAGCACGGTGCCTCGCCCTCCAATTAATCAGTGCCAACACGTGACTACAGATTATTACTGATGGTGTGTCACCTTGTAGAAAATGGACAAGAACAATGACGGCGTTGTCACCATCGAGGAGTTCTTGGAGACGTGCCAAAAGGTGGATAATTTTTTTTTTAAACCTTATTTCCAAATTGAGTGAACACATTAAGAGATTATGCGCCTCTCTTGTAGGATGAGAACATCATGCAGTCCATGCACATGTTCGATAACGTCATCTAAAGGTGGAGTCGAATGTTGCTACAATTGGAGCGCCACCTCCTGCAGTGCAGTGCGTGTGTGCAGTCACACAAGCCGTGTGTAGAAAATTTTCTACAGGAACGTGATGATGCAAGACAATAAAACCTCACAGTTATGAAGTAACAACTGCTCTTTTGTCCTTGTAGCCAACTTTGCTACAGAGGACTTCGAACCCTAGCCTTCCTGTGTGGAGTTAGCATGCTCGCCCCGTGCGCTCCAGCTGCTCCCATGGCAGGTGTATTGAAGATAATAAATTGTTGTTAGGTGTGAATGTCAATTGGAAAGTCAAGCCCAAAATGTTCTTTACAATAATATTCTGGAGCAAAATCCACGGTTTTAGCCATTTTGTCACTTTCTGTTGACCGAAAATGACATCACATCATCACAGTTGCTCAGGGCTTAGGTAACAACCAATCATGGCTCTGCCTGTGAACGTGACCACATTTTCATTGTCAGTCAATAGCAGGTGAAGACAAAATGGCTGCCTGATGAACTGGATAAAAACGGGTGGATTTTGCTGCTTAATCCATATTCCACAAATTAAAGATTAATTAGAATACCGTGTTTAGACTAATGGGAGGGGCTACGTAGTACATATTGTAAAATACATTTTTGGGGTTTTGTGTTCCCCTTTAACTGATGTCTAACGGCAAACTACTATTTCCTTTTTTTGCCCCTGTGGTTGTTTCACTACAACAATTTAGATCAATTAATTGCTACTGAGCACAAGGTCTGATTATGGGACAAATCAATTTAAAAGCATTAACTTGATAAACAATGAGGGTCTTCGTAATGAGCTTTTGTGTGCGCTGAGTGGCTCATTTGTCAACTGTTACAGTATTTTCACAATTTGCAACAACAAAAAGCATGTATTATATGTACAGTATATAATTCTTGCACTCATGTATCCCACAATTAAAAGCGAGCTGATAGTGTTTGACAGAGAACTAAAGTTGTTTTCATTGTTGTCATTGTCAATGAAAAAGCTGTTTGTTGATCACAAGCCGAACATTCAGTTATTTTCCAACTCTCAAAGAATTCAAACAAAACACAAAGACAGGTAGGTTTAATATATCCTTTAACTTTATTTAACAAAATTTCAGTAAAAACTCTTTAGTAAGTACAAATTTCCCTGTCAGTAGTGTTTCTCCAGCTGGCGTCCCGACTATATTAAATCCACAAAAAAAAAAGAAAAAAGAAATCAGTCAATCTGTTGAACTAATGTGTCAAGCAGAGTTTTGACATCAAATCGTAAATAGTTAGACACACATAAGCTCTTCTTTTCGGTTAAATCAGAAAGACACGTGTTAAGCAGAGTATGCAATCCTTTTCCCATAAAATATAAAAGAATAAAATGTGAGAAACAGATGATTAAAACAAAAAAACAACCATTTCTGCGCTCTCTCTAAAAGGCGTGTCTCCTTCCCCGTTTGTTCTCTGCATGTGTGGCAAACTCGGGCACCGTGTGTCTGACAGCGGGAGAAAGTTGGTGCTGTTTTGTCAAAAACGACTCTTTTAAAGGCATTCAACAGAAAGATGAGCAGGTTCACACTGGTCCACCTGCAGCAGTGTTGCCAACAAGTCCTTTTCTTTTCTTAAAGAAGAAGAAACAAAGCAATCTATGTGCTCTTCAAAAAACGAAATCTCTTTGGCATAGATTACCCACCCAAAAGCAGAAACACACACACACACACGAACACACTTGAACTCTGAACTCTTGAACTACGCACACGTACTTAGAACCTTCTTCAAGCGTGTGTAAATGATCCTCAGCAATGTTAGCATATAAAACATATGTAAGCCCTGTTATGATTAGGAGTCCCGTACTCAGTGATAATTGCATTTTTTTTTTTAACAAACAAAAGGGAATCAAGATGTTTTGTTCCATTCTCACTCGACGCTTTTCTGCACGGTTTTCCTCTTTTGGATCTGTGGAAAGGAAACAAGAAGATGAGAATGAAAGAACCTTAAAAATAGGAAGGAAAATATTTTGGGAGGTTATTTAAGAGAAGCGTTTTCCATCATCTTCAACACAGTTTGCGATATTTCACTATTTGTTTTGTTGCGAGGTGAATTTTGATACTACCAAAAAAAAAAGAAATATTGAGTGGATGGCTTTAATCTGAAAAATAAAATGTGTTACCATGACAACAATATAAATTCCTGAACCACCTTGCAAACAATGGTTTTAAAAGCTGCCATTTAGAAATATGCAAATAGTGCTGTGAGGGATCTTTTAAAGGGACATTATTTAAAAAATTGCTTTTACAGTACTTGTTTCTATAGTTGGGTCTGTGGAGTACCTGAGCATGTAAAGTAATCTTTTGTTTTTTGTATTATTTTAAATTTGTCAAATTTACATTATACCACCTCCAAACTAATTTTCTCTGCCCATTTTGGCTGGAACATCTCTCGTTTCCAAGGGCTGGCTCAAAGCTAAAAGGTAAGCAGAGCTGCAGAACTACTATTACTCTACTGAAATCTGTTGCTATGTTTAACTCATTCAGTCCAAGCCATTTTCAATTGAAGCAACCCCCTTCGCGCCCGGCTGCTTTACTGGATTTTGACTGATTTTGCAAGGCCCACAGAATATTGTGTTCGATTGCTATAAAAACATGGAACCTACCAAAAGAAAGATTAGAGTCTCTTCTTTCATCAGGGGAAAAAAAAGTATATTTCTATCTGTTTCCGTTTTGCAGCAATTATCATTAGAATATAGCTAAATTTCATCATTATTCACAAATCTGTTGAAAACATTGGGAAAAAGAGCTTGTTGCAACATGGCCCTGGTTGATCTCTTATACTCTGCTGCCACCTGCTGGCTGTTTTTTCATAACTACCATTGCTTTAAGCGACCTCTTAAAGAGGTCAGAGGCTGCATCAAATCCTTCTGTATGCTCTAGCATTTAAAAAAAACAACTATAAAAACAAAACGTATAAATACGTCTTTGGGAACAAGGTCGTATTTAAAATGTTTTTGGGAACAAACGAGTTAATCCCTTGTTTATGTCTCAAGAGATGGTTTCTAATCAAACTGAGTACACGTGTACAATACAGCAGTGGCGTTATGTAATGACAAGCACATTTATGGCATACGGTCCAGCTGTTTTGCTGTCTGTGAGACAAGCTGACCTTTAATAAGGCTCAAACTGCTGCTGTCTGTCGTAGACCATGTTGGGGGCATAATCATCATGCATCAAGTTGGCGTCTATGGCGTCCATGGGAATGTCACCCGCGTAGTTTTGAAAGTTTTGGAAAGGAGCGTCCAGCTCTGCAAAGACAAGAGAGACATTTTCCATCTTGATATTGACGCCAGCTGCTGCTGCTGTGTTTGTGATGGTGGAAGAAACAAAAGTTTGTGCGGTTTGCAGCGGCGAAGAGAGAGAGGCTGAGTGTTTACTGGAAGATCGCCCCGTGTGTTGATGATGTCACAGCGTATGTGTGGGCTGCTCATGCGGTTGATGCTGAGCAATATGTTGTGTGTGCAAATTCCAGTCACACGTGCTCACCATCTTGGTAGGATGCTTCCATGGTGACACTGTTGTGGGCCTGCAGAGAGGTCAGGTGAGGTCAGGTAAGCAAATTCAACACATACAGTCCAAAAGTCACCATGTGGCAGCTGGACACTCACCATCTCCCAGGCGGCAGGATCGTGCTTGAACATGGAGTGTGTGAGCTCCCTGGAAACTCTCTTCTTATGCTCGGCGCTCTTGTCCTCCGAGATGCGGAAGAGGACCGCGGCAGCGTATGTGGCTGATGGAGAAATCAACGAGGAGTAGTTCAGAGAGGAGACTTCAACAAGGTGCTCCACTAGCTCTACTTTATTGCCAGCGATAGGTTTATAGGAGGGGTGTCAAAATGAGTGCGTTCATTTTCAGTTCATTTCAAGTTCCTTTAACGACGCAAATTTTTTAAATGTACGATTACTGACCGCCCCCATACTTAGAAAGCAATTCCAGTCGCAACGCAGCAGACACGTCCACATCAAAATTCAGCAGTACACATATTTGTGGAGACTGGGGTCAAGTTGAATTTTACAATTTGAAAAATGTGAAGAATTTCACAAGTTGTATGCAAGTCAAAATGTGCCATAGTTTGCTATCTTCGCTAGCAAGCGTCTGTTTTCCTGTTTCTATGTTTAAGAACCATGGGAAATGTTGTCCTACTAACCTAATGCTGCGGTCCCTGGTTAGCCCCAATGCAAACTGAGCTTTTCTGACATCCTATTTCCAATGTTACAATATGGGACTGGAAAGGCAACATGTAAATGACACAGCCAGCTTCTAATAGCTGCTTGGACCGAACAAAAAAAGTTGGATAATGTTGAGTGCGTTGTATGTTTACAGCTGTTGAACCGTCAATCAAGATAGCATTTAGCATTAGCCAAAGTAATAACACAAACACCAGATTGACTAGAGATAATGTTCAAACAAGCCTCATCAACAAGTGCTACATGCGTGATGTTCAATGTTCAGCGTCGTACCGATGCCCTCGTTGTCCGAGTGCAGCAGCTCCATCAGCGGAGGAGACGCTCCCTCGCCATCGATGGCCTCAGCTGATTGTTTGTCCAGAGCCAGCTCGCACAGAACGCCCGCCGCCACACGCTTCACGTTGTCCACTGGCGAGTAGAGAAGCTGGCCAGCGGGAGGAGAGTTTAGAATAACAAAAAGGGAGCCTTGCAAAAGAAAAGAGACGTTTTTTTGGCTTGTGGTACCTGAACAAAAAGAGGAATGGTCTGCAGGTTGGCAATCTCTGCTCTGTTGACAGGATCTCTGGCCAGAATGTGCAGAGCTCCTGTGCAGCCCTCCACGATCTCCTCCATTCTCACTCCGTCCTGACAACGCACGCGACAACAGATGAATATTCATGCGCATCATGTGAGGCTGCTAAAAGTTTTTTGGGCTCATGTACCTGGTATGTCTGCTTGTTAGATGGGCCGTGTTTCTGGGCATCCTGGTGGGCTTTGAGCAACAGGTTAACCAGGCGGGGGATGGCGCCCGCATCCCTCAGTGGGGCCTGGTTCTCCGGGCACAGGGCCAGGTTACGGATCAGGCCAACTGCAGCCTTCAGGACAGGAAAACAAACAAATTACACCGCTTCTCATTTTGGAAAAACAAGGCTTTAACGTACTTCCGGTGCAATACAAGATTTCCACTCGGTCCTCCAAATTTTGTAGACCAAAACCTGAACTCTGTATTTGACTTGTGTACAGAGGTGGCAAATCCAGGTCCAGAAAGTAGAAACCCTGTCACAGTTTGACTTTAACCCCAGGTGCTAGCTAGCTAGCTCCATTGGTGCTCATTTACCTGTTAGGGGGCGAGCTAGCATCAGGGGATAAATGGCAAAGAGCGGCATTTAGCCCCAGGTGCTAGCTAGCTAGCTCCATTGGTGCTCATTTACATGCTAGGGAGCTAGCAAGCTAGCTAGTTAGCATCAGGGACTAAAGCCAAACTGTGGCAGGGTTTTTACTTTCTGGACCTGGATTTGCCACCTTTGCTTGTGTACTTCTTTTCTATTTGTATAATATTCTATATCATCTACATTTTAATTTGTTTCCGTTACCTTAATAACAGGCCAGTAGTGGGGCTGGTTGAGGACCTTGACAATGGCCGGGATACCGTAGTGCCTCCGCACTGCGTTCTGGGCCACCTCAGCCTGCTGGTGGCGCGACGTCAGGTGACGCAAAGCGCAGATGGCCGGCTCGGTCACGTCCTCTTTCTCGCCGGCGCGCAGTATGGCGTGGATCAGCGCCTCGATGCCGTTGCTCTGGGTGACCAGAGTTTTATTGTAGGCGTTGTTGCAGGTGAGATTAGACAAGATCCCGGTGGCACAGGTCAGCATGTTGATGTCATCTGAGCTCAGCAGGTTGACCAAAACCTGCAGCAGGCCGTCCATTCCCTCCTGAACCACCACAGAGAGAAATATTGTGACGGGAGGAAATGATGATTATCTGATGGTGAGGGTTCTTAGATTCATATTCCCTCATCTATTTTTATGGGTTAGGGGGCAGAGCAAAATTTTATTTTAGAGGCCCTCTATGTCTACCAATAATATTGATTATTGATCATTAAATTGTTGAATTTCCCCTTAAAGGAGTACAATAAATTGAATTACACAATAAGTGGGAGAGTGAATATATCAAGTAGACTTAAAAAGCAAGAACAAAGTGCAAGAACAAATAAAATCACTTCGATAAACAGTTTTAATATGATAAACAATAAAATGTCAAAAACTGACATAATGATGTAACTGAACAAAGATACCCGAAACAAAGTGAAAAAATGGTTTAAAAACAAATAGACTTTACACAGATCTGATTTGCTGGATTTGATCGTCAGACAATTTGCATTTTGTGCAAAATCAGTGATCGGTTGTAACGACATAATTCGCAGATCAATCAATGACATTATTGATCAGAGCCACAATAGAAGGCATTACATCACCCTTGTTCACACTAGGGAATTTCTGTTAATAATTCAATGTTTCTACGCATATTCAGCCAGATTTGTTCCCAATATTGTATAAAAAATTTAAAATTAAAAAAATTCTGGGTGTGTGTCAGGTTTCCTCCCTCCATTTTCTGTGTATTGAATGATTATCAGCGTTTTCGGGAGAATTTTTAGGGTTGAATTATTCTTACTTTTTATTATTTCAGTGGGAAACAATTACAGTAACTTCTGGACTATAAGGCGCACCTGGCTATAAGCCATGCTAGCTAAATTTGGAGAATACTGTACTCGAGTTTATTACACATATAAGCTGCACCCAACTGTAAACAGCAGGTGTTTTAATGTTACCACACTGCGTTCCCGCTACTTTCTTTTCCATAATGAGGGTGCAAATTGTCTCGCTCTCGTTCTGTCTCTCCTACTGTATTTGGGCTCACTTGGTTTGTTTTGCTCTGCCTGACACTTTTGCGCTTCTTTATAGTGCGCCCCATTGTGATCTGATGGATAAGCTGCACCTTTGTATTAGCCACAGGGTCGAATGCAAGTGAAAAAAGTAGCGGCTTGTAGTCCAGAAATGACTGTATATGCAAATTTTGGCTATTCACAAATAGCGAGGATTTGCTGTACAGAAAATGAACGAGTTTTTAAAATAGACTCAATCGATTGGTCCATCGCATGGTTATCTTTATAAAAAATTTAAAATTAAAAACTTGCTGATCGGCGATGGGCTCCAAAATGCTGATTGTGCAAAGCCTAAAAACACTATAAAGTTGAATAAATAAGTCCTGAAACAATGTAAATATAAGCAAAAGCTTAGCCAAAAATCTAAAATTTATGTTACTCAAGTTCTTTCTCAACACTCCTCCAAAAAAGAAAAAAATAATACTACTCCAGTTTTTAAGGACTGTTAATTGTTGACGGGGGCCCTCAGCAGGAGCTTAGTTTGCTTATGCCTCCGGTGGCTTCTGTAAAAAGGAACATTACACTAAAAGAGAAATGGCACCTGTTTGGTGGCAGCATCAGACAGGTTCCTGAGCGTCCAGAGGCAGTTCTGCATCAGGCGCTGGCTGCTGCCAGTCAGGTGCTTCCCCAGTGCCTGCATCCCACCTGGAGGCAACACAGCCATGCGTCAGCTCACAAACACAACATCTCATAAAAAAAACGTGCCGTCGTGGAACGTTGTGGTTCACGACAAGCCATTAGCTGCGTCTCCGTTAACAAAGAGTCGCCACACCTGCATGACTGGCTTATGCACACAGGTGTGTGCGCACACTGAATAGACATTTCTCACACACCGGCCTCCACAATGGCAGGCTTGTTGCTGGGGCACACAGACAGGACTTTGAGGACGCGGCTTGTGGTCCACAGCAGCTTTTCATAGTTGTAGTTCCTCATGATGTGAACAAGACCCTCGGGACCCCCGTTGGCGAGGATGATGAGCTGTGACAAAGACATATATGCAGATGGATTTATAGAGAGAGATACAAATACGTGAAGAGACATGAAGTGCATTTTATGGAATATAATTTTGCTTGGCTTTTTGACAACGCTGTTTAAAGATTATAGTCTGTAGACTATGGGAAAAAAGAAAAGGCTATGACCTGTCCAAGCATGCACAATAAATTCACATAACACATTTGATTCTCAGAACCACACCCTAACCTGACTGAACCTGAACCGTGTACAGTTGCCACACCCAAATCAAACCATGCATACACAAGCATGCTAAAGTACAGTACTCGACAGGTTAAGAGTATACCCGCCTTTGTACTATGTGCAATTGCACCATGAAGTCCACAAACACACCTTGCTCTCTTGATTTCCGTAAGACAGCAGTTGCAGACAGTCCGTAGTGATGGCCAAAAACTTGGGGTTACTTTTCTTCAGAAGGGGGACCATTCTCTGCAGGCCGTCAGCCAAACGGACGGCCATTTTGGCTCCCTCCTGGTGCAGGAGCAGGTTATGGAGGGTTGTGATGGCATAGAAGAGCACTGATTCCATGGGAGAGCTGAGGGGCATAACGGAGGGATAAAGTACCAGTAAGGAACAAAATACAAATCACGGCGCTAATCATACATTTGAACAGATAGTAAAACCAGAGTGAGAAGTTTAATATGTCAAGCAAATCCCTAACGCAGGGGTCGTCAGCAACCTTTCCTGTCAAAAGAGCCATTTTAGGTCAACTAAATAACCAAAAATGTGTCTGAGAACTGAGGGCCCAAGAGCTAATTAGAGTTGCACCACAAACAACACAAAAATATGCAGCATCCAGTACTTTGACATTCATTTTCTTCTACCTTTCATCTTTAGTTTTTGGTGCGTGATTTTTCAAACATTTTTAGACTTCTCTGCCTTTCACTAAAATTTCTGATATTTTGGGCAATTTTACGGAAAATTGACACATTATGGTCATTTGAACATTTTTTTCTGCCATGTTTTCCATTTTTGTTGACATTTTATGGTAATTTTTATTTATTTTTTAACATTTTATAGTTACTTTTTGAACACTTTCCTTTCTTTTTAAATAGATTTTCTGATGTTTCTGGCAATTAAAAAAATATTTTAGGTCATTTTAGTCATTTTCTGCGTTTCTTTACCTTTTTTTATAGACATTTTATGGTTACTTTTTGAGCATGTTCTTTTCTGCCTTTTTCATTTAATTCTCTGACATTTTTGGCAATTTCATGGACAGTTTTTTATTTGTGCTGTTCCTCTTCCTTTTTGGACATTTTATCACCAATTTTTGGTTATTTTTAAGTACCGGTAGTAAAAAAACAACAACTTTTTAATCTTTTTCTGACAACTTAATTATTTGGATTGACATTTTTTTGAATATTTAATTATTCGTTTTTTATTTATTTATTTTTTAATCTAAATCATTATTACATTTGAAGAATATTTTATCTATAAAAAAACAATAAATATGTACACAAAATATGAATTTCCACTTCTTCTTTTTTTATGGAGCCACAGGAGAGTGTGGCTCCAAAGCTGCAGGTTGCAGACCCCTGCCCTAAGAGAATGCAATGTCGTAACATCCAGCCCAGGAATAAACATTGTCCAATGATTTTAAGGTGAAAGGAAAGTTTTTACATGTGCTACACAAACTTTTGAACAGCAAAGATCAAACAACAGGAAATGATTGTCCGCTAATGGTTTCATATATTATAAGACTGCTAGTGTAAGTGCAGGTGAAAGTGAGTGAAAGACATGCATTGAGTACCTGAGCATGCGGACAAGCGCGGGGATGCCACCAGACTTGAAAATAGAAAGCAGGCCCTCTCTTTTGTGAGAGAGGTTGTGGAGGATGCTGGCTGTGGCCCTGGCTGTCTCCATGTCGCTGGTGTTCTGCATGACTCGCACCACCGCGGCCACCACCTGGGGTGACTGCATCAGCGCATGGCGGGATGCCTCCTTGCGAGTTAGCTGGTTGACAATCTGCGCTGCCTTGCTGACCACCACCTGGTGGAAAGACCAACATTTCCATTTGTTGACATAAAAAATTCAAGGGATTGCAAATACTACAGGGCGGCCATTTTCAAATTGCCGTTCAATAAAGTACTGTTTTTGTTCTCCCACACTTTTTAAGAATGACAAACAGACTACTTTTTTTACTCAAACTTATGTCACAACATTGCGAGACGTGGCTTTCAAAGGAAGCGGGAACTTTCAGAACATAAGCTTCTGACAAGCCACATTGAGCAAATTACTTAATGTTCGCCCTGAATAGTGCGCATTTGGGCGCAACGGAAATGTAACATTTTGGTCATAAAGGAACGTCAGTCAAGTAACTGCCGATATGTTACTCGAAGGTAAACCTGAAATGTGCATCTACCTGTTTGGGCTTAATTGAAGTTGATTTTTTGGCGTTCTTTATTTTTAAATGTGAACAGTTTAAAGAGTTTAGATGTGTAAAGCACTTTGTATTTTTGGGGAATACATTTCTTGATGTCCACGCATTGTTTCCCTTTAGAGTTTCATTTCATTTTTGGTACAGGCAGATATTAGTATTTTCCTTATTAGCAAAACCACAAATGTGGTGAAAATAAAAAGGAAATGTGTTATTCTTCAGTTGTTTGACAGGTTGGCTACACAGCAGCACAGTTCAGAGGTCATGGGTTCAAATCCAGGCTCTAATCTCCTTGTGTGGGTTCTTGCCGGGTACTTCAGTTTCCTCATATATCAAATAAATTTTGGGGGAGAATGTAAAGAAATAAACTGCTTTTAGAAACTCCGAGGTCTCAAACTTCGGTCCTCGAGGGCCGTAGTCCTGCATGTTTTAGAAGTTTCCCACCTCCAACACTCCTGAATCAAATAATCAGGATCGTTATCAGGTTTGCTGATCCTTTTAATCAGGTGTATTGTAGGAGGGAATCCTCTAAAACATGCAGGACTGTTGCCCTCTAGGACCGGAGTTTGAGACCTATGGTGTTATTACTGTACTTGTATGTGTGCCTTTAGCGCAAGCCAAAACACGGTACTCTGATTAATATTGAATTTTTGTAATAAGAATTAAACAATAATAACCATGTTGGGCGAAATCATTATCAGCTGAAAACCGGAAGTGACATCGAGCTACGGTAGCAAGTTGACGGCTAACACAGTGCGCTATTGAACCGTGTCAGCTGACAGATTGCAAAAAGCGATGGATTTTCTCACTCGATCCTGTGCACATCAAGTAAGAGATGGAAAAAACGTGCAGTAGTCATGAGAGGCAGCATTGCAAAGAGAAAAAGTGGCAGTGTTACAACACCCTAAATGCTCCACTTCTTTTTCACTTCACTCAAGCGTTTGTGTATCTGAAGCTCACTCATAGCCTGCATTAGATTTCGGCTGGCAGAAACCCTTCCCAAAAGAAACTGACCAACAGATGGCTTGTAAATTACTGTCCACGCAGAAGACCTGAATAGTTACAGAATTTGAGCAATAAACTTGTTTGGCCAGTAACACGTACCTGATCTTCATCATTAAGCAGTTTGGTGAGCTCAGGCACAGCACGTGTGGCGAGCTCAGCGTCATCCTGGTAGTTGATCAGATGAATGATTGCAACCTTCAGCATCTGGGAGGGCTCTGCCAGCCGCTGGACGTTGGTCAACTGGGACGGATCCATTTGGGTTGAAGTCAAGATGGTGGTGCTGTTCTCCAGCGTCTCTGGGAACATGGCGGCCCGCACCCGCTGGCCTCTGGTCAGTGCGTACTGGGAGTCTGCAAATGAATGACGACGCTCGTCATGTACGGTAAATACCCAAAAGGCTGCACCAAATGCTTGGAGCTTTTTGTGTCATACCGGCCGGTTCTGTTGTGACAGTGGTGGTCATGGTGTACTGCTTGGAGGTGCTGAAGTCTCCATCATCATCTCTGACAGTGTTGGCTCCAGACTGGATCCCCGAGTCGATCCCGTACCTCGTCTCCTGCCACTCCGTCACCTTCGTGACCCCGCTATCGAGTTCACCCACTGTCAAGTACACAGTACAGATCACTTTCATTTTGAAATATCCTTTATTCTGCTGCACGTAGGTTGGATTTTGTTTCTCCTTTAAATTGAAATCCAACCAACCACAAAATGACATTTTATCAAAGCAGCTTTTATTCTTAGCTTCTTTTAATAAAGTAAATAAATGATAACATGACTTGGATGGAGCATCATTATCACCATCATCAATATTTGATATCCACATCAAATAATTGACCCAAAAGACCCAAAAATGAATGAACAATTGAAACACACAAAAAAAGACAAGAATAAGAATTAAAAATGAGACTTACTCATAGACATCCTTGCCTCGTGTAGTCAAAAACCTAAAAGAAAAAAACAAACAGAACATGATTATTGGATATTAAGTACTTATTCTTGCTCGGCATGAATGACGACACACTTCAACTTATCCGTGTTACAAGCACACGGCTAAACAAGCTCTTACTTTTTTCTTTTTTTAAACAAGAGTGTATGTGAATGCCAGAGCCAGAAAGATGTACCCACCCCTTCAGCTAACGAAAGCAAATCATGGGGGAGTAGAGTGAAGTAGGCGAGATAGAGATTACAGGCTTCTGCAAATTAGGAATCCTAGTTAGCCTTGCTGACCTTCCACCCCAGGCCTACGCCCAAAAAATTGTGGGAGCTGACACATCGCAAACAGGAACCTGCCCGACTGGTTTTGGGTCAGTGTGTGTGTGTGAGTGTATGCATGTGAAAAGACAGTACGGTAAGTGAAATGCGTGATATGAACGTCGCACCCAAGCTTGTCTCACCAATGCCTGCAACATACTGTTCAGAAACTTCTGACAGTGACTAATCTACAGAAATAGCGCAACAGACAACATCCCTGGGATTTTTTGGAAAATGTTGCAATCATCTTTTATCAGCATTCCAGTTGATGTCACAGACATTTGTCAGAGCACGTCTGATGTAAAGACTTCCCGTCTTCACAAATCCGATGCTTCTTGTCACAGCGTACAATAACAGCATCAACAAATTTGTTACTCTTACTCCATTTCTCGAGTTTACACAGGATACTTATTTTTATCCTATTGTTTTATTTAACCATATAAAAAAGCCTGGAAAAAAATAGCAGGCTTGAAGGAATGTTTTCTTCCTGCCCATTTCTGCAGCTGTGACATTATCCACCACAGAACCCTTCCTCATCATAGAAACATCTGCATTTTTAATAGCAGCCTGTCTCAGCCTTCTGACTGATAACACAATGCCACCACTGTGCTGTTTCGTCTTTGACTCTTCAGCATTGCACAATTTAGCAAGTACAAAGAATAAAGTAGTTGCTTGAACGGACCCCAAACAGTTCACATTTTGGATGTCTTCATACAACTTTTACTAAGATATAAATTTACATTGAAATGCTTCCCCACAAATTGGAAAATAAATTTAATACCACCACCATCTATTGACAAGTTCACACTGAATCACGTTTTTCCCAATTTGACGCGGGTTTCGCAGTACTCATGCAGAGGGTCATAAAAATGACAATGTTTTTAGTTTATAAACAAATTCATACTGTATTAAGCTATTTTGTTTTCTCTCTGTAGACTCCAGCCGCCTGGAGCGCTGTCTCAGCAGTTGTGTCGAGCTGTAGATCCTGCCTAACCAGGCCCCTTGACTACTTGCAGTAACATGCTACATGATAAGGTAATGACTCATACGCGTCTAAATCATTCTGACTGGGTGTGGTCTCTTGCCTATTAGGTGGGAAGTGACCAAAGTCTGTTTATCAACCCAGAGATATTCATCCACAGAAACATTTTACTGGTAAACCGCACTGGAAACAACACAAGTTTCCTGTAATTCCGGGCCAGCCTTGAGTAGATTTTGTGTGTGTGTGTGTTTGTGTATTTTTTTCCCCCCGGGGTTAGCCAGTGTGTTCAGTGAACCGTTGCAATGCTGCGACACACCCGCATATCACCTAGGTAACCAAAACTTAGAATGGCCAGTGGATCCACTTTGGGGATTTTATCTGCTGACACCTTTGATGTCAAAAGAAGTGCTTCCTTGTGCACAAAACCACTCAAGTGGCCCAAGCTAAAAACAATAATAACATAATAAAATCAAAGGTCGAGTTTATTCGGGTGTACTTCAGAGTGGACTTTGCCCTCTTCCAGTTAATAAGTGATACATCATCTCACTCTCACTGTACATTGCTCCATCAGCACAATTACCCAAATGCATAATTGCTCAGTAATACACAAGAAGGAAAACTCCCACTGTCTTGTTGAGCAATGTCCTCCAAGTGCAGTACGGGACGAGGGGCTTCTTTTCAGTGGAACGTAAAAGCGGGCCAGATGTTAAGTGAAAGCTGCAGGTGAACAAGTTGCAACAGAGACGCTTGGCTTACGCTGTTCAGCAGCGCTGCTGAAACGCTACCGTGACATTCCACACAGACATAACACATTCGGACTGTGCAGTGCTCATGTTCTTCACCCTCCTCAAACCTCACTTGCTAAATTAATCTCAACCACTTGCTCATTAATTTGTGGAGACACTTGAGTAACAATGGAAATGCTCGTGATGTGTTAAATCATGACAACCTTTACTGCTCCCCCTTCACTCAGGCATGCTAGACAGGGAGTGTCTCCACACTCCTCAACGGTGACAAGCTCTAAACAGGGGTGTGGCATCGGTGTGTGCGCGGAATGATTGGGAATAATACACCTAATCTTACTCGAAGGCCTCACTCAAGTATTGACAATTAGCTATAAAGTTTCATAGATTAAAAAAAAAATTGTGTATTTCCACACTGAGTGTACTTATAAAAGACATTCCAGTGAGCCAGATTTGGACTTTGCTGGCCTAAGCGCTTCTTTCTGTCACAGCAGGAATGAATCAGCTCAGGCAGGAGGCCCAGGGGGTTGGAGATGAATGCTGGTTCGACTTCACAGTGGATCCCAGCATACATACTGCAATGATTTGCAATTCACACTCCTACGGTTTTGGCAAAAATGTGCGAAAATAACATGGCACTTGACCATTATTGTCTCGTCTGTTCAAAAGTTTTTCCGGCATGGTTTAGATTTGGCTTTAATTTAAACATACTGTACATGTGGTATAGTGCTTGTTATTAGCTTGAGAAACCAATTTATGCCATGCTAAATATATGAGTGGAATAGTTTTAATTTAGCTTAGCATAAAAATAGCATATTTTAGTTTCTTTTCAAAATGAGTAAAATACAACAAAGCAAAAAGGTACCCACCAATTTTAGAGCAATCAAGCTACATTTGCTATTAAATATTAGTATCATGTATTGTCTAACAAAAAAGGTCTAGTTCAAAACAGCAAAGTTCTCCTTTGTGTTATTGATTGCATACAGAAAGACCCCCGTTCATGAGGCCCTGCAAAAAGCAACATTAAAATACTAAATGCTTTAACATGCATGCCATGGCTCCAGTCAATAAAGAAAGACCCATTAACATGGGATTTGTAATTCCCTTTGTGGGCTTCTATGTGGGTTTAGAATTTTACACCATTTTTGTTTTCGGTATGAAGAATGCCTGCATGCACATTTTTGTTTGCACGTTCCGTTTAACTACTCACCATTTTCATTCAACATGGTGTTTTTGTGTGTGTAAATGTCTTAACAAAAAAGTACAGCTTTCCCCTGACCACCACTACAAGAAATCATATATTAAACCTAATATTAACCAATGAGTCGCCTCATTTGGTGTTGATATTTAACAGGCTTGCTAATGTCATGTTTAGACTGACATGCAAATAAAGCAGATTATAATACCACACATCTGTAATGCTTGCACCATCTGCACAAAAACAGATCAAGTATTAGACATATCGTCTGGCTGCACAAGCACGCGACTCCTGTACCCCATGACATGCAACAGAAAGATCTCTTACTTTAAACCGTTTCCACGATGGCTTAACCGCAACACCGCACACTCACACAGCCCAGTCCTCTTGACATAGCAACAGGCTAAAGCAGACTGACTGTTATCTGTATCAGCTCTCTAGAGAGGATTGGTCTTAACACACCAGAAACCTTTCTGGTCCCAAAGCCTCACATGCCTAACTTATGCACAACAGCAGCTTCAGCAATATAATGGACTCAGAAGGGGTTAACTGGATAGATGTTTGTTATTGATCAATATGGGAGGTTGTGAAGTGATGCACAGCTAATGGATTCATTGTGGCGGGTGACAGGAAATGGTCGAAATTACCTAACAGCAGTGTTGGATCCAAGACAAGACATTTATTCAAGCAAAATTGTACTTTATTTAGCAAATGTTGATAGACAAAAATATAGACGCACACTTATGGGGGAATCTTGTTATGGGCTTGTTTCACGATTACTGGCCTTAACTTTATGAAAACACTGTGAGAGAGTGTTTTTGTAAATTGACTATAACAAACAGACGATGGAAACCAGATGACAGCAACAGCAAAATGCCAAGAGCACAGGGAAAGAATGGAAAATGACATTCTGATGCACGGTTGTGCAACACACAAATTAAATGCGTTGAAAAGTGGCAGTTAGAGCAATGCTCGCTCCCCTTCTTTGGCTGATCTGGAAACATTCCCAGCAACATTCAAGCAGAGCTGCAAACCAATGAATAAAGTAAGCAGCCCCTTCTGTCACTTAATTCACTGCTACTTAAAATTGGTTGACTGTGGCCAAGAGAAGCAGTTTGGTGGCTGGAAAATAGCGTGGCATGCAATCTATTGTGAATCAAAGAAAATCCAAGTTGTCTCAGAGGAGGGGCCCATGTGTTGTGCAGTATCAGATTACATGAGGGTGATAAACAAGGACAGAAATGGTGAGAAGGAGTATATTTGGCCTGATTTGCACGGCTCATGCGAGGGTTCCCAAGACAGTCACATTATATATATCCATGGGCTACTGTTGTGTTCCAGTGTGTTTCAAAGTTTGCATTTGGAAAAAAGCCACAACAACACCCTCTGAAGTCAGTTTCAAGACCCATCTATTACCATCACTAAATTCAGTTCAGTTTGCCACAGTACGGTGTGGACCATAAGGAAAATCCTGAGCTGGCTTGCGTTTTCAGCAGTGTATCGCCAATACCACTGTAACTGTCCAGAACCCCTGTGAATTCATACTGAAAAGTGGGGAAGTTTATGGTGGTCGTTTTTTGTGCCCTTTGCAATGAAACTGCAATAAAATGCCTGCCGTACTAAATTGTATAATTTGGTGGAAAAGGGGGCACAAGTGAAACAGACTAAGCACTGCTGATTGTTTGAAGTTGAAATCATCATTAGCTTGATGATCCAGCTTTATCAGTGCATATGTTGCTATGAATGGATACAAAACATTGGAAGCTCTAGAATCAATAAACAACGCGCTAGAGTTGGGAGATAGGTAGCTTAGTCTAAAAATTGGCTGGGGAGAGGTTCAAGACCTGCCGTGACCCAAACCCAAATATTGCTGGAGAAATGCCAGCTTGCCTTTTTGACAATGTCAGGCACCACTTCTCGAACTGCTCAGGTGTGTGACAACTTTCTTAGTCTCTCTTATCCAGAGACCAAAAATTGCCACAGACCCATAAATGCCAGAATTTACCCAAACAGGCTACAACATTGTGTGCACATTTACTAGAACTAGACCAACAGTTTTTTTTTTCAGGGCTGATATTGATTATTAGTAGTAAAGGAAACCTATAACCGATATTTGGAGCCGATATTCATTTTCAATAAAAGGGAAGATATTGGCGTTAAAACAAAAAAAAAACAAAATCCAACTCTTAGCTTTGTTTAAAATTTGTAAGCATAGCCCCCCCCCCTCTCAATCTTAGTCAATGAACTTCTTTGTTTTAAAGAAAACAAGACAGAAAAAGGACGAAAAAGAGTATTTTACAGGAAGCGTAAAAGAGACTCCTAAAACCTCCAACTGTCCTAACAATATTAATTAAGAAAACAAGATTTTGTGGAGATGAGGTAAATAATGAGAAAAGGAGACGAAGGCAAGTTGTGTCGCTATTACTCTCCAAAACAAAACGATACTTTTCACATCAGGCAGTCAGCCTTTTAACTCTTTCAAGTATATCAGACACTCCCCTTTGAACCCAAAAATATGTGTAACTCCCTCTCCTACCATAAAGATACAGTACATGTAGCTCACAGAACTCTTTTATGTCTTTGAAATTAACAGTAACGGTGCCCGTGACATTCTAGGAACTCTTTCATGTCTGAGATGTTGTAACAACGGATTCCTATCGTATACGTCGCATAAAAATACAATGAAACTACAATGACATCACTTCACCAGCCTGAAACAGAGCTTCCAGGTAGGAGCCATGTCAGACTTGAAGGTAAACAAGGATGGCAACACGTTGAGCCGACTGCAAGTTCTTCTCCACAAACTGGATGATGAATTCTGCTCTGCGAGTTGCAGCAGCTGGCTTCAAGGAAAGAGGTTCTGTAGCACCCTCTCTGCTGTGCGCTGCTCAGTTCCAGCCATCTAGCCCCAGTGGAGTTTTTGCGTGGCACTTCTGCCACCACGCTTGCCCCCACTACAGTGAATCATCCATTTTTGCTAGATCTAGTCATTTCATTTTAGACCCACTACATGTTTTAGAAACCAATTTGGATTGATATTTAAAAAAAGAGGAAATATTTATTGTTGAGATTATGAGATTAATTAGATCTTGCAAGAAGTGTATTCCTTGAATCATTCGTTTATGACGTCCCACTTATTAACTGGAAAGCTGACAACTCAGCTGTGATGTTGCAAGTATTTCTTCTTTATCAGGAAGCAGTGCATCATCAAATGACTAAATTCCACAACAATTAAAAAAATTTAAGATGAAGAAAATTTTTGTGCAATTTAGCATTTGGAGTATTGTCCCATGCCAAACAATTGTTGGGTTGCAGGTCGGAAGCAATAGAGGAGGAACAAAGTATTTGATTGAACACAGAGAGCTACTGTGTTAAAGAATGGAAAAGAGTAGCAGTATTGTCCCAGTACTGCTGTCACACAGTGAAAAACAACCTGGGATTCAAGTGTCTCTATTGGTTGCAACCAAAGAAGCAGAAACGTTTGTATTCACAGGCCAAGTATGGTGGCCAGCACCATGTATGGGAACGGACAAGCACTTTGAACTCAAAACACCACCACACTGTTGTGCATCAGTGTGTGGTTGCACGCTGAGGCAATCTGACAGATGATGAATTTTTCAGGGAGAATACAATCTCAATAGAGCGGGACGGGGGATGTCTAGGAGGACAGGGTGAAAGTGTAATGGCAGCCTAAAGAATGCAATGCTGGAGTCCAGTTCAGTCCAGCAGATAAGTACAAAGCTATAGCTAGAATTTAAACCATAGCAACAAATAAATAAAGTTTATACTTATCTAACACATATTGAAACAAAACAAAAATTGCAAAACTAAACGTGACGACACTCAGCCGTGGTGTTACAAATGTAATGCATGTATGTAAAATCAGCTTTCCAGCTTTGAGATGCTGGTATGATTTCCTATTCCGGGGTTCAGAACCAGGAATAAAAGGGGGGCAAAAAACAAATCAAATCATCCGACTGCAAAACATTGAGCATCAAGTCTACGCCTTCCTGCTTGGATAGATACATGGCCTGTAATGACAGCAATGATCATGTATTAATGAAGAAAACAGCAGAGGTTGACATTTGTGGCCTGTCAGCCTGATGGCCTGGTGTTTTGGACAGAGATTTTGCTTTAGGCAAACTAAAGTTCTACTAATTAACTTTACATGAAAGACCATTTTAAATTAAATTAATTACATCACTGGAAATCCTGAGGTGCAATATCTGACTGATATTAATGAAATTGGGAGATCAAAAATAAGTGAATCAGGCATTCCTCCCCCTGTATCTTACTTTGATGTCGATAAAACCACCTGCAGTTGAGTCAAGCCTGGAAGCCATCCAGAAACTTTATCTCTCCGCGTTCCTACTCTATGGGAACAGCAAAGGCAAGGTGATATGCAAACCCAGAACAGGCCACGCGACATGTACGCTGGGCTGCAACTGAGCCCATGGAACGTACCCACTCTTGCACTATTGTACACCAACAAGGGAGGGGGAATGACACTGAATCTACAGGAAAATGAATTATTCCAAGCAAACAAAGAGGTTAGGCTACATGCCATATAGTAATCCCCTTTGCAAAGTGTAGCCCTATTTATAAACCCAAGGATCTCCTGGCCTCTTGCTCTGCTAATGTAGGACAGTATGAGGGAATTAAGCAGGAGGGAGAGAGATTATACTGTGCCACCACAGCTGTATCTGTGAAATCTAAAGCAAGTCACCCCCTACTGCGCTACCAGCACCCATCTACCCCCTCTTCCTCTTTGGGGGCAGACGGGTGTAGCTTTCAGACTGGGGGCTTGTCTGCTGCTGCACCACTTGGCCAAGGGTTGGCTTGTACAGGAGAAACATATTGAAACATATTGACACCCCAAGTATTCGTCCACCTGATGTTTATTTTTTTAACTTATTTTGTGATGGTGTTGCTTGCAAACATTGCGAACAAAAGAACAACAGTACTGCTTGGCTTGTGTTTCACGCCACTAAAGATGATATGATTTGATAAAACTAGTATAATCTCATTACACGGCAAACTGTGGCAGAGTTTCCTTCGACAGATGTAAAAAGTTGGATGCAACATGACTTAATCGCATCGAAAACGCTGGATGAGATGAAAGTAATTTCGGCTCCATGCTGATTTCAGTGGAATTACTCATGAAGCTAAATGAAAGGAATGTGTGCTCCCGTGGCCACCACTAAGCAGGATTGGAAAAATGTTTTCTTGTCAAGCCTGGAGCAACAATATCAAGGCCAGTTTGGCATCAGACGTTTGGGTGGGTAGGAGTTGTAGTAAGACCATTTAAGGGATGATTCATTATTTAGTGTCAGGCATTAGTGATATGTCACGCTCCCGATATGGATGGAATTAGCTGCTGGGGTCAAATGTGGGGGGGGGGGGGGTAATTTAGCGGCTCCCATTATTTTTGAAAACAAGTTAATCTCCAGACTATTGTCCTTACTGTGGTTGTCTCGTGGTTAAAATGACCATCACATTTTCCATGAGCCCAAAACAACAAGAAAAAGGAAAATATATTTGTCTCCAAAGTGGTGCTTTTGTTGCTGACATCACTTTCACTTGAAGAGATGTTAAATGATCAACCAGCAGGAGTCAAATCATCATTTCAGTTTCGATGACAGAATTTAGTGAGAACAATATACATGTTACAGCCACAAAACGACATCATAATATAGTAGAATGCAATTTCAAATACATCTGCTTAATTTTCGTCGGTAGTAAAACCTACCTTTTTTATATATAGTAATATTATTTATTTAAATAGTGTCTACTAGATAAGGTCAGTGCTAAGAAGTGCAGTCCACATCCTTACATAATTGTTTCATAAAACATGAAATATTCAAGTGATAAAGCCAGACTTGTTAGCATTATTGTTGTAATCTGAATTATGACTTTGGACTTCCTGAGCGGTTCAGATAGTGGATGGATGGATTTTTGTTTACACCACACTTTTCTGGCGTGTGATGTCATAGAGAATGCTTAAAAGATTACGTCAAAGTGTTTACTAAGTTAACTATAATTTAAGTAGGATAAATAAACTGTCATATTAATTTGTGGTTAATTTGCCTTTGTTTTACCATAAGACTAACCCAAAAGACCAAAACATGCAGGTATAATAAATTTGATATTGGATATTATAATACAGATGTATTTATTGTTTGAAATAATCAAATATTAAATCAAAATCACAATATTGAGGGGTGTGGGGGTCCACAATTAGATTGGTTTTCAAATTCAGCCCTGATATTAATTTCCATAAAATATTACTTTATTCTGTTGTTGACAGGTACAGTAAGTACTCTTCTGTAAACTATAGATCTAGTCTACAAACTGGAACCTATGTAACGTTACATTAATCATCATCAATCATGTTGTATTGCTATAGATTTGTGTTGTTTTTCGTTTTTGCTCTGTTCATTGTTTTCTTTTTCCCCTCTCAAACCTCGTTCTGTCCAATGGCATTTCCCCAACATACCCATCAACATTACAAATAACTACATAGGGAGTACATCCAATTCTCATGTTGCACGGAAAAACTGTTGAGACATTAAAAAAGGCATACAGCGCCACTATTCTGTACGATAAGCAAGAAAAGTACTAAAAAAATAATAATAATAAATAAAAAAGTACTGAAATCATCTCATTCACCTGCCTCACGCGCACGCGCGTAGACTGAACTTTGCCAGTGTTAACTACGGTGAGATTTTATTGACAAGTTACGTCACGTAAAAATCGATACTGGGCCCTAACAAAAAAAAAAAAAGATACAACAGAGAGAAGTCTGGTGTACTGTGACAGGAGAAAAACAATAGTAAAGTGTCGAAGCTCAAACAGTAGCCACTCGCCAGTGCGAGCCATGCGGAAATGAAAGGAAGGCTCCAGAACATAAAGCTTCATTTGAGATATACAACACGTAGAAATGCATTGTTCGAAAAACCATAAGAGCGTGACAAGGATATGTAACCGCATATCACGTAGTTTCGAGCTACCCACTCACGGAAAGTAGAAAGACAAAAACAGAAGCACAGTAAGAAAAATGTCCATTTAGCGAAACTCACCTGCCAAGTTTTACCGACGAGCGTTCGAGAGTATTCCAGGAATTGCTTATTTTTTCCGTCGAGACGGCACACTTGCTTGTATTCTCCGCAACTTTCCGCCACTCTTTCTTTCTTTCTTTCTTTCTTTCTTCCGCGCAGCTCTGCAGTTGGAAGCCAACGTCCTCACTCTCACTCACCCCAACGCACGAGAAAGCAAGTGGCGGCGTCACCTCCAAGCAGACTCCGCCCACTTCACAACGACCCCACCCTAGTTTCGCCGCCTCCATTGTTCACTGGAACTGTTGGATAGGAGTGTTTACAGTACTACCTCGGCAAAACTATGTTTGCCGCGTGATTTCATTGTATTACACTCACATCCCTTTTTTGACAACTGTTCATCTTTGTGACTTGACTAGACACAAATGAATGACCTAAAATGAAACGTTAAGTAGCTGTTTGTGTCGATCTAAACCACCAGCTCCCATCTTTAAACATGTCACAAAAACAAGTTCAGGGTAAGGGGAAGTCGACCCAAAAATATTCTTTATGTATGAGGATATATTCTTCAGCGTCTTCACTAGTCCAAACATTCTGATAAATATTGCACGTGTGGAATATGATTTAAGCATCATCGTCCACCTGTTTCTAACCAATTCAGAGGGCGGCCATCATGCCACTTGCATGTCAACTGAAAAATTACATCATAGTTCCTCAAGGCTTAGGTAATGACCAATCACGGCTCACCTGTTTTCTGAGTTTGGTCATGTGACATTCTCAAACTGAGCCGTGACTGGTCACTACCTAAGCCATGAGCAGCAGTGATGTCATTTCCATTCCACAGCAAGGGGCAAAATGGCCGCCCCCCTGAGATGGATAAAAACAGGTGGATTTTTGCGTCTTAATTCACCAAACACAATATTAATCTGAATGTTGTGTTTAGACTAGTTGCCCTATCCAGCATGTTTGAGATGTTTCCCTCCTCCAACACACCTGCTTCATATGATCAAGATCGGTTTCAGGCTTCTGCAAAGCTTGCCGATGAGCTGATCATTTGATCCAGGTGTGTTGGAGGGAGACATCAAAAACCCTGGATAGAGGATCTCAAGGAATGAACTTGGGCACCCCTGCGCTAGAGTCTTGCTTACAACAGACAACAGCGCATACATTCATTCGAGGCAGTGCTGACACGGCGTGTGATGCACAAGTAGTGTGCTCGCCATCATCAGGCCACACCTCAATGGAGTAACAACGAAACCAGACAAGCAAAGTGACTCACTACAGTCGGGAAAGGAATTACGCATGCATTGCAGAGTGATACCATTAATGATTTGTATCATGTGTTTTTGTAGCGATGGTGAAGACACACACTTAATCCAAACATGCTTGTAAATAGTTGTATATAGTTGTGTTAAGAGAAAATATGCTCTTTGGTGACGTCTCAAGTGTGCCTCTTTAGAGGTGGAAGACAACGGGAACAAAGGATCAAAGGAACAAATGAACATTTCAGATGTAAGGGTAGGAGTACATAGGAAAAAAAATTGGAGTGATACTTGAATAAACTTAGTCAATTTTACAAGGAGAGTTTTTGGCTAAATTTTACTTGCATATTAGTTTAGAGTCTTGGTCTCTACATTAGTATTTTCTACTAACTGGGCTTCTACTAAACGAGCTTTCACACAGTCCCTCGTCTTCAACATGGTCACGAGATTTGAAGATTAAACCCAGAACCTTTGGGTTGGGAGATAAACCACTCTACCACTTTAGCCATGCGCCCCAACAGTCTTGCAACCTGAAGGTTGTGGTTTCATTCCTCAACCCTCGTGGGCCGCCATGTTGAAAGAGAGTAGATAGTGTTAAAGCGCTACGAATGAAAGCCTGTTTACAATTTTCTTCGTTATTAGTAGAAAATAATAATGTAGAGAGAGTAAAATTCTGTGAAAATATTTAATAGATAATTGCAATTTTAATTGAGTAGTTTTTAAAACAAACTAATAAAATGCAAGTAAAATTATTATTATTAATAATAATAATAATTTTAAAATTATTATTATTATTATTATTAATAATAATAATTTACTATTAAGTAACATTTACTTCATAAGTCTCCTTCTAAAATACTGAATTTCTGATTGAAAAAAATGTACAATGCTTGTTCAAGTAGACATCACTCCAATTTCCAATTGTATCTATTTTTTTTGGTGTAGGTTAGCTTAAGGGTAGCAGTCAGTGTGTGGAGTGACTGGGTGTGAGCTGTGGCCAATAGCAGCTCTTGAATGAATGTGCATTTTATTACCGCTTGCTTCAACCACTTATAAGAAGATGTTAAAAATCATTATGTGTGTGCACTATCTTGCTTTATCTCTGTATGATTGATCTTGTGACCACAATGGCTTAATGTTTTCCTGTTGCCCTTGGTGACAGTCATCATTCTATCAATATGTAAATTGTGTCAGCTGCAATGCAGTCATGCAGATAAGATATAAATGTGAGAGATAAGCGGTTCGGAAAAATGGATGGATGGATATAGATTTAAGAAAGTACTGTCAACCTGTAAAAAAAAATCAGTTAACTGTGCTTGTGCAAACAGATGAACAAAACAGATCATAAACAAATCACGCTTGTCTCATTGGACACCCACCCATATAAAACTGGCCTGCTTTGTCCCTTCTACTCTTCTGCCTCACACCCGCAGGAAATGGTCCCATTGTCCTTGGGAAAGGAAGTGGCCTGAAGCCACTAGCTAGATCTATGGAGACTGCGGTGAATTATTAATCATTACTTACAAAGTGACCACACACAAGGGTGGCTGTGTTGCCTGCTCACTGTCAACCATTTAGACAGCTGACCTCTGGAGATGCGCCCATAGTTCATTGATGTTTGCAGTGTTGATTGACTTCTTGATTCAAGATAAAAGCAAAAAAATAAAAAATAAAAATTGTAAAAAAAAAGAAGTAAAAAATAAATAAATACTGTACACACACACACACACACACACACACACACACACACACACACACACACATATGCACAAAAAAAACACATTAGAAATATCACACCACAATTCATTTGAATGTTAAGACATAGATGCAATAAAAAAAAGTTTTGTTTTATTTGTCCCTCACACTGAATGTATAATAAATATTGACTTTAACATCTACTCAGTTGTTAAGTTTAAATTATTGTTAATTGCTCAGAGCTAGGTAACTCAACACATCTTTATATTTCACTTTCACAACAGCAACAAGCTGCAACAAAGCACTTTCCACTACACATGAAGTAAAGCAAAACAAAAACCAAAGTTGGGTACGTTGTCATTCCGATTAGCAACACTAGAGGTCGACAGCGGAGGAAAGAAAGAATTCCTGATGCTGGAATTTTCCCATCTATCTATCTACGTGTGTGTGCATTTGTGTAAAGCTACCACTGCAAATAGCGCATTTCACAAATTATACCAACAACAACTTTGTTATGGAGCAAACAAATCTACTTTGTCTCATAGGATCTATCTATCTATCTATCTATCTATCTATCTATCTATCTATCTATCTATCTATCTATCTATCTATCTATCTATCTATCTATCTATCTATCTATCTATCTATCTATCTATCTATCTATCTATCTATCTATCTATCTATCTATCTATCTATCCATCTATCTATCTATCCATCCATCCATCCATCCATTCATCTGTACCTGACTTTTACTCGTCGCGCTGCGTAAAAGACTACATTACCCACAATGCCCTCCAACAGTGACCAAATGTAATACAATACAAAGCAAACCAGCCGCAGTGGCAGCTGAGCGTTTACTGAGGGAAACTTCAACGCTGACTGTATCCCCACAACAGACGCGAATTAAAGAAACATGTAAGTATGACATTGACATTGACATTGACATCATTCTGTTTTTAGACACCCAGTGACATTTTACAGACTGAAAAAGTTTTGGCTCGCTGTAGCTCACTTTCTTACTCTCGACTAACTTTGCGAGGGGGAAATTTCCATATAAGTGCTGGGTGGGTGTGAGAAACACGGTACATGCTAGCGTCCAAAACAGTCTTCTTTCTAGCAACATTAATAATAGTGAATTACCAACATGTCGGTCATACGCCATGCTGTTGTTTTGTAGGTTGGAAGGCTAACGGCTGCACCCAAGTAAGCGTAAGCTAGTTCTGTTGCCACTTGTCTTGTCTTGCGGACATTGAGTTGCCTTGTGTATGAAATGTGCTGTAGAAATAAAACTGCATTGCCTTATCTACTGTACGGTGGCCATGACGTGCAAACCACCAAAATAAATAAGTAATTATAACAGCAAAACAAAAAAGTTTATTTTTATTTTTTAATTTAAATTTGGACTTGCTGTTGTGTTATGGTTTTGTGTTTTGCACTGCCGTAGTTCTGTACCTGGATGCTATCATTTGACAAGTTTAAGTGTTTTCATAAAAGCAGCTATTTTTATTTTTATAACACATAACAACCCTCGTGAGGATAAGCAATTTGGAAAATGGATGAATGGATAATATAATTGTCATGCATTAAACCACAAACTATAACTATTTGCAAACAGCGCTAATTCACAAATGTGCATAAAATATAAATAATCATCAAAAACACTTCTAGTAAACTATTTCTAGTTATTATTCTTGCCCTTATTGTCTGAAGTTTTTAGGGTTCATAATTACCAAAACTTCTATTCCATCAAATGTGTGGACAAAGTAATTGTTAAATAATTTGATTGAAATGGAAATTAAATAATTCTTTAAAATGTAGTGAAATGGCGGTCGAGGGTGGAATAATTTATTGAATAATTCAGTTGAAATATAAAGTAGATAATTCTTGAAATGTAGCAGAATAGAGGTTGTGAGTGGAATAAATCTGTGGTAGACACATTTGGCAAGCTGTACATTTTGAATCAAGACTTCTTAGACTCAATGGACACAGTAAAAAACAATCACAAACAACAAAAACCCAAACAATATTTACAATAATTCATACTGTATGTAGCAATACATTTTAATTACAACTTCATAGATTATTTAGTTCAGGGGTCTCAAACCCAATTTATGTGGGGACTGCTGGAGATAGTTTAGGTGTGTCTGGGCCACATCAAGTATTCCACAAAAATAGAGGTTCCATTATTAAAGAATAATTTTTTTATTTTTTACAACATATCCAATCTTCTAAATAGTTTTTAATAACCTTCCATAATATTAGCTGTTCTTCATTAACAGTATTGATGACCTGGCCCCCTCTCTTATCTCCCTGGTACTTTGCATCCTCCTCAGCATGTCTGGTTGGGTAATGACGTCTGATTGCTTGAGCACCGCAACTTTCTCTGTGCATTTAAGACAAGTCGGGGTGACCCATGATTTTGTGGCAGCGGTGGCACCTGATTGACTACATCATCGTGAAAATATTTTACATCAGGGATGTCCACATCACTCAGCCCATGAGAGGAGCTGAGTGTGATACAAACCATAGAGTGATTGTAACCAAACTCCATGTTATTGTATGCCCAATGGTTTGTAAGAAATCCACCCAAAAAAGACTACATTTCAGCAAACTCAGAAATGCAGAGGTACATAACAACCTGAGGCGTGTTTTAGCAGAAAGACTTGGTGATACTGAGCACTTGCTGAAGACCAGGGTTGGGGAATCCGGGTTCAGAAAGTAAAAACCCTGCCACAGATTGGCTTTAGCCTCAGGTGCTTCTACTCAACTGTCAGGTAAACAAGCTCATAGAAGCACCTGTTGAGTAGAAACACCTGTGGCTAAAGTCAAACTCAGGGTTTGTTCTGGTTTGTTCTACATTCATAAAAAATAGACCAACATCAGCGCCCTACTGTATGACCATTGGTTAGTAGGTTACAGCAGCGTTTCCCAACCCTGGTCCTCGGGGCACACTATCCAGCTTGTTTTCCATGTCTCCCTATTGCCAACGAAGGTGATTCCAATGACAGCTCATCAGCAAGCTCTGGATAAGCCTGATAACGATCCTCACCTGCGTTGGAATCAGGAGACATGGAAAACAGGATGGATAATTTGCCCCGAGGACCAGGGTTGAGAAACATTGGGCTACAGTATCAAGAAGCACTAGGATTAATTTGATGCAAATGCCATATACAGTACATCAGCACACCTTTGTACAGTATGCACGGTGTGCACAAAGCTAGCCTTGTCCACCTGGCCTCAAAGCCTCTAAATCAAGAATGGCAAAAGCAAAGGAAAGATCACAGCTGCCTGCAGAATGAGTGGTCTAAAGCTTAAGAAATCAACTATGGAGAGAACACTTTGAGACACTCCTCAATCATACCATCATATTGGACATTTCCATCCTTGACCAGCTTCCATTGCTGCCCATCATCACAGCTCTTGAGGATCCTCCAACTTTCAGTAAGGTCCTTCCAGCCATCAGATCCCTGCGGCACAACAAAAGCCCTGGCTCTGATTCTATCCCTGCTGAAATCCTAAAGCAGAGTGGACTACAGTGCACACAAGCAATTCACCAGTTCAATGTTGAAATGTGGACGCAAGAAAGTGTCCCCAATCAACGCAAGCATCGCCATCGAAGAAGAAGGGCGATAAATCTGTATGTGGGAACAGCTGGAGAATATTGCTTTTTGCAGCAGTACTTGCAAGGGGTTTGCTCCGCAAACTGGTCCACAACATCACTGAGGGGTTTCTCCTAGATTTCCAGTGTGGCTTTAGGTAGAACAGGAGTTCTGTGGAGTGTGGACATGATTTTCACCTCAAGACCGTTGCAAGAGAAGTCTCGTGAACAGCAAGACCTGTTTGTTGCTTTTGTGGACATTACAAAGGACTTTGACTCAGTAGACTGTGACCTCTTTTGGGAGGTCCTCTAGCACTTATGGCTGCTCCAGAAAATTCACAAACATCCTGCATCAATTTCATGAAGGCATGACTGCCAAGTTTATTGTGCGCTGTGGCACACACCCTAGAAGCAATGCAGGCTACTATCGCAAATGCTGTGAGGGCTTACAACCGAATGGGATTGTCTGTTAATATATCCCAAAAGCAGAAATCATCTGCCATTGGTCATCTAATCCCCCGCTATAACTTCCCAAGTTTCTAATTTCGGACACCCCTCCTTGCCATTGTTCCACATTTCAAATATCTTGGGAGCATCCTCTGTATGACTGCAATATAGCTCAGGAGATACACAACAGGCTAGAACAGGCATCATGTTCCTTTGGGCGTCTGAAGGGAGCGAGTCTTCACAAAGAACAGCTTGCAACTCACAACAAAGACTGCAGTGTGCATATCCCACACTTTTGTACCGTTGTGAAACATGTACACTTTACAGTCGTCATCTTAAACAACTTGAAACCTTTCACTTCAAATGTCTGCAGTGTTTACTGAAAGTAACCTGGCAGGATTATGGATATTAAGATGCAACTGACAGCGGGAGCATATAGGCCGCAATCTCTCATCATCATTTTAGATGGCTTAGCCATCTCATCAGGATGCCAGAGGACCAAATCCCATGTAAGGTCCAATATGGCCATGCTGAGGTTAGGACATCGCTTAGCTGGTGGTCCAAAAAAGAGGCTTACGAAAGTGTGGGCTCCACCCGAGCACACTGGACAGGCGGCTGTTGATAGAACCAACTGGCGCCACCTACAGTAAGTCATGAAGGCGTGAAGGTGACTGTGGAAAATAGGAAGATAAAAGTCCTGGCCAAAAACGCAGAAGACATTGCGCATCTGCTGTCAATCCAACCCTCACATCTACTTTGTCCACTGACTGTGGAAGGGTATCAATTCAAAGTTAAGGCCCGGGGGCCCGATCCGGCCCGCCACATTATTTATTGTGGCCTACCGTACGTGCATTGACTTCATGTTTCTTGGTAAACTACCGTAATTGCAAATTGTCTTCACTTTCAAAAATGGTGTGAGATTGGAAGTATTTTTTTTGTTACAAATCCCCCTTTTAAAATAAATGTGATAATATTTGAACTAACAGGTTTAGCTGGTCTCTGATTGCAAAACTACTGTAGTTTTTCATCAATTTGTTGTGTGTATATAATATGAGGCGATCATACATTCATTTGGGTTCACAATCATAATGGCCCTCTGAAGGAAACCATAACTCCAATGTGGCTTGTGACAAAAAAACAAAAAAATTGAAACCCCTGATTTGCGGTGTTCAATTAACATACACTGCATGTTTTTGGAAAAATATAAAACTAAACAAATAAAAACACAAAAACAAGCAATAAATACACAAAAGTGTCAGCTGCTTCTTCAACTCATATGCAACCCGAATGAGGACCGGTGCCATAGAACATGGACAACGTTTTTGAGAAGCAGTGAAGATGACATCTGAGCAATTTGATGGAATGTTCACTAAGTACTATGAAAATGAGACAAAATTTTAACAATTTACCTATAACATTGTGGATGTTCCCCATTTTGATCATTTGAAACTAAATACAGTAAAAATGCTGTTGCTAAGGTGAATTGAGGATGATCGTGTACTTGTTAATCCTCTCTTGCTTGCCTGAGAAAACACTGACCTATAGTGGAACCTCTAAATGCTGCTAAGGTTAAATTCACAATTCACACAAAATAATTAGGTAAAAATATATCGTAATTCAAAACTTAAAATCACTGTCGCGCAAATCATCATGCCTCATATCAGTAATCAGTGGATTAGCTGTACGTTTTACTTTGTCTTTTATAACTTATCAAAGGTCAAGTTACATTTGACTTCTTATCACCTTCTCAAATGTTTCAAAATGATAGAACAGTGGAGTAGTTATTAGCACAGCTCCCTCAGGGTTCAGGGTTTGAATCTTAGCTCATTCTCTCCTGTGTGGCTTTTGAAAGGAAGGAATGTCCGTATTTTTGATTTTCTGAATAATGACCTCAGTTCTTAATGAAGAATACCTGAAAGCTTGGAGTCAGGGGTGCTGAAAATCACTCTGTTATGATAACCTTGGTGTGAAATATGTATGCTGTACTGTAGTTTGAAAATTTTAAAGCTTTAAAGGAAGTGAATACCTCCCGTTCATGTTTACTCTGTTGTATTATCAATCAGGTGTACATTATGATATACACCAGGATAAAGGATCGTGCATATCCCTGCACGTCCTTCCTATCTCAGTCTGCCTTTTTGCCCCACCTCCGACTTTCCTCACTGTTTCTCTCTCCTCTTACAGGACACACACTTTACACAGCAGCCGCACCAGTAGGCCGGTAAAAGAGCTTCAGGAGAAGGGATTGTTGAATTCGATGTACTCGCATTAAACAAGATTGTGTCCTAACTACACAGTCTTACAACAAGACCACAGTAAGTCCTGTTAACTGTTTTCATATTTAGAAAAATAACACGGTGGAAGGTTGTTGTGAGTTGTGTGTGTTTGTTTTTAGTACATTAACGTGCTATTTCATTGCTGTGTTCAATTTGCTAAGGAGTTGTGATGCAGCACAGTGCTCTGTTTCCTCATCTTGCTCTTGTCATCCTGTCGGCTTAAGTAAATTAAAATGTCTTGCCAACTGTGCCACTTTATGAACAGCCTACAACCAAGTGCTATTCAGGCTAGAAGCGTTTCATGTTGACTACCATCACACGTTTTGTTATTTCTGTTTCCATTCTTTTTATGTCGACACGTGACTATGAGAGGGAGACTTCCCACTTGGTCTGAGCTTCATGTCTTGTGTGTTCAGTTGTGTTTGCGCTACAACCTGTGGATTCGTCGAGGTTAACTTACATTCACGTTGACATATTATTGTGGCAACCAGCAGGTGATTTTCGCTTGGGTTCTAACTTCTAATATGATCAGTTATCTATCCATCCATCCATCCATTTTCTTGACCGCTTTTCCTCACAAGGGTCGCGGGGGTGCTGGAGCCTATCCCAGCTGGCTTCGGGCAGTAGGCGGGGTACACCCTGAACTGGTTGCCAGCCAATCGCAGGGCACACAGACGAACAACCATTCTCACAATCACACCTATGGACAATTTGGAGTGTTCAATTAACCTGCCATGCATGTCTTTGGAATGTGGGAGGAAACCGGAGTACCCGGTGAAAACCCACGCAAGCACGGGGAGAACATGCAAACTCCACCCAGGAAGGCCGAAGCCCGGACTCGATCTCACGTCCTCTGCACTGGGAGGCGGACGTGCTAACCAGTCAGCCACCGTGCTGCATCAGTTATCTATCTCCGCCAAAAAATAATTTACATTTATTGAATGCGTGTGGAGCATTTTTACAGTAATTGAACATTTTGCCTGGAACAACTCTATTGTTTGAGATTCTATTACAGTACAGTAATTTGTCTCAGATAAACATTTACCCATAATACCACTGCAGTATAACCACACAAATGGACACAAGTTAGGGAAGACCCTTTTGTTTCTTTGGAATTTGTAGGACACTTGGTTTTGAGCCAAAATTACTTGAGTGAGTGCAGAGCAGATTGACGTTTAAAATGGTACTTGGGGCTATTTTTTGACCACTTTCTTTTCACATGATTTTTCTGTCCGCATGTAGCTCTCGCAGTTGTTTGGGTGACATTGTCGTTAATATAAAGGCCCTTCTATGCCGCCTCCTGTTGTGCCTCACGGGCTTTCATTTGATATTTAATTTCTTCAACTCTTGAAAATAGTGACTAGTCTAAATGAGTTTCTTTCACTTGTTTATTAGTTATCTTAGTTCTTTGTTTCTTTAGTTATACATTAGACCTGGCATTCCCTCCTGTCTTTTGCTATCATTTAGGCTTTATATTTGAATTGGACTGTCATATATTAACATTATTAAAACAAATGTTTGTTTAATTAAAGTTCAGTTGAGAGCACATTGTATTGTGTTAACTACAGCCACAAAAATTTCAATTAATTAAACAATTATGGAGTTAAGTGTTGCAGTCTTATCCCCAGAATTGGCCTTATACTGTATATAACAATTTTTTTATGTTTGGCAACAATTTTAGTCCAAGCTTCCAAAGCTGCCCTTTTGTAGTACGTTTATATCAAATATCAAATTATTTGGAATTCTTTTGACATTTTACAAACATTCATAAAAACTTGTGTTTACAAATTAAACTTGTTTTGAACTTGGAAAAAATGTATTAAACAACCCTTTTGTAACCAAGAAAAATCAATTGAGCTCTTCCTCTTTGAAAACGATACTACAATATTTCTATAAAATTGTTAAGCGCAATAAGATATGTTGTGTTGCGGCATAGAATTAACTAAATCTCCAAGTTGAGAATGCACCCCAGAATGTTAGTGCACAAAGATTTGCTACAAGTGTTTGATCAGCAGAAAATTGCTGGCATATTGTTGCAGTTTTCTTGTTTGTGGATATAAAAAGTCTACACACCCTTGGACACATGCCACGTTTTTGCGATTTACATGTAGATGGACATGTTAACGCTGCAACTGATACTGTGTCTAGACTTTGAACTGATGCAAAACCCTAGATTGTCAGTTTTCATTTTAGGCAAATACTGAACGTCAAAGGGACCATGATGCTAGATAAAGAACTAGAGCTCATACTAGAAATTGTAGGCCTTCGTGAAAAGTCTTGTGTTTGCTTTGAATGTGCTTGATCTTGCAGAAATGTGAGTAAAAACTTTCGTTCTATTTCATTTGGACTGTCCTGCTCAATCTGACAATCCTGGAAAACATGCTCACTGCACGGTGTGAAAGCTCCTCTTCACAAATAACGCTTTTCTTTTTCCCTTTTTAAGTTTTTTTCTTAGGTTTTCTCTTGTCTTTGTCATTGTCTAAGCTATTATAGTACATCTGTAAACAAATCACTTCAAGACACATTGAATATTGCACTTAGGGGCACATTTACCCATTCTCGCTTAAGTAAATTTTTCTTATGTGCCTTTCTTGTGCATTTTCAAGGTGTGGTATAACTCAAGTGTTAATTTCTTTAACGAAAACTAAAAAAAAATGTTTTCGTCAACACACATTTTTTACCGAACGAAAACTAGACTAAACTAAAACCTCCATTATAAACAGTAACCGGTCCGGGACTAAATCAGTATGCATTTTCATCGACTATTGAAGACGAGACGAAAATGTAGCTCACTTAATAAAGACTGGACTAAAATATGGACATTTTATGTCACGAATAAAGACGAGACAAAAATGATGATTTAGTAAAATCCTTTCTCTGCTAATCTGTCACGAACACACAGTGACACATGCCCTTTCAAATTTGCAGATAGCGTGTGCAACTTGCACAAACACATGGGACAGACAGGAAAGAGGTGGATTCACGGCGAAAGGTTTAAAAAAAAAGAAAGAAAGAAAGAAAGAAAGTAAAGTATTATTGGCCATGCTTTGATTTGCTGGAAGAAAGCGAAGACATGATATAAGGACACATTTTCGCTACATTGAAGTGGAAAAAAAACATTATGCTTGATTTTGGTCAAAGGAAAGGAATGTGGACACAATGTAGCTGGAAAAGAACACAACAAACCTGAAGAGACACGTCACAGTTCATCACAAACTTATTGTGATAAGTTAACAAAAAGTTTAGTGGTGGTTGTTTATAACGTAACATTATTCCAACAGCTATAACATTCCAGCAATAACGTTAATCCGACCGCTATCTAATGCTGGCTAACTTAGTTTGTAGTATGCAGTCATAATAGCCACTTATTTGTAATGTACTGTAATCGTGTGAAGTTGTTTTTCATTAAAAAGATGGGAGAAAATTGTATGTGAAGTAATTTTAGATTCGATGGAAATGTTCAATATTATCTGCTGACCCCAAAAATGTAAAAGGGTAAAACTAGACCAAAGGGTTGGCAGTTTTTGTTGACGAGATGAATGAAATTATTTTTTCTTGGACTAAAATAAAGACTAAAATAGCTCGATTAAAAGGTGACTAAATAAAAACAGGATGAAGTTCACTGACTATGATAAAAACTAACAAGTGTGATTGAAACAGGACTAAAACTGACCCTAAATTAAAAAATGGCTGACAAAATTAACACTAGTCCTGACACACCCACCACGCATAACCTGGAAATTTGTGCGCAACCACCAAAGACGTGTGATTCTGTGAAATCTGAGAGTTGCCCTAATTTCTGGCTCTTGGAATTTACACGAGATGTGCATTACATAGAGAGATCAATATGAAAAATATGCCACACTTTAAATGTGAAGTTGCGTAGTGGGCCTGGAAGTTATACTGATCTTTTCCAGTTATGTATGTGTAGTTTATCTACAGGCTACTTTGAAGGTGTGTGTCTTTGCATTCACTTAAAAAAAAAAATAAAAAAAATCCGATGAAAGCAATTACTGAAACGCTAAGCAAACTGTGCAAATTGAGAGTTGACCAGGTAGTGAAACAACACAATGCATACATGGCGCATCAAATAAGAGGAGTCAAGCATAATCCAACCTTCCGTCTCTGGGAGAATGTGCGTTCTGACAGATATGTTAGGGAACGCCCTTGTTTCAAGGTCACTCCACTCAGAGTGGGTATATTTCAAGGTGTATAACTTAAGTGACACACTTTGCTGCAAATCAATGGGAGAATCTGGACAGCCCAAAAAGTGTCTTGCATTTGAACAGGGATGTGTTTACTGAGATTCAGGCATCCTTGCTTGGCATTTTTACATGGGATCCTATGTTGTGTGAGTTGTGCAAGTTTTAGTTATATGTCAGCAAAATCTCCCATGCATGTACTGTGTATGTTTTTTTGTTTTTTTTGCAGGCTGTTAATCAATATCAATGTGGCCGCTTTTCTCCCGTCCTCTCCTTGCCACGCACTGCTGCGTCACTCCCCCCTTGCAATGCTGTGTGCCTTCACTCACGTACACACACCATTCTTTGCACGGAATGCCATTGAGGATCTTGTTGAGTTAAACTCGGGTCCAGTCCAAGCTCCAAGGACACGGGCTGTTTGCACCACCTGGTGAAATGTATAAGGCACAAGCTTTTTTGTGACATGATGATTTATTTATTATCATGAATTAATTAATGATGAACGTTTTTTTTGTAATTCAGTCAAGGAGAACATAAAGGAGTTGACTCCATGATGTTTTCCATGAATAATGTCCCTACTGAGCGTTGTAGAATTCCATGTTGCACACTATGACGGTTTGGTTACAAACACCAAGTAGATGGTTAATAAATATGTCCACTGTGCCCCAAAGTGGACAACGTAGTCTGGCTTGGGTCAAGTGCGATAATTCAACAGTGTGTTTTGCTTTACTCCCAAATTCTAAATGTCAGAGCTTGGACATTTGCTTTTTGTGTGAAGCTAGAATATTCCCATGCACCGTGACTGTCATAAAGAAATAACAGTGTCGGTCTGCCTGGTTCTCACCCGTACAACAGGAATTAAGGGAACTGAAGGGCTTGTGATAGGGATATGTGTGTGGGCTCTGTGTGTGTGTGTTTGAGGGTGGGGGTGGTGGTGCAGGTTATTTATGATGTATAATTACGTGCGTGGTTTGTGCACCAGTGTCTGCGCTCTGCTCAGCCTGGTAGCAGAGCCTAACCCTTTGCCCTCTAGAAGCATTCAATAACCGGAGTGAGGTATCAGGTGTCCGTTTGTTTCCACAAATGCAGGGAGATCATGTCATGTCATATTTATAGCACTGCATATACTACCAAGTGTTTATTCTGTACCAAACTGTAAGAAATTGAATATTACTTAAACTTTTTCCATTGGCAACAGTGCTCTCTGCTGTCAGAAGTTGTAAATGCAACACACCCAGTTGAACTAACTTCAACCTTGACAAAAGGTTGGCTGTTTGGATGAAAGCACTGGGGGAAACCTGCTGCATAAAATACCTTGATACCGTGCTGAAATGTTACCATGGCAAAAATTTCACTAAAAGCAGTGAAATAATGGCTGATAGCAACTTCATATTCATTTTATTTGTATTAATTAAAACATTACTGTAAGGATACTGATTTGAATACTTTTGATAAAATAAAAAATATGTTTTGAACATTTTTAAACACTTTAGGGTATGAGACTTTTACCATTTTATTACACACTACACTGATCCAAACTGTACAAAAGTAACATTACAAAAGTACAATTTGTTGTTTAATATTTCACATTGGAAATCCCAACCACTGATACTGGGAAAACTTGCAGAAAGGAGCAGTGATTTGATTATGAATTGTAACACAAGTGACTACAGGAACTATTGATTGTAAAGCAAAGTTTTCTCATCTCCATTATTTCTCTTGTACGTCAGCTTTTCCACATTGTTTAGACATTTGTAGTTATTAACTTTAATGCATTAAAGTCGTTTTTTTTCTTGACTTTGAAATGTCCTACTGTTCTAATGGTCTTTTTTAAAGCACCCCATATCTCGTGCGCAACGCGAGTGACATCAATGTTTACTTATGATCCACATTGTATAGGATGATACTAACCACAAAGGTTGCGTATATTACTAACTATAAGACAAATATCCAATTACAAGGATTTGCCTATTACATGGAGTGGCGGAGCTACGTGGTAGGCAGGGGTGGTCAGGAGTCACGTCTGGGGGCCTGCAAGCCTAAGTTAAAATGCCAAGTGACCAAAGAGTGATCAGCCGGCTTTCGCCTTCACACCCAATACCTTTCCGGGGTTTAAGTTTGCTATCGCTTGATAGTACAAGACCCGACTGGCCATATATATATTGTGTTTTACAACAGCACCTAACAGTACTGTATATAGACATCCACATGTACCACTGCATTAAATAGATAAACGTGCCGTCTCTCTTGCCAAAATGCACTGAGAGGGTAGCGCCATGCTCCGTGAATAGGAGAGATCAAAGAAGCTGGCTCACACAGTCCTTCCTTTATGGAAAGCAAGTGGAGCTAGATGTGATAGACGGCAGTGAACATGGCAAAATACACATCCAGACTCTGATATTTATTTATACGGGAAGGATTTAGCCTGACCCGCGTCACAGCACAGGCTTCCACCTTCTGTGCCATGGGCGTCGGCCTGTCTAAGTCACCTACAGAAAACAGTCTTTAAGCATATGGAGCAAAACACTTGTTGACTGAAGTTTGTATGTAGCGTGTACAAGCTCTTCCTGCACAGTCTGTCCATGGGTGTGGTACAGTTATGCTGAAGAACCTGATCTGTGCAGCTTGAGGCGGTGGTAACTCTATATGAGTGGCACACATGAGGAGACCCAGCCCTCCTGCACACCTAGTGAAAGGTTCTTTTCATTAAACAAAGGTTGAGTTTGTTGTCGTGTCTTTTGAAAAATGTGATAAATCCAAGCTATGACTGCAATCACCAACATGGGAGTTTATGACTATAAAAGTACTTTGCAACCACATTTTAACGGTTTCCTTTCCTCTTTCTTTGTTTACTCCTTCAGTTGTTGCCTTCGTCCCTCATCCAAACCCAGTGTCCTGTGCTCTCTCTGTGAGCCACCAGGGGACAGAGTTGGCCTTTACTTTCCAGCTTCTGTCAGTGTCCCACTGCTTTCCCTATTGTCTCTTCTCCTGCTCCTCTTTCTCCTCCCTCCTGGCTCACACAGGCCCACCTGGACTCCCAGTCAGCCCTCTCCCTCCATGGGGGTTGGGGGGAGGTGCCGGGGGCCCAAGACGTGAACCCCCAACCTATTCAGCTTGGTTCAGCTGTGGTAGAAGTGCAACCAGCATCTTGCCTTGATGCATCCACTCTAACGGGTAGGTCATATACAAATTGTTGCCATGTTGAAAAATGATTGATTAGAAAAGTAGCTTTTTGTAGATAAATACCAATATATAGACATCAATCAGGGTACTGTTTATTTGTATTAAGGCATTAAGCAATTTCAAGTGTTTTAAATGTGTTGGCCGTGTAGTTTGGCCTTTGTCTTTTTATGTGCTTTGCTTCCACTAATCCATATCCCGTATATTTGACTGCACCTAAAATGCCCATCAGTGTCCACACTAACATAATCTACTTCTTTTTGCTCAGACCTCTGTGCAGACCTGCCCGAGTTGGAGATAGTGAGCCTCCTGTCAGAGGGTCAGCCCAACTACACTCTTCGAGCAGACTGCGTGTTCGGCTACGACAATGACGACTGGCTGCACACTCCTCTACTGCAGCCAGAGGTCGTCTTGGGCCTCACACACCAGCAAATTGAAGAGACCTTCAAATACTTCTGTGAGTTTTTCCCCCCACTTGACATACAGATATGGGGAATTAAGAGATCTTACATTTTTCCACATAAAACATTTGCAGGACTTTACTGACCTTGGTGTAGTGTTTGCTTCTTCAGGGAAGCTTGTTTAACTTGTCATAACCCCACTTTGTATCTGGTTTTGAGACTTACATTATTTTAGTGTTACATGCTTTAATATGATGATTACCATGACCAAAAGGACGAGATTGACTTATCTGAAAAACTCTTTGTCAGTCGTGCCTTGTCTGCCCAAAACGCATGAAGATTGCGCTTCACTTGATGTCCTCTCTTTCACACGCTGCTATTTCAGTGAACCACATAGGTCTGCAATGTCATAAAGCTGATTAACAAATGGCGGGTTTAAACTGTTTCCACTATAGCTGTGAAGACACAAGAGCCAAACGACAATCTTGACATCCTAAATGTTTGACATGTAAGAAATGTGTAGTATTGATTCTCTTATGGAATTGTTAAATGTTGTATGCATTAGATTATACTGATGGAATTTTTGATATTTTGCCATTACAATTTGGTATGACCCACCCAGCGACACCTGTATCACGTTACTGAGAAAAGTGTTACTCTAATATGACCACTTTTTTCAGTAATGAGTAATTTAATGTTACTCTTTCCATTACAGTATATTAAAGTTGTCACTCTGCGTTACTTTTGTGGCGAGGATGAGTCTCATAAGGAAAGTCAAAATATTGCAATTTGCTGAAGCAGAACGCTTTAAATGAGCAATCAGCAGAAAGGCACACTCTGACTTAGTTGGTAATTTGTCTAGTGATTGAAATGACTGGGAATAGCATGACACCATACACACCCTGTACAGTCAGCGTTAAATGAAATAAATAAATGAAACTGCAACACAAATACAACCAGACAGAAAAGGTTAGTACACACATACGCATTCTAAATAATACTACTGGGCAACACATACAACAAGGAAACAACTATTGTGTAAAAAAGACTGCCAGTAGTTTGTTTTTTCTTTAGGTGAATGTTGCGGGTTCTATTTTCATGGGTTCGGGTTTTCCTTGGCTTGGAAGATGTCAAGGTAGCACAATCTGAAAAGAGAGAGAGTGCTTATAGAGTGATAAGTTATGATCTTGAGAGTGGTGCATTCATTTAAGTTAAGGAGCTAGCAGTAAGTACTTCATGTATTACTGAAGATGTTAAGTTAGTGAAGTTTAGTCCGTGTCGTACCTACCTGTTATGTGGTACACGAAGTTCGGTGCTATGTTGACCTTGCGAGTGTTTAGATTTTGGTTCGTATTGTGTTTTTGTATACCTTTAAATTGTGTCCGATAACGTGCATGTGTCCTGCTTAATGTAAAAACCCGATCTTTTTTCTCTTGATTTCAATTATCTGACTAATGACACGGTCGGACCGATTTCCGATCTCGCATGTATACTGAGTGCCACCATCTTGGAACTCTTGATGACCCTTTGTTTGAAGGGATAGGAACTCATGAGCTTATGTGGCTTCGTCCTCATAATGCTAGTTAGGCTGTACTTGAATGATGCCAAGCCACATGTTCTTACGGTGGAGCAGGATGGACTAACCTGCTAAATTCAAGTGTTTGGCTTTTTGTCAGTTGACATATGGTGTTGTTGATTTTCTTTGTACCCCTGTTACAGCTTCTTTGCTGCCAACCTTTGGGATGATCGCTGAATTAGATTACCGTATTTAATCACAAAGACTCTCCTCCGTTTTTTCTCCTTAGGAAAAACAAAAAATTATGGAAACCGTTATTGCATCAGTTCACGTCTCAGATCCTGTTCTGCAGTGTTGTGTATTGTGTGCATCATTTGTTATGTTCAGTGGTGCTACTGTATGTGCCTTCAGATTAGTTAGATTTAGTGTACCTGTCCAGCCTGCATAGTCCTCACTTTGGCTCAATGTTGGGCCTTCTCTCAAACCATCTGTGGGGTTTTATCCTTTGAGGTTGATAGTTTAGAATAGATATTCATGTAAATTTGTGTAATATATAGCTTCTAGTTCTAAAGTTAAAATCCAAAACGATCTAAAGGTATTTATCCTGTAGATGGTTATGGCTATGCTTTCCTCTGAAGATTTTGGAGGAAGTGTGATGCTATAAGATTCTACTGAGTCTTGTGTGATACATTTGACCTGGAGGAGTCACTTATGCGTGAAAAATTTACGAGGTGGTTAATATTTCAAAAGCTGCAGTGTCTAGGTTAGCAACTGTCAGGGCCAAGGACAGACAGGAGAAATGTATGTCAAGTAGCAAATGGTTTCAGATGTGTAACAAGAAAAGACAACAACGGAAAGGGATGATATGGTTTTACAGATCAACAGTGAAAGTCAAGTGACCGGTACTATTATTTTGTTTCAGAAAGTAGTAGCAGTGTTTCCTACAGATTTGAAATCTACTTGGGTGGGTGTACTCCGGCGGGCTGGGTGGAAGAGGGGGTGGATGGGACGTGGGTCTCAGTCCTGTTACTACATCTCCTCTGGCCTCAGTTGCATGAGTGTATTTTTATTTTTTTTAAGAGACTGTAGATGGAAAAAGGTTACAGCGAAAGGGGGTGACACTTGAAAAATTTTGAGACAGATTCATCTTAAACTTCATGGTGTCTTGCGTGCATGAAAATTCCTTTAGGTTGCTGTTTAAACTTTGTAATAATGTACACAAAGTGCACAGGTAGCTGCTGCTTTAATATTTTTGTATTTAAAATAAAAGTTACATTGATTTAGGTATGTGCATCTGTATGTTTTTTTTCTTCTTAAGTACAATTATTGTATTTTTTTTTTGTATGAATAAAGAAAAAGAAATCTCTGCAAAATGTTTCCTCCCACCACAGTCAGATGCCATCTGAATGTGTTCCCTCTGTATTCATCAGCTCAATGTAAAGTGGGTGTGGCTTTGTCTGCACCAATCTTACGCAGAGCCCTCTCTCTATCATGCTGGCATTACGGCTGTGTGGTGAATCAGAGCAGCCATTGACGTGGTTGGAACCTACCATCTAGTGTCGCAGGGGTGGGTGGGCTTAATACCGTTTCATTATCACTGTACTAGTGTGCCCATTTTTAGAATTTTGCACCATTATAGAAGATATGACACAAATGTTTATATAAATGGATGAGGCCAGTGGGAGCGACAGGAGCTCTTCTGGCGCGTGAATTACATCTTGCTTCATCCATGACCCCTCCTCCACTTTCTCCCTTCTGTCCTTGCCCGGCAGTCCAACGTGGCCAGGTGAACGTAGGCAGGAATGACGACAGATGGGCCTTACAGACTGACGGATTATGCATTAGCACCAAGAAGCTCAGAGTCTTTGTCAGAAACAAACACAGGTGTATACTCCCTGGGAGTCCAGGGGATCTTGTTTTTACCGTACACACGAGCCAGCAGCATGATGCTGGGGAAACGGCAAGTGTGCACTGGGAGCCAACAGTAGAGTCTGGAGGATTTAACTGATGGATGCCAAGACTGAGGACAGTTTTTCTGTGGTTACCATGGAGGTGTGGAGCTCCTCTGCATCCGAGGAGGAGGAAGAAGAGAGGCGCACTGTCGGCATTGGGCTGGAAGACAAAACATGCCATAACAGCAACAACAACAACAATAACAACAACAATAATAATACCCTTTGCAGGGAGGTGAAGCAAGGTGAGATAAGGCATGATGAAATTGATATTAGGGACTCCTGGAGGAGAAGCTTTAAGATGTTTGGAGCTTTTTCAGTACATGTAGTTTGTTGGCTCGCATGCTGAGGTTTGTGTTATCTAAGAGCTTTAATACTTAACTATGTGCAGAGTGTATTGCAGAGGGCAAGCTGTGGAGTCATGTCTTTGAGGGTCAGGCAATGGTTAACAGTTACAAAATGATTGATTTCAGGTGTCTTCTGAATACTGTATTGTGGTGCATTCAGTGTGTGAAGGTCATTGCTCCTGAAATGTAAAACAATACTATTGTGTATTTTTATAAGAATAATTTGTATTCTTAGTATTTTAGTCTATTGGGATTGTCCTAATTACTGTGAAAGGAAAGTTACTTTTTTGAAGGGATTTGATTGAAATGCTGAGTTGTGTGTGTGTTGGGGTACATTTACCAGGGCTACATTATGTGTGCCGCTGCCCTAGATTTGAGCTCAATGATAGTAAATGTCATTGAATGAAACTCATCTATAGCAATGCTCATGTAAAGTTAGAACCACGCAGATGTTTAATCACGTATTCTAGCACAGTTGCACTATTATGGTAATCAAAGGTAAAAAAAAAAAAAAAAACGTTAGTGGAGCATCTCCTTTATTCTCCTCTGTGGGTGATTCTCTAAATTGGCATGTTGCTGGCACCAGCACTGCGACACCGCCACTCGTCCGAAAAACTGAACAATCAGGATACGTTTCTGTCTGTTTTATGTTCTAAAAACATGATCCATTTGCAAGACTGTGGGTCGTTTTTGACTTGTTCATGTCTTTTTAAAATCCCTCAACAAATTCAAAGGGCTGTATAATAATATGTTCCAGTCTGGGCACAACTTCACATTCAAATAACAGACAACAATAGACAGTGGAACTATGCGAATCTTAAGCATTGAGTTGATCCTTGCCTGTCTGATCCCCGCACAACAACAGACGTCATAAGTATGCCTAAGACAGCAATACTCATCCCTACAAGAACAGTACTGTATTAGGCTATTGGTTTATGTAGCTACCTAGTATTAGCACCACCGGATCCCTAAAACCTTTAGCTGTCATAGCAGATCTCTTATGTTGATCTCCCTGCACTTTGTGGCTGCCAGGTCAAGATGCAGTAGTTTGTGTGTTGCATGTTAAATACGAAATATTTATCAACACTGTTCTCCAAATTGTTTATTTTTATTTCACTTCTCATAAAAAAAACAACAACTTTTTATTCAATTGAGTTGTACAGGTTATAAGTCACATTAACGGCACAAAGTATTTTGAATTGGATTATCTCGGCCACATTTTTTTGAATCAGACAAACTTGGCATTCGAACATGGTTTTGTAAATCCACTGTTAGGAGTTTGTATTGAAATGTTCTGGAGCACAATGACATTGGATAGAATGTCATCACAATTGCAGTGCATGATGAGGTAATTGATAACACTGGTTGTTTATTGTCCAATGTGATCTCTTTTTAGTCAGCATTAACTGACTTTTCTGCTTAGTTTACTTTAAGTTCAGTTAGATACATTTTGGAAAGTTGAACTATAACTACTATTATTGTTTTTATTTTTAAACATATAAGAAGAAACAAACATTTGGGCCTTGCACTGTATACTTTCATTTAAATATTGCCGCACTAACTTTTGGAAAAAAAAAAATGTTTTTTTGCCCCCTTTTTTGCTATCTTGTCCCGTTTGGAACCCTGGTCTAATGAATGGGACCTGGGCCATGGAAACATTATCCAAATGGAAATAGGCTTCAGATATCAAAATATATTTTTTTGTTTTACTCCACATGAAGCTAGGTAGAAATATTTACCAGGGTGTGGTCCTAGCTATGATTATAGTTTATATATACAGTGTGTAAAAGTACATTTTCCTTTGTACACAATTAGAGTACCGGTACCTAAAATTTAGTTCAGCTAATCTCTCCAAGTCCTTTTCAACCCGCTCCTGCTCCTGAGGAAGTCCAGTCAGCCAAATTGTTACATAGCCACTACATCTATTGCCAATTCTTTGTAAAACTTCATGTCAGTTAATTTACTTTTAAAACATTATGCCCATGCTTTTGTTGTCCTATATACAACAAGTTCAGGATGCAAGCTACTGTATGCTGCAGTAAAAATTTAAAAAAAAAAAAAGCTCAGTGTGATACTGGGTCACTTGTCTTCTATAATTTATGGGCAACAATTGATTATAGTGACACTTGATCCAGAAGCCTTTAGATTTTCTCCATTAGCCTTATTAGATACAGTGACAGCTACTCTAACAAAGTGTTTGGCAGCTGAATCCAAGGAGCCCAATCTAATTACTGTGTTGCATGACAAATCACTGTTAAGATTAAAATGTCACACCTCATTCTGGTTATTCAGACTTATTGTGTATGCTTGTCCAGTCAAATACTGTACTGAACAATTGGAGCTTGAGATTAAAATGGACTAAACCTGCATCAAGGGCAGGTATTACTTTTAAAACGGTTATTGCTTCATTTAATTTAGTGCATTTGATGACATTCAAATTCCTCATGCTGCTCTTGTAATTTGCAAATTTCAAAGGGTTATGAAGACATTTAATATTTTCAATTTGATGTTTTACTGTTTATTAATTTACTTATAGGCATATCAATGTGATATAATCATGAGTGTTTAATAGAATACAGTGGAATAATGATTTTGTGAACTTTATTTTATCCTCTCACCCTCAAAGCTATTGAAGATAGGAATGTGCATGATGTTATTTAGAGCCTTTTGGCATTAGAGACTAAAAGTCTGGGGTTAGATCCTAATTGCATTTCTCCCCCAGTCAAGAAGGGGAACTGAATGTAAATGTCTGTTTACTAATAAGATTACACCTTTGTTCAACCTGGAATCAACATGTCTGTATGTAAACTTCTGCTTACTAATAACATCACGTCTGCTTGCTAATAACATCAACATTTGGTCACTAGGAGATGACATGTCTGCCCTTTGTTCAATCAAGAGCCGGGAGGAGGAACCTTTTATCTTTTTTGTATAAATGAGTCGATGTTCTGTAAATTGTCACACATTTGGGGTCATCACGTTGCATTCAGATGTGGCGTCCTAACGGTGTCTTTGGAAGCTTTTAAATAAATCCTTGCAAGGAACCTTGTTCATCAGATCTCGGATACAATCATTTTGAACACGCAAAGATTACACTTAAAATAGTAATCATACAATTCCTTCATTTACAACATTGCCGATGTGTAATACAGTAATTGTAAGGACGTATTATGGAAAATGTACTTTTTTAAATTAGTGTTAGTATACAGATAGGTGTAGTGGTTAGTACAAATTAGCGTTTAGCTAACAGCTACCAGCATTAGTAATGTTATGATAATGATGAAGTTGTTGACATGGGGATGGGTGGTATTTGCGTTTGGTGATGTCATGCGGCAGGCACGCTGCTACATTAATTAAGTGTAATTTTGCCACTTGGTGATGAAATAATGCCGTGGCCATGGTCAAATTAACCTGCTGGTCAAATTAACCTGTGGTGGTAGCGTTACAACATTGCTTCATACGGTTTACTGACCCTACCAAAAACATAATAAAAATAATAATAATAATGTTGAGCACATGTGATGTAAACCTAACAATGGGTGGTGGCATAATAAAATTGTTATGGCACTGTATGTGTAGTGAGTGAGGGCACCACCAATCTTGCACATCATGTGATTTAGTCAATCAACCTGGTCATGGATCTGAACAGACAATACTGTACTAGTCTCCAAGTAAACAAAATCCAAAAGCCAGTCTCTCTTAACCCCTCTGTGCTGTACATGTCCTGTGTCCAGTTTATTCTTGGCAGACTTTCCCATTGAGCTATATCAGTATCCAGGCGAACCAGGTCTTTAGAGGTGTCTTATCTCGGCTAAAAAGGATCAAGCTAAGAGGATCGCTATCTGACTGACCACATGGAGTTGTTGCTCTACTTTAATGAATTGGTTAATTTGTGTTGTTGTTTATTTAAATGTAAAGTTCCTTTCAAAATATTGAAGTGTATTTATTTATTTATTTATACACCAACTCAGGCTGGTCAATATTTTATCAGACTGATAGAAACAAATGAAAGCACAATATTAAATCTCTGACTGACTACACTTATTTAAATTAGAGGGAGGCCCGGAGGCATGCTTTTGTTTATCTTCAACGAGCCAGTCCCATCTTGGGGTATTGGGAGGTGATGGTACCAGAGTGTGTTACTTGCCTTGCGTTATGCCTCTAGTAATTTTGTTTTGGTTACTGTCATTACAGAAAATCCTACTTTATAGAAAGATAAGATGCTGGAAATGGAAGCATTGTATTCATTGCTTTTTTTTGGGGGGGGGGGGGGGGGGCAAATTTGAAAACTTCATTGCTTTGTTTGAGCCACATACTACGCAGAAGGGGCTTGAATAAAAATCACTTGTAGCAATAAACCTGTATTTTAAGTCGATCTGCAGATATTGTATCTTAATACAGGTTTCTTTTCATTGGAAGTTGTTGGTTTTTTATTTCCTGCCTAGTTTGTTTTTTGGTTTTAACTAACTTTGGCCAGCTTGTGAGGGGCTTACCTTTTTATCACTTTATCACATGATGAGACGAGCGGTTTGATGTGTGCAGAGGAATAGACTAATGCATCTGATTTTCAAAATAAAACGTCTTTCAGACTGATGATTAACTTTTTGTGTTCAGTCTCTCTGTGTGGGCCGGTACCAAATGACCCATGGATTGTTGTCAGCCCATAGCCTGATTGTTTGTGACCACTGGTTTACATGGCGTGATGGCAATTTCGTAGGGGTTCATTGCTGGATGCTGGTTATCGTTCACATCTGAAAAACGTGTGAAGATGAAAAGGTACTACTGGATATGGATCCTATCCTCCATTAATGAACTCTCTTTGCCCCCTCCCTCCCTCTCTCAGTGCTGTGCTCAGACAGAGTTGGCCAGGTTACCAAGACATATCATGACATTAAGGCAGTTACACACCTGCTGGAGGAGGTAAGCGCACGCACACACACGCACACACACGCACACACACACACACACACACACACACACACACACACACACACACACAAACGCACGCGCACAACAGGATAAGCAGGACTTTAAAGAGGATTAAACTCCTACCACGTTAAGCATACTTCTTTCTTTGAATAAATAAGCAAATGACATTTGGGTCAAGACAGAGCATCTCCCTTGGTGTGCTATATTCACACTTTTTGAATGGATGCAATGTGTTTCAGAAAGAGCGTGATCTTGAGTTAGCAGCACGGATTGGTCAGTCGCTCCTGAAACAAAACCAAGAACTGACAACTCGAAATGGAATACTGGATGAACAGCTAGAGAGTGCAAAGGAGGAGGTACAGCCAAGACCAATATGTATCTGTTAAATGACACTTCAATTCTGACACTTTTACTGAGACGAACTCAAGTTATTGTGGCCCATTTCCCAGATTGCTCAACTGCGTCATGAGCTTTCAATGCGAGATGACCTCCTTCAGTTCTACGCAAGCACAGAGGAGACAGAGAATGCTGAGTCACACTCACCGTGAGTACAATGTACACATAGAGAGATGCTTTAGGTAGAACAGTGCTTATTTTGCAGTTTTAGCATCCACACCACAAAAACCTATGGAAGCTAATCTGGCGATTTTTTTATTTTTATTTTTTTTGGGGTGGTGGTCAATACTAGCTGTTTTCAATGTTTGTATCATAAGAGGTTAATATTTTATGCCATTACCTCACAAAATACATTTAATTATAATTAAACTGTATTCCTTGACTTCTAATTTAAAATCAAGTGAGCCATCATTTTTTGGCATAGATGCAAAAATACATTATGACGAGGCAGTCATGCTCTGACGGAAACCATAACTACAATGTGGTCTGCAACAACAAGGAGTTGAACACCTCTGTATACAGTATAAACTCACTCATTGAGGTGTGATCATTACCATTTAGAAACTGACACCGATCTGATAAATGGGGCTTAAACCAATTTAAGGTACTTCCTCTAATGCCTATTAACTATCAATCTCTGTGTAAGGTTGTGATGGGCAGTGGTGTCAAAAGTAGCACAAGAATCTAACGTGAGAAGCACAGACACAGATCCTTTGGTCGGATGTAATTAAGTGATCGTTACCAGTCACTAAGGCTGGATTTGCACTTCAGGTCACAGTTGTGATTGTTGTCTACAGTCGACTACTGCATACTTGCAGTTTGGCACCTGCAGATTTGCGGATTTCCCCCCCAAAAATTGTTTAAAATATTTAAAAAAAAATGTTTTTATGTATTGTGTTATGTATTCATGTTATGTAATTTAAAAATGTTTTTCAATATTTTGTTGGTCTGGGTTGGCTTTTGTGCCTCACTTGATGTAAATAAGGGACCACGTTTTACTTTCCCTTATTCAATGATCAACACATATTTATCATATTAAGACCATATACAACAACTACTGAATGTATTCCTCATGTGATACAATTTTCTTCTTTGTAGAATAAAAATAAATGAATCAAGCAGTTCTCTCAGCAACTTTGTCCACTATGACTTCATGCAGCAGAAAATGAAATGTTTAGAGGAAGAGAACCGCAAACTTCGACTGGAGGTAATCATATTTCAGTATGCACTATAAAGTATGAACCAATGAGGCATTTTCCTTCCACTCTTTTATTCCCTGGTACCAATAATTCAATTGTAGCTTCTTTAAAAAATATATTGTTTTTGAAAATAAATAAGACACTATCAATGGTGCATTTTTTGTTAGCTTTTTTCCATAAATGTAGTCCATAACTAGGTTAAATGTAATGTACTGTATTTATTAAGAGTCAGTTGAGTGTAAATCAACATTATTTGCGCAGGCTAGTGAGCTCTGCACAGAGACAACCAACTATGAGGAACAAGAGCAGGAGCTGATGTTGGTGTGTGTGGAGGAGCTGTGTAAGTCATCTCGTTAACCAAAATTGGAATTACAAGATGCAATTGCATTAGACACTGTTTTATTCAATTGCAGTAATGGAACCTGTGCATTATTTTTATAGCCTCTGTCAACAAGCAAGTAGTCAATCTATCAGAAGAGCTAGCGCGCAAAGTAGAAGACTCCTTTCGTCAACAAGAGGAAATCAGCGCCTTTCTTGCCCAGATTGTTGACCTGCAGGCCCGCTGCAAACGTGTGAGTACAAATTTTGAAACTCAGTATGAAACTTAAACTAAAACATCATGAATGATACTAAATTCCCTGATCCACAATTGGTAATGCCTACTTGCAGACTTTCAAATACTGAATATTCTTTTGGTCCCTGTAGCTTACAAATGAGAACGAGGAGCTGAATCAACATTTGATTGCCTCCCGTGAGAATAACCTGGAACTGCACTCTGAGGCAAGATATTCAAACTCACTTAAATACATGTAATCTGGCTTTTGTATTTTATCATCATAGTTGAGCAAAGCTTAAAGGGAAACTTGGCTCATTTATCCATTTTCAGAAGTAAGAAGTTAATATTTTGTCTATAATGAATTTGATGACCTCATTCTTTTTTATGTAGAATTAATACCTTTAAAAACACACTTGCTGTCGACTGAAAATGACATCACAGGTGCTCAGCGCTCAAGTAACCAGGACCAATAACAGCTCACCTGTATTCTGAGTTTGGTCATATGACACTCGCAAACTGAGCCATGATTGGTTGCATGGTTGGGTGATCATTTTCAGTCGACAGCCATCGTCAAAATGTGTTTTTAAAGGTATTAATTCTACATGGAAAATAATGAAGTTATCAAATGAAATATAGACACAATATTAACTTGCTGAAAATGGCGAAATGAGTCCAGTTATCCCTTTAACATTTTTGTCTCCTGTTGTCTGCAGCTCAAGGACCTGCGGGACAAGTACTCCCAGTGTGAGGACATGCTCCACGAGTCTCGAGAAGACATCAAAAATCTGCGAAATAAGAGCCTGCCCAACAGCACAGTGCAACGCTACACTGCTCTGGCCACTGTCCTCCCCATGGACAGCCTGGCAGCGGAGATAGAGGGCACCTTCCGTAAAGGCTTGGACACGCCTGCATCGTCAGAATACAAGTAAGTGTAGCATGTGATCATCACTGAAGCCGTTGATGTGTCGACTTACACTCTCAGGATTTTTCCTGGTTTAAATTGAGGCAGAGGTGGTATCATCCTGACTATGATGGGTGACTGGTATCGGTGCCTATACCAGTCTTATTTCAAGGTATTGGTACTCACCAACTGACCGATACCATTATTGGCCGCCCTCCTGCAGCCGTTTTACGATCAGGGACAAGAAATTAGAAATTATATGAATACAAAGTTGCCATTAACGTCATGCAATTTTAAGGAAAAATAATATATTGGGATATCTAGGTCTTTCTTTTTTTTAATTTTTTTTAAATTTATTTTTTATGGAGAGCTCAGTATTCATTCGATTTGACATGTCATCATTGCTCTCCTTTTTTATTTATTTATTATTATTATATATTTTATATATATATATACATATATATATATTTTTTTTTGTATGTGGGTGAGTATGTGTATGTGCGTGTGTGTATTCATTAGTTCACCTAAAACCTATTAAAAAAAATCCCATATTAATAATATAATATAATAATAAATTGCCAAATGCAGAAACATCAATGTAAGTTGTCACGATGTGGTGGCTCTCGCTAACAGGCAGAATTAAGTAACCAGAATTAGGTTAAAAAATTCTATATACGTAGACCATGTTTCTATAAATTTTGATATTTGTTTTTTATTTGAGACAGATATTTTTTCCATTAAAATGTGATTTATGAGGAGGTTAGACCATTGGTCGATATTCAGAGTTTGTTTATTTTTCCAGTTAACAAGAATTGTTTTTTTTGCGATAGTAAGGGCTACAAGTGTAGATTGAAATTGTTTATGTGGTAAGTCAGTTGTTGTTAGGTCACCTAGCAAACACAAGTTTGGAGATAAAGGTATCCTACAGTCCAAAATAGCGGAAAGTTTTTCTAAGACTTTAGTCCAGAAATACATAACCGGAGTACATAACCATAAAGCATGAACATAAGTGTCTGTAGTGTTTTGTAAACATTGGAGACAAATGTCGGAGTCTAAGAGTCCCATTTTCTTCATCATATATTGAGTAATGTATGTTCTGTGAATAATTTTATATTGGATAAGTTGTAAATTTGTGTGTTTTGTCATTTTAAATGCGTTTTCACAAACTTGAATCCAAAAGTCAGATTCCGGTGCTATAGACAAGTCTGTCTCCCATTTCGAGATGGGTAAAGACATTTTATCAGTATATGAAACTAACTTATATATTTTTGAAAGTTTTTTTGTTGTTGTCGGAGAAAGCTTGTTAATATCTTTAGCTAAAACAGGCGGTTGGAGCGTACCCCGAAGTGTTGGAATTTTTTTCTTTATCATATTTTTAACTTGTAGATAATGTAAAAAAAATTCAGTTTTTTTATTTTGTATTTTTGGAGCAAGGATGTATATGATATAAACATATTATCTAAGAAGAGATGGTGGAGATGTGTAATTCCTTTCTGCTCCCACAGAGCAGTTAAGTTGAAAGTCGGGGTTATGCCATAGGGGAGAAAGCCCACAGGGCTCCACTTGGGCTTTTGTAATTTCTAGTGCCTTCCACCAGGCAGTCAGGGTGGCGGAAATCATTGGGTTTTTAAAACAATTATGTCGCTTAATCGATTTTGTAATAAAGAGTAAATCTAGAAGTCTGAGGTTATTACAATCCTTCTGTTCTAGTTCCAGCCAACAGTTAGTGTCTCTGTTGGGTTGTGCCCATAGAACGATATATTGTAGCTGGTTAGCTATATAGTAGTACATAAAATTTGGTGCCTCTAGACCACCTTTGGATTTACTTTTCTGAAGAGTAGATAGACTAATCTTTGCTTTTTTTTAATTCCAGTAAAATTTTGTAACCGCTGAGTCCAACAACTGGAACCAATTAGCCGTAGGTTTAAATGGAATCATTGAGAAAAAATAGTTTATTTTGGGTAAAACTTTCATTTTAATGGTGGCTATTCGTCCTATTAGAGAAATAGGAAGATTATTCCAGCGCTCCAAGTCACTATAAATGTTATCCAAAAGTGGAGAAAAGTTTAAATGAATTAAATCAGTTAATTTAGGTGAGATTTTTATGCCTAAATATTTTAAATTGCCTATAGGAAATGAGTAGTGTGGGTCCTGGCTTGCAGGGTTCCATTAATTTTCTGTAATAGGTAGAAGTGTTGATTTTGTCCAGTTAATAGAATAATCTGATAACTGTGAGAATTTAGTTATTAAGTTAAATACTTCCCCTAACGAAGTAGCCGGCTTTTCTAAATAAAGTAAAATATCATCGGCATATAGATTAATTTTATGTTCTGTTGCCCCAGAGTGAATTCCTTGAATCCTTCTTTCCTGGCGTATGGCTAATGCAAGTGGCTCAATAAATATTGCAAATAATAAAGGGGATAGTGGGCATCCCTGTCTTGTGCCTCTCTGTAAAGTAAAGCTCTGAGATATATTCCCATTAGTAGTAACTGTAGCTTTAGGAGAATCATATAATACTGATACCCAGTGGATAAATGATTTCCCAAAGCCAAATTTATTTAAAACAGCAAAGAGGAAGGACCAGTTAACTTTGTCGAAAGCTTTTTCTGCATCCAATGATATAATAACAGCCTTTTTATCATGCCACTGTGACATGCTAATAAGATTAAAGAGTCTCCTAATATTATTAGTAGAGTGACGATCTTTAATAAAGACTGTTTGGTCGCTATGAATGATTGTCGAGATTACTGTTTCTAGTCTAGATGTGAAAGCCTTAGTGATAATTTTAATATCAGTATTAATTAGTGAAATCGGACGGTAAATTGATGGAAGGGTGGGGTCTTTTTCTGGCTTTAATAAAAGTTTAATTGCTGCTGTATTCATGTGTGGGCGTATGTAACCATTAGTTTTAATTTCTGTTACTACTCTTAAGAATAGTGGAGCAAGCATTAACCAGAAGTGCGTAAAAATATAGCCGGATAACCATCCGGGCCAGGTGCTTTGCCATTAGGCATACTATCTAGAGCACTGTACAACTCGTTTATAGTAAGTGGCACATCTAACATGTCTTTATATTCAGTAGTTAACTGAGGTTTATTTAAGCTACTAAGGAATTCCTCAATATGCTCAGGGTTAGGCTTGTTAGTTTCTGAGTATAGGTTGCGATAATAGTTATAAAAAAAATTGATTAATTTCTTCTGGTGATTGTGTGCATTCACCAGTTGTCCCTTTAATAGCCGTTATAAGATATTTTTCCCGATTGCGTTGAAGTTGGTTTGCAAGAAATTTACCTGATTTGTTATTATATTCAAAGTTGTTGTATCTCAATTGTTGTATTATAAATTCTGTCTTTTTAGTTAGCATATCGTCTAATTATATTTTTGTATTTTGTAAGTCAGTCCATATTTGGTTATTTGGGTTTATTGCGTACTCATCCATCAGTTGTTTAATTTTATCTTCCAAGTCTTTTTCTAATTTTTGCTCCTGTTTCTTTTCATAAGATGAATATGATATAATTTTACCTATAATTACTGCTTTCCCAGCTTCCCAGAGAAGAGATGGGGATAGATCTGGAGAATCATTTATTTCCAAAAAGTCTGCCCACTCCTTTCTTATAATTTTATCAAACTCTGCGTCGTTTAGCAGTGAGATGTTAAAACGCCATGTCGGTGGTGGTTTAAAGGTATAATCAATTTGTAGGGAAAGGGAGACTGGTGCATGGTCGCTAATAATAATAGGATGTATTTTTGTAACAGTTTTATCAGCAATAGAGTTATTTGTAAGAAAATAATCGATTCTTGAAAAAGACCTGTGCACAGCGGAAAAGAAGGTAAATTCCTTCTTATTTGGGTTTTTAAGTCTCCAGCTGTCGACGAGGCCAAAATCATCCATATATTCCCCTATTACTTTAGTAGATTGTAATCGCCTTATACATGTTGTATTATTAGAACGGTCAATTAATGGATTTAAGACTGTGTTAAAGTCTCCTCCAATAATAATAGTAGAGTTCGCTGCTAAATCAAACAGCTGAGAGAAAAATTCATGGAAAAAGGCCGGATCATCATTATTAGGGGCATATAAATTACCAAGTGTATATATTTTATTAAATATAGTCACCTGAATAATAATGTATCGGCCCTCTGGGTCTGTTATTGTATTATTTAGAGTAAAGAGTAAATACAGACTCCTCTTTGTCTACTGTTATAAGGGGCAGAGTACGCTTGGCTAAAATTCTTATCAATAAGTAATTTTTCTTCAGATTTTTGTAGGTGGGTTTCTTGTAGGAGGCTATCTAGGTCTTTCTTTAAAATCATCTGTCATTTATAGGTGGGAAATTGTATTTACTAGTGGTATCGGTATTTGGTTGGTATCAGTAGTGGTGACTACTCAAGAGTTGCGTATCGGTTGGGAAAAAAGTGGTATCGAACATCCCTCATTCTGACTACGTGCCATGACGTGCATGTATTCTATAAATTCAACTGACTCGCTTTCATTTTTTACAGGCAACATATAATAATTCCATGTTTCAGTAATAAGAATAATAGTTCTAATAAGAATATGACTATTATCATGTTAAAGCATTAATTCATTATCAGTCACTCAGTCTGGAGGTGGCGAGCAAATAAGGTGGAGGTGGCCGCCTCTGAATTTTGTACACAGGAAAAACCTGACTCTAAAATGTAATTCGGAGGATCTGTTAACGCTACTTAGTTTAATACTTAAATGCAAGTTAAACAATGTATCATAATTAATTGATTTAGATAAACTTTCTACAAACCCAATTCCAATGAAATTGGGACATTGTGTTAAACATAAATAAAAACAGAATATTGTACAGTGATTTGATGGAAGCGTGGCTGCCAGTGAGCGCGTACGGCCCCTCTGACCACCACTACGTGTAGGTGGCAAAAGTTGGGTTTCTATCCACCCATTTTTATTAGAATTTTCAAGAAATGCGAAAATGAAACTGAATGGAAACGCTAGAAATTTGAAAAAGGGCCTATAATTCACCAAAAAGTTTTTACGCTTGGAGGGGGTGGATTTTGAAGCGTATCGAAAAAAGGAAAATGCTAATTTTGTCTATAGAAACAGGTTTTGCGAATAACCGCTGGTAAGACCGGATACCAATTGCACGTACGTTTGTATTCACAAAGCAATGTCGGATGATAAAATAAGGTATGTTTGGCGGGACGACAAAACAGAAATCTTTGTGGAATTGATTAAAGAAGCAAATATTAATGCTATTTAAGATGGAAAACCGCAAAGAAACGCTGCGATTTACCAAGAATTACAAAAGCAAACTCATATGACGTCATCGCACGGAGCAATCACTTCCTGGTCTTCTTCTTCTTCTTCTTTTAAATAACTGGTGGATCACATCTCTATGGTGTATACCGCCAACTACAGCGGCGGAGTCCCCTGTCAATAGTCATAAAAGAAGAACAGATGGAAACGGTCGCATCTCCGTTGTGCGCATTTTCAATAAATTCACTTAAAAAATTTGAAACAATTGGATGGAAACTTGACTAATGTTGGAAATTGCTCTCCAAGTACCTCAAGTTTCAATCTTGCTCTCGGTATAACTCTGTTAACCTTTGCACATTTACAGTTCAATATTTGTAAATGTGACTATTGGTGGATTTTTTAATTTATTTTTTGGTATTCATCCTGTTATTAGTCCATTTGCTCACCAAAAACTTTTTGAGAGGTACTGGTGGTTTACTCATGGATTCGATTTTCACTGTGTGACAGGACTTGGTTCCTATCCGAGCACAGTTGGAAAAACGAGTACACCTGCACAATGTCATTATGGCCAAAAACAAGAGTGTTTACGATGTTAATCAAATTTCTAGAAACATTTTTTTGGTACAGCTTTTCCTATTGAATCTCATATTTTTTTGCAGGTACTGTATACTTAATGTTGTCAGTCATTATTCAGAAAACATTTTCTAATAAATCCCAGCAGTGCCCTTGTGAATGATGTAATGCTAACAGTGTTGTGGATTATACTTGGAGAGTTTACAATAAATAGTAGATTTCATCTGGTGCATGGTGGTTATGACCAATCTTTTAAGTCTGATTTATATTTTGGCATCACATTTAAGAGGTTTGTTTTCTTTCTTGTAGAACCCACCCGAGGCGTGTGTTCGAAACCGTGCGCGTGGTCAACAGGTCGGTGAGGCTGCGCTCCCTATGCCACTCTCCGGGGTTTCCAGGCTCTAGCTCGGTGTCCGTGCGCTCCAGCTGCACCAGCACCCCCCGGACCAGTTACTACGACTCTGACAATGCCAGTCTTACTCTGGAGGACAAGCCCACCGCCAGTCTGGCCCAGAAAGAAGACAGGTGAGTCCATGAACCTCAACACACATATGTTCGTCACCCCTAGAGTCAGTTTTAACATGGTCACATTTTCTCTGTAGCATCAGTGGGCCAAAGCGTCTGGGCCAGCCAGGCACTCCGGGAGGCCAGGACCTTGAAGCCGCCTTGCGCAGCTTGTCAGCCCGCCAGCAGAACCATTTTTCTGAGCGGCCTTTCTTCGATGTGGAGCGTGAGAGGAAACTGCGTGCCTTGGCAGCAAACAGCCAGGGGGATGAGGGTTCCAGTGGCTTCTTGACACCAAATGAGAGCCTTGCTTCCAGTACACCGGCATCTACCGGCACCAACTACTCCAATGGAAGCTCTCGCCACTCCTGCGACTCGTCGGGATCCAGGTCATACCTGCCCGACCGCCTGCAGATCGTCAAACCTCTGGAAGGTAGCTGCTTTATCGTTTTAAGCGTATATACATTCAAACAGGTGTGTGTTGTGTCAGCAACGTCACACCAAGATGTTAAGCATTCTTGGCTTGACTGTCTAAGACCAATTATCTCACACTTAAGACTCTTTAAACCTGACATTGTTCCCATTTCAAAGGGCTTTCAACGTTAATGTTTTAATGAACAATAACAATTTGGCAGCTTTATTGTTGTTGTTATTGGGGCTTAAATAACAAAGTAAACACTTTCTCTAGTTTACCACTATAGACTTTTTAATATTGCTGTCATTTTAATTCCGAATGCAATGACCACCCTGATTTCCATTCACAAATTCAACTATTTGCGTTTTTCAGTGGAACTCATCCTCAGCTTTTGGCTGAAAAAATATTCACGGCTCTCAGCATATTTTTGTGCTCTTTCTATGATAGATGCTACGAGATGGTACCAAAGCTCTGACGAATAGGAAAGTTGTCACTGCGTCAAGGACGTAGTGCTGTGCGAGATTACAATGTACTGTACTGTTTATTGTACTGCTATAATATAAAATGTCTATCATACAATGATAACCCTTTATTTTTAATATTATTATTTTATTATGTGGGTGACGCTAATGTAGCATCCAAGATGGTTACAAAGCAACAGTCAGCTTTTTATCACGCCATTCTTGTGCCTTTCTCCATAGACTAAACGCTGCATGTGCAGCCCATCTGTGACATGAATATAACAATTTCATTAAGTGTGGTTTGATTGGTCATGCCTTGAGAGTGGGTGCATGGCAGGGTTACAATAGTTTTGGATTTTGCATTATAGTTGGTATTTATTTAGTTTTGATTTTTGTTTTGGAATTTCAGCTAGTTTTAATGAACATCTTTGTTGGTTTTTAATTAGTTTTGATTTTTTTGAAAATGTTTCATTTTTTTGTTTAGTTTGTTTAGTTTTAGTATTAGTTTTTTATGGTGCATTTCGAGTGTAAGACAACAAAAAAGTCACCATATATTGTGTAATAAAGTAAATTAAACTACAATTCTCATGCCCTTCCTTCTTCTGTACTAATGTACAGCAATACCAAAATAAATACATTTCAAATGAAACTCCAACGGTCATGACTGATACTACTAGCAAAGATGAAAACGTAGGTAATTTTCACTATAATTATAGTTAATTACTTTTATAAATTCAAAAAGTAGTTCCAGTTATTTATCATATTTTTTGTTAAGCATTTTTATTTTGCACGTACAGTTGTACAGTTGTGCTGATAAGTTTACATAAGCAGGCAGAATTTGTAAAATATTGGCAATTTTTGGGACCATATGACTGACCATGCCAAAAACATCTCTTCTATGTTAGCTAGTTAATATCTCATATGGAAGCATCAAAATGGCTCTGATCAAATGTTAGCTTAGAGTTGACTGATAATATTTTCACGATATGCAATGGTTGATGACAAGCGCTATAGAATCTATAAATGGAAAGATGTGTTTACTCGAAAACGTCTGACTAACGTGTTTGAATATGAACCCTGTCAACAGTCATGACAAACATGAACAGTTTGCTGTTGCCAATGGACATTTATACACCAAATGTATTTTCAAACACTGTTGCCTGTGATTCCTATCGCCAGGGTCAGTGACGCTGCACCAGTGGCAGCAGTTAGCCAAACCAAACCTGGGGGGCATCCTTCACCCTCGTCCCGGAGTCCTGACGAAAGACTTCAGGGAGCTTGAAGTGGACATACAGCATGTGTACAGTCTGAACGACCTGGAGGAGGATGAACCTGACCTGTCGCTGCTCTCAGGAGCTCACAGCATGGGTAAGACGCCTCAAAATTAACGATTGTGTACACATGCAAAATATATTCACATTCCATGTATAGTGGACCCCTGCTATATATCATGCTTTTATCGTTTGTGCACTTGCTATAGAGCACATTTTGAAGTGATAGTTTTTCTCAAGAGTTTTTACAGATTCAATTTCAAATAAAATTGTAGCGTCAAATCTCAAGGCAAATTGTACATTTGTAATAGATCAAGAACCACACTACTCCACACATTTAAACAGACTGCATTGAATTGCATTTAATTGTAGACTTCATCATACATTCAATGAACACTTGGTTAGGTGCATCATTTCAAACTACAAGCACATTTTTGTTGTTGTTGTTGTTTTTTTTACGGATGGATGCCATCAGTAGAGTATTTGTGCTTGTAATGAGTGTTGAATGTGATGTTTTCCTTCCCCAAAGCCACTGTGTCTCCATCGGGTCCCAACCACCCTCAGACTTCTCCCACTCCCACCATCATCATCAACTGCCAAGACCCCCAACCATCCCTCCTCACCCACTCCTTCCCCTTTAGGTAAGAACTCTTGCAGTCTTGCAACTTTTCTTGCTTCCTCCTTTGTTGTAAGCACTCCTACCAGTGTTGACGCCCAGCTCGCAAATGATTTTTTTCTTTTCAGGCAAAATATGTCTCTTAAATGAAACACTTGCCATTACATGATGTCACGAGGCAAGCGTCAAACTATTCCCAGCTGAGCTGTTTAGCATGTGGCAGGTTACACACTGGACACCTCATGTACACTGTATTTTCTAGTTTTTGAATTTGCGAAGAATCGGCGATGGACCAGCATGGCCTTTGACCTTAAATGTTCTGTCTACAACTTAACAAGCAAAATTATTTTGCTCATTTTGATCAAGTTTTCCTTTTCCTAGTGGTAGGAAACATCTGTCCAAGCTCTTTCTCCAACTCTAGAAGGAACAAAGTAAGAGCTTGTGGCTCCAGTATTACCTGAATTTTCACCTTATGTTTCAATTACTAATAAAAAGTGGCACTAAACCGTGTCTGCCTGCTGTCTCGTGTCATCAAAGCAATGTCTTGATGATGAGAGGTGAACCATTTGCTCATTCAGCCATGTATGGAAAGCTGCTTGATCATTTACTGGACTGTACTTGATATCGAGTACTAATACACCATGGACATGTACTAATGCAGTCTTTGTCCTCACTATTAATTCAATTCAGTGCACTAGTAGAAAAACCATGTCTGCACACTAGTAGGACAACTTTGGCATACCAGTAGGACAACTACATATAGTACATGTAACCAGTGCCACAAACTGCATACTAATTGACATCTGTGAGCGACTGGTACTGTTAGTAGAATTTTATAATGTCACAAGTACTACTCGTAGGAGGACAAAAAGTTTACTAGTACGTGGACTTGCTGGATATCAAGGATATGGAATAGATTCTGATTTGGCTTTCCATATTTGTGTGCCGTTTTGTTTTGTGGCACATCTGCAGTTCAAGTTCACGTCTGTGCTGAGAGCTTGTTGAGCTGTTCCATCTGCTTAAACTCGTTTGTGTACCTCTCACACCTGTGTGGCTTGTTGAATCATTTTCAACGACTCTTTCATAACAGTAAACCACAAGATTGTGTTGCATCAGCATTGCCTCATTAACCTGTTTTTTTTTTTTTACACTTTACCACAACTGCGAGCCAACTTAATGAAAAGTGCTTGCATCATTTTGTACTCATTTTGGTTTTGTGTTTTTTGCAGCCATCACCCTATCAGCCTGCCATTATGTCCGAACTGTGAGCACGTGAGCGCTTCAGCTGTATCCGGCCAACTCGACCTCACAGGCTCCCCCACCCCAAACATAAACCGGTCATCGCCCGGACTCCTGCACCTTCTGGAGCAACGAGGTATCTCCGCCTGCTGTTCTCTACGCCAACACGTACACCACATCCACCACACATAGCCTCAGCTATGAAGTACCGTCGACAAAGGCGGGAGCTCCTGCATGGGCACGGGAGAGACTCGAGCAATGAGTTGTGATGGCAAAGTAGTGGGAATCTGTGGAATGTCCGCCTAATGTGTTGCCCACCATCTTACACTGCTGTCTTCTTTTCTGTTGTTGTGGCAACGTTTGTGTTCATCTCAGGACAATCACCCAATCTCATGCTGCCTAATTGTGGCAATCGCTTCTTTTTACACACAAATAAGAAATTTCAAGAAATCTGAAATCCTTTTTTTTTATAATATATGTTGTAGAGGTTATTTACACTTTCTTTCAGGTAAAAAACAACCTTGTGTGTAGTTGATGTAAATTTCGTGCAGTAATTTATGACTGTCTCACTGATGAACTTTCAATTTGCACTGAAGCACATTCTGGTCTTCCTATGTATTTACCTGCTGTATTGAGAAAACACGTTGTACATAACATGATCTTGTATTATTAAATTAACGGATGCACTGAGAGGACGAAAAAAATGACTGCACTATATAATGTCATTGTTATTCACCTTTAGCTCTTTTCACATTGCAAATGTTTGAGCATGAAAACCCTCAAACTCATTTCAAATCAAGTCAATGAATGTCATTTAAGAAAACACAATCGTGATAGTTAGTTTCATGCTACTGGGTTTGAAAAAAGAACATGTAATGGTGTTGTACATGATTTTGAAAGCCATATACAAGCATTAAAAGTAGAGGAATTGACATCTTGACAAGTCATCTGTAGCAAAAAGGGCATAGGATACTGTAGTTTAAAAAAGGGAATAAAAAAAAAAAACTTTTAATGTGCTATGTCTGTATCTGCATCCTCTAATATTTCAGTGTGTGTGTGTATGTACCATCGCACCTGTGAATAAAATGTCTTTCCATATCAATTTGTTTGCAAAAAACTTTATTCATGAAGTGAATCAACAGCAGCTCAAAGCAAAGGCATCGTGTGAACACTGAAGCAGCCGCGGCCTCCCCCTTTCTCATTCCGCGTCTCGGCGTCCGAAATCCACCCAGCCCTGATAGTCACGGTCCATCATGCAGTCGGAGTTCACCATCTCTGTGAACACAGCCAGGTGTTGAGTACAGGTAGACACAGCCTCTCTTGCATATCTGCCCTCGCCTTAAACCATTTTTTTTCACGCCCCAAACCCACAACATACCTGAGATTGCTTGCATGATTTGCTTGGTCATAATCACACGTTCATCCTCCGACAGGTGTGCCCGTCTCACCGTGCGTGGAGCCAGCGGCTCCTGTTTGCCTGCAGAGCTTCTTGCTGCCTCCCTCCCGACTTGGAGCTGCTCGAATATTTTGCTCCCGGTTGCAGTAACTGCAGCACATGCGAGCAAAACGAAGACCAGTGCAAATGCTGCCATCCTGTCGCCTGGCATGACCAATGAGCAACTTTTACCCGTTGGCTACTCACGGCTCCCCTTTTATAACACCGGTGAAACATTTGAGCCGTAAAAGGGACAAATATCAATAAGTGTCCATGGGAGAGCTTTTGATTGATTGGGCCACGGAGATATAGTCGAGGAAATGATACATTGTGACATCAACAAAGCCATTATTGTGCTTGTCAATCTATGGGAAAGCTTTTTGCACTGCAATAACAGTAAAACAAATCAATCTTTACACTAGCAATTCAATAGTTACTTAGTGCATTTTAGCCAAAACACAGGCTGTGATGTAAGCGGACACTTCTGACAATCAATCATTGCTAGAAGATTGACAACAAGGGTAAACACTTTTTTTTTCTTCTTAAAACGTTTACACGTGATTGACACAATAGCAGTCGGCCAAGGAAACACAATACGACGTTTGTGACTCATCTCAGACTTTATCTTGATCATGTCTGGGCTGCTACAAATGAATGTGTTTGCAGCATTCTACTTGGAAATAAAGTATTGTTATGGTGTAAATGGTCAACAATAGCAATTTATTACAAATTCAAAGACTTTTGCAGCTTCTGAGAAAACAAATACAGTAAGCTGGACCATAAATCAGCGGTTTATGCATGCACGCAAAATGTAAATGATGTGAAAGAGCAGATAGCACTTTGGCTTATCAACAAAAGAGAAAATGAAGAAAATCGTGTTTGAGCCAGTGAATGCACCATGAACTTCATCAAATTAAATAATTACAAAAACATGTACACACCCATCAGTGAAATCTGATCTATGTGTCAACAGATGAAGAAAGCTTGTTTCCTTCACTTGTGGCCAGATCAGAAGGTATGCACACACTTTATCAGGAAATTCCACTTGCACTGTAACTCTGCTCATTTCTGTTAACAATGTAAGTTCAGTCATCTTTACATAAATACTCATGGATATGTTCAAATCAATTATGTATATTTGTAAATGTATGGGACCATAAATATCTGGTGTTTTTTACAGAAATTCACAATACTATTGCAGGTGACAGCTGCAATTTGGTGAAATGGCCTGTATTGTTTTGCAAGAGCTCAAACGTACCACAAACGAATAAATGACCATGAATATCATCCAATGTGAACCGATGTAAAATTGTATAATTCTAATTTCATGATCAAGGCCTGTGGATTTTATTTTAATTTTTTTGCTACGGGTTTTAACAATAATCTCGAGAGATTACTGGTAAGTACTGCAAAATGAGTTCATGGATGCAGAATAAGTCGCTGGTGCTGCATTTTGACACGCCAAGCTTTTTCTTAAAGGGTGCGCCACACCGCAGACATACTTTCAGTTGCTTGTTTCAATCATGTTTGCAGTGCACAATGTGACAGGTGCAACAGTATGTGTTTTAATTCACCAGAAAAAAACACCACCAACTGACTTTTGAGCCATTTAAAAGAAAATCAATTCAAAGCCATTTGTTGTTAAGAATACATATCTTTAAGCAAAGTTATTGATCTAACATACAATGCACAATGTTGATGTGTGGCGGCAATTGGAGGTGCACAAGGTAGATATAATGTATCTGAAGCTGAGGCATTGATCAAATGCCATGGGAGATAGCAGTTAATGTGGCTTGGCAGCCATGAAGGGCGTGAGCCAAAGTGGAGCGTTTGTTAAACAGGTTACAGGAGGACACTGAAACCTTTGCTGGCATTGATTTTGTAAGCAGAAAAATTGGTTGACGCTTGCATAGCCTACTATTAAAAGATTTGCATCAAGAACTGTAATTCAGGGTGTCAAATTGGCAGCCACGACATTAAAGCAGGTGTCCAATTAATATCACCCCTTAATATCATCCCTTTGCTTGTCACTAATCACATTCATGACTACAATGAATACAAAAGGGCTCAAGCTTGAGCCCTGGTGTATGCCAACGTTGATGCAGAACTCGTACGTCTTCCCATACTTGGTCCTTACTACTGTCGCTTTGACCAATCTGATCAGCTTCTTTTCTATTCTTAGGCACTAATATCCAATGTATTTTTAGTTGCAATCACGCTTTTGCAAGGTCAAGGGTCATGTGCATGTTCACTATCTTTGTATATCGTCGCTGCTATGGGAAACATTTGGAGGTGCTGATCCTCATCCCAACCCTGAATCTGAGATTCGACTTCCCGACGGACCCTCCTCTCCAGCACCCCCTGAATAGAATTTACCAGGAAGGCTGAGGAGTGTGATCCCTCTATAGTTGGAACACACACCCTCCGGTCCCCCACCACCCCGGTCTGCCAATCCAGAGGCACTATCCCCGATGCCCACGCGATGTTGTTGAGGCATGTCAACCACGACAGCCCCACAACATCCAGAGCCTTTAGGAACTCCGGGCGGATCTCATCCACCCCCGGGGCCCTGCCACCAAAGAGCTTTCCAACCACCTCAGTGACTTTGCCCCCAGAGATAGGAGAGCCTACCTCAGAGTCCCCAGATTCTGCTTTGTCAAAGGAAGACGTGTCGGTGGAATTGAGGAGGTCTTCGAAGTAGTCTCCCCACCGATTCACAACGTCCCGAGTCGAGGTCAGCAGCACCCCATCTCCACTATACACAGTGTTAATAGTGCACTGCTTTCCTCTCCTGAGATGCTGGATGGTGGACCAGAATTTCCTCGAAGCCATCCAAAAGTCATTTTCCATGGCCTCACTGAACTCCTCCCAGGTCCGAGTTTTTGCCTCAGCGACCACCGAAGCTGCATTCCACTTGGCCAGCTGGTACCTGTCAGCTGCCTCCGGAGTCCCACAGGCCAAAAAGGCCCGATAGGACTCCTTCTTCATCTTGACGACATTCCTTATGGTTCGAGGATTGCCGCCACGACAGGCACTGACCACCTTACGGCCACAGCTCCGGTCGGCCGCATTGACAATGGAGGCGCGGAACATGGTCCACTCGGACTCAGCCTCCCAATCACGTCCCTCCAGGTCTCACTGTAATTGCCCACGTGAGCGTTGAAGTCGCCAGGGAGTCCCCAGGGGGAGCGTTCTCCAGCACACCCTCCAAGGACTCCAAAAAGGGTGGGTGCTCTGAACTGCTGTTTGGTGCATAGGCACAAACAACAGTCAGGACCCACCCGAAGGCCTACCCTCTCATCTATCAGGGTGAACCCCAACGCACAGGCGCCAAGCCGGGGGGGCATTAAGTATGCTGAGCCCTGCTTTGCGCCTCTCACCATGGGCAACTCCAGAGTGGAAGAGAGTCCAACCCCTCGAGTGGATTGGTACCAGAGCCCAAGATGTGTGTGAAGGAGAGTCTGACTATATATAGTCGGAAACTCTTACACACCAGCTCGGGCTCCTTCCCCACCAAAGAGGTGACATTCCATGTCCCAAGAGCTAGCTTCTATAGCCGGGGATCGGACCGCCAAGGCCCCTCCCACCGGTGGTGAGCCCATGGGAAGGGGGACCCACGTTGCCTCTTCGGGCTGTGCCCGGCTGGGTCCCATGGATGCAGGCTTGGGCATCAGGCGCTCGCCAACGAGCCTCACCTCCGGGCCTGGCTCCAGAGGGGGGCCCCGGTGACCCGCGTCTGGGTAAGTGAAACGCAGGACCATTTATTGTATTCTTCATAAGGGGTCTTTGAGCTGTGCTTTGTCTGGCCCCTCACCTAGGACCTGTTTGCCATGGGTGATCCTGCCAGGGGCATAAAAACCCAGACAACATAGCTCCTAGGATCATTGGGATACACAAACTCCTTAACCACGGTAAGGTGCCGGCTCCCAAAAACATAAAAATGGAGAGAGAGAAAATGGACATAAGAGTTTTTCCACATTGCAGGGACGATATGATAATTGCTAATCTGGCTTCTCATAGAAGTTTTATTGAAAGCCATGTTGACACTCTTGGCCCATGGACTATGAGGCATGAATGATTGAAATGGGTATCAGGGTACCTGATGCAAAATCTGAGGAGTTTTCTGCACACTTTAAGGGCAGCTTTTATTCCATCACAACCTTATGGTTTTAAGTAATGCGGTTGAACTTTTGTGTTTAAGTGAGGAAACACTTTTAAACAATATTAGAGTGAATATCGACACGAGAAAACTCTCGGGTTTTACTGGATCTGAGCGCAGCCTTTGACCACAATATTCTTTTTAAACAGGCTGCACAATACAAGTGGCCTCATATGGAGGACCAAAACTGCCAAAATTCAAAATAAATAAATGACTAAAAGTGAAAATATCATTCGAAAATGTAATACAAAAATAAATAGAAATGGAAATAAAAACAGCTATATATATATATATATATATATATATATATATATATATATATATATATATATATATATATATAGCTTTTTCAAGTCAGTGATGATGTTCAACACATTCAAAAGAAAACGGAATAGACACAACCATGAAAAGCTCTTGATTGTGTTTTATGCTCTCTCAGTGCATGTGGAAGGAGATTAACGCAGAAAGAAACTAATATCGAGGGAAATAACTACATTATATTATATTATATATTTATATATATTATATTACATATGAGGGCAGCACGGTGGCTGACTGGTTAGCACGTCCGCCTCCCAGTGCTGAGGACGTGAGATCGAGTCCGGGCTTCGGCCTTCCTGGGTGGAGTTTGCATGTTCTCCCCGTGCTTGCGTGGGTTTTCACCGGGTACTCCGGTTTCCTCCCACATTCCAAAGACATGCATGGCAGGTTAATTGAACACTCCAAATTGTCCATAGGTGTGATTGTGAGTATGGTTGTTTGTCTCTGTGTGCCCTGTGATTGGCTGGCAACCAGTTCAGGGTGTACCCTGCCTACTGCCCGAAGCCAGCTGGTATAGGCTCCAGCACCCCCGCGACCCTTGTGAGGAAAAGCGGTCAAGAAAATGGATGGATGGATGGATATTACATATGTATATTATATATATAGTTTTTTTTAATTTCCATTTATATTTATTTAGTCATTTATTTTTCGAATATATATTTTTTTCATCGGTTTTTATTTTCAGTTGTAATCGTTTATTATTTTATGTAGAATTTTGGCAGTTTTGGTCCTCCATAGCCACTGGCTCTCAGGTACTGTTTTTATTCTAACTGGTGATGTAAATCCTGCCTCACTGGCAGAGAATTGTATGTTACCATGGGTGAAGGCTCCTTATTAGGAGGTCCCAGGCTGGTTTGTGTTGTTGCCCAAGGCTCAATTTTAGGTCAGTTACATATGTTGACACTCAGTTCTAAATGTTAATTTTTTCTGATGGCCCAAGCCCAATTGATACTCTTTTTAACTATATTTGAAAAAATAAGTCCTGGATGCCACAGAATTTGAATTTAGCTATTGGTCATTGTAATTTGGTCGTGAAACTCAAAGAGAGATATACTAGTACTTATTTTAAAACAACAACTTTCTTTTATGCCCCGCCCACTTCCCACCCCCCAAGCGAAAGTTAAATATTTGGCCATTATCTTTGACTTGGACCTAGTTATCATCCCACAGGTTATTAACATAGTTAAAACTAGATTTTAAGTACTTGAAAACCATTGCCAAAATCCGCCTGTTTCTCTCTATCTTGAGAAAACACAAAGGTGCTAATGCATGCTTTTATTTCTAGTCTCATTACTGTAACAGTATCCTATCTGGTCTTTCCTAAAAGAGCAATTGCGTTAGTAACTTGTAACAACTGCAGAATTCAGCAGCCTGTCTGTTGACAAAGACCAGAACGAGAGAGCAGAGTACACTCATTTTAGAGTGCCTGCATTGGCTCCCTGTGTGTTTCAGGATCGATTTTAAAGTTGTTTTATTCATTTACAAAACCCTTCAGTGGTTTTGGCCCCAATTTTTCACAAAAATTGACTGTTGTTGATAGTTTTGCCCACTGGAGGGAGCACTGACGACCGTTTACCAGGACTGAACTGCTGTCTGGCATACAGGGCACATGTCCGGTGGGCCGGCCTCTTTTGGGGCAGATGCAGCTGGTTTTAATTATTACTTTGCTACATTTTACCCGAAGAGACTGGCCCCACAATTTAGAGGGACCAGTCCGTTAATCCATTGCCAATATAGATATCAAACTGAAACATCGTCAATAAACATCAGTGGCAGAACAACATGTTAGGCAAGATCAGGCTGGGCCAGGCCAGTAAAAATGCCAGGGCCAATCCAGGCCTGGTTGTTACTCAGGATTAGATTAGGATTAGAAAAATTTTGCGCTCATTTTTGCTAAAAAATTTCAGATTACTCTGCAATATGGTAATAATAAATGGACAATTATTTGCACCAAAAAAAGAGGAGATGTTTTTCACTTTTTTAGCTTATTCAGCCACAAACATCGGGGTCCGGCCCACTCGAGATCTAATTTGGGTAAAAGTGGTCCCTGAATTAAAATGAGTTTGACACCCCTTGTTATATCAATTATCAGCCCTCTTGTAGCCTTAGTTTTACACTTGTAGTACTACCAGTTCTAGTCTGTTCTGACACGGCGGTGGAATAGCTTTGCGCAGGAGGTCAGCTATTCTACTTCTACCTATTGCTTTGAGTTCAGCAGGCCCACACAGTAAAATGAAACAAGGTCATCACTACTGCAGTTTACATGTTTAAAATACACGCCGCTGTTCAATTAAGGGTGGAAAAAAATTCACAAAATCTGCAATTGTAATGGAACTGGTTGACCAAAAAACTAAAAAGAAATAAAATTAACGTGAGTGTTTTATTCATAAGTGATTTGTCAGTACCTTGTAATTTATGTTCATATAAAACACCATCTTGAAGAGAACATTTTAAAAGGGAGTCATAAAAAGCTTAGTGATCAAATTGTTGTCCAACCAGTCAGACTTCATTTAAAACATTTACTCGTTAAATGAATTATTTAGCCGGGTTTATCAGAGGCAGAACTTGATTGTCAAGCTGTCACCAGCAAATGTTCACACCTATTAAGCTCAGAAAACGATTATCAGCATTCCGAACATAGTTGCGGCATGAGCAGGAATTCTCTATAAAGTGCCGACTTGAGCTGTCCGCAGTCACTCCTCGTTGACTCCAGCTTCAGTCTCCACTTGCACCTCTTCATCATGTCTCTCGCCTTAGGCCGCACAGGCACAAGCTCCCGCAGCATCTCCTCCGCCAGCAACATGAGCATCGGCGGGAGCAGACGGATGGGTGGGATGAGCCAGTCCATCTCCAGCGGTTTCTACCAGGGCCGCTCACCCAGCGTGTATGCTGGCGCGGGGGGCTACGACACCCGCATCTCCCAGGCCAGCATCAATCTCTCTTATGGCAGCGGCGGCTTTTACGGTGGGGAAACAGCCTTCGGGGGCAGCGAGAAGAGCACCATGCAGAACCTCAATGACCGCCTGGCCACCTACCTGGATAAGGTAAGAGATGGGAAAGGGGTGGGGGGGGGGGGGGGTTTTCAAGAGCAGGATTCAATTGCCATTCTTTGTTTTCGTCTGTTCGGTCTTTTCTAAAATAGTTCTTAATCGTTTTGTCAAGCTTCAAGAGAATATGAAAAGATAAGTCAAAAGTTTGGGCGCACTTCGTCATGCTACTGGATGAAAGTATGCACACACTGGCCACTACATTAGGGACATCCGTATACTGTAATCTAATGGAGTTATTCTTAGTGCTGTGGTAAATTAATGTTCCATGGAAAATTTCACTTCATTGGTATGAAAATCATTTAGAGTGTACGGTCATTGTAAAAAAATAATAAAATCTAAAATAAATAAAAATAGACCAACTTTGTTGTTAAAAATGTCTCACATGAGTTTGATTGGAGAGATGAAATTGAGCAATTTTCCATTTTTTTTCTTGATAATAACCAAAATCTCTTAAATTCTTACATCAATACCTATGGCATTTTACTGCCAAAACAGTGCTTTAAACATTCCTTGTTTTCATTTGTCTGCTAGTCACATGATACACCTAAGAAATCAATGTGGTCTAATCATTTTTTCCAGTGACGTATAGCATCAAAGTCTTGCCTTTGCAATGATAACTATGCTGACTATCAAAATAAAAAATATATTTTTTTTTAATGAATGTATGATGCATAAACATTGTTTATTAATTGCAATTATGCAATATTATCTTTGCTAAGGCACAATGTTTTACGTAGCTTTTATATGGGATTTGGTGTTAAAAAATAGAGGTGACATTAAGATGAAACTGGCCAGGGAGAAGAATGATAATTACCCCAAAAAAATAAGGTAGCAAATGTGTTTGCACCTTAGTGCATTTATAACAACACAAAATATAACATCAATAAAAATAACATCCAATAAAAATAACATCCATAATGCTCCGCTTATGCTTAGTTTATATTGACGTCGATCACAAGTTGGTACTGAAATGTTCTCAAGGAAATGATTATACCAAGCGAAGACTTAATGACTTGTTGATTGTCTGTAATTGTGGCGTGTGTGCAGGTACGCTCTCTGGAGGCTGCCAACAGGAAGTTGGAGATACAGATCAGAGAGTTCTATGAGAGGATGTCTCCCACTGCCAGGGACTTCACCGCCTACTTTGTCACCATCAATGAGCTGCGAGCTCAGGTGATTATTCCTGCTATGCACAAAAACAAGGATCAAAGACCAAGTCTAGACTCATTATCCACCATTAGACTTAATGAGGAACCGGTTGAGGTGGCTGGCTGGGTGGAACATCTTTCTCAGTCACTTATTTACCATTTGCATATTTACACAGCTTACAGTTGCGGCTGTTTGGGTGTTACCAGACAATCGGTTATCTGAAAGCATCACACTAGTAGGTAGTCATAAGAAGTGAAATAAAATAAATGAAGTGAACCAAGGTATTTGTTGCTTAAACACAGAACAAGGCCCAATATTTGCGGACATTTAATGCCCGTGAGTCGTGATCTGCATTGTGGTAAAAACTGGCAAGGAACACTTCAGAAAACCATTGTCAGTTAATACGGTTTGTCACTATATCAACAAATGCAAGTTAAAACTCTACCATGCAAAGCGAAAGCCATATAACAACAACACCCAAAAATCCCACCGGCTTTTCTGGGCACGAGCTCAAACAAGATTGACTGGCACGTAGTGGAAAAATGCCCTGCGGTCTGATGAGTCCACATTTCAATTTTTTTTTCCAATATTTTATTTTATTTATTATTAATATTATTATTTATTACTTTTATTATAATAATAATAATAAGTTATTATTAGATTTAGCCTATTATTATTATTATTTATTATTAGATATAGCCTATTATTATTATTAATAATAATGTATTGATATATTTTTATATTTAATATTATTTTATTTATTTATTTATATGTATATATATATATATATATATATATATATATATATATATATATATATATATATATATATATATATATATATATATTTCATTTTTAAATAGGATATGACTTTCAAACCAACGCTCATAGCATGTCTGCCTCACAGTTCTGAAATCGAATCTCTGCTTCCTGTGTGGAGTTAGTGTGTTCTTCAAAAATGTTTTCCCGGGACTTCTGCTTCCTCCCACATTCCGCTAAGAGTATCCTTCTTCCCTTTTAGATTGCAAGGAGGTATGCAGAGAATCAGAGCATCATTCTGCAGATTGACAACGCTCAGCTGGCAGCAGACGACTTCAAAATGAAGTAAGTTGCAAGGAAATGGTGTTAAAGAACTTGTTGCGTTTCAAGTGTCCAGCAACCGTTGTTTTCTGTAAGATATGAGCTGGAGATGAACACGCGTGCAATGGTGGAGTCTGATTTGGTCCGTCTTCGAGGGGTCCGGGACAACATGGTTGTTACCATCAGTGACCTGAAAATGCAGATCGAGAATCTGAAGGATCAGCTGGCACAACTCAAGAGGATCCATGAGGAGGTCGGCTCATTGGAACTCATGCGCTTCGAATCAGATACTTCCTTCCCTCTGTTGGTTGTGTCTCATCCTCGCAGCAGAATAAAATTCACGTAAAAAATATTTGTCTCCGTGACAGGAAATGAATGCAGCAAGGCAACAATACACCGGTAACGTGAACGTAGAAGTGGACGGCCCGTCGTCTGTGGATCTTTCCAAGATCCTCCAAGAAGTGAGGGACCAGTATGAATCTATGGCAATGAAGAACAAGCAGGACCTGGAAAAATGGTATCAAGCTAAGGTGAGACGGGAGATAAAGTGCACAAAATGATGGCAATCCTAAAGCAGGAGTGAACAAAGTGTCGCCACGTCTGGATCACTTGGTCAGCAATCTGGCCTAGCAAGAATTAACATTAGAATAAAAATATATAATATAATAAAAAAAAATTCAACATTAACTCATTCAAACCCCAAAACATCTAAATATGTTTTTTAGTACTTTGTCCTTCACTCCCCAAAATGTATTCATGTTTTTTTTTTTTTTTTTATGCTAGAGCATACAGAAGGCTTTGATGCAGCTTCTGACCTGAAGAGGTCGCTTAAAGCAAAAACAAAAAACGGCCAGCAGGTGGCATCAGAGAATAAGAGATCAATCAGGGCCATGTTGCAAAAAAGCTCTTTTTGCCAGTGTTTTCAACAGGTTTGTGAATAATGATGAAACTTTGCTAAAGTCTAATGCTAATTGCTGCAAAATGGAAACTGATACTTTTTTTTCCTGATAAAAGAAGAGACTGTAATCTTTCTTTTGGTAGGTTCCTTGTTTTTATAGTAATAGAACAGTATTCTGTGGTTCTTGCAAAATCAGTCAAAATCCAGTAGAACAGCCAGGAGCGAAGGGGGTTGCTTCAGTGAAAATGGCTGGGAGTGAATGAGATAATCAAGCTGTTTTTCCCTAAAATTGGTTAATCAAAATGTATTTATTTATTTATTTATGTATTTATTGTGCCAAGGACACAAGTTGTAGAAAAGTGCGTAGATGGGTTATGGAATGGGTTTGTTTGTGTGTTTTTTAGATGGAATCCCTCCAGTCGGAAATCAAAGGTTACAGCACAGAAGTAAAGACGTTTTCCTCCCAACTCTCTGAGCTGAAGCGGACATACCAAAGTTTGGAAATCACATACCAAGGCCTCCTTTCCGAGGTAAGCCGACTTCCCGTCAGACGCACGTGACGCCGCGTAGCTGGTCAACTCAGGCCTTCCTCCTTCCGCCGCGCAGCTCGAATGCCTCCGTCAGAACCTCGCCGATACCAAGTCACAATACAGCGCTCAGCTCAGCCAACTGCAAATAACCATCAACCGCCTGGAGGAAGAGCTGCAGCTGCTCAAAGTGAGCATCGAGCAACAGAAGACCGACTACCAGATGCTGCTGGACATCAAGATGAGACTGGAGAGGGAGATCGCCGAGTACCGCCGTCTGCTGGATGGAGAATCTTATGAGCAGAAAAAGTAAGAGACAATCCATTTTGAGTCCATGTATGACCTTACTCATGTCACGCTGTCCTCTCTCTTTAAAGGCCTTTGGTCATCAGCAAGGTGGTGCAGGAAGGTAAGCGACTGTCACTTTTGTATCCACGGAATGACGGCACGTGTTCTCGATGTTGTCGTGACCTTTTCCCTCCGTCTCTGCAGAGCACAGGCCCGTCGTGGAGAGGAGAGTGAAGACCATTGTGGAGAAAATCGTCGACGGAAGGGTGGTGTCCACCAGCGTGGACACTCAGAGCTCCGCCTCTCCCTGAAATAGAGCTGTGTTTGCTGTCATACCTTCTCCTTTTTCCTTTAAATTGGTTTACGCAGCAATTGGAAGTAAAATGATCAACAGCTTGCTCAGTATCTGGACAGAAATAAATCGAATGAGGTTCGAATCAAATCAAATGGCTAAAATACATAACACAAACGCATCACAATGTGTATCTTTGTTATGCGTGTTATGTATATGTATTTTGGTTTTAAAAAATATTGTTTTGACCATAACATGAAAATGAATATTTCAATTTATCTGAAGGGAAATATGTATTTCTAACATCAAAACAACAATACAAAATTAAAAGTGTCTTGCTGCAAATTTATGGTGTGTGTCTTTTACTTATATACCAACAAGTCTTATTTATCTATATATTTAACGATGTAAAGTTCAAAAGCCATCATATGTGATGTATGGATAACTATTTTTTAATAATTTTTTCTTTTTTTAAATCGCGATTAAAATTTTTAATTGTAATTAATTGCAGGACTTCAATAGTTAACTCACGATTAATATTTTTTTTTATATCTGTTCTAAATGTACAATATTTTTTTTCTAGGTTTTCATACTCTTAACAAAAGTGGAAAAAAATGTTAAACTTATAGAAATAGTTCAAATTCATTTTTGACGTCTATAGCCGTCAATGGCAGTGAATGAGTTAATGTGAAGACACCGATAATGCTATAAGGTACATGCAGGTTTTGGAGACATGTCGCAAACCTTTTTCAGGGAAATCCCCGCTTACAATGCCGAGCCATGGTGAAAATGTGCGAGAACTACTGTAGACTGGTCTGCCAGCAGTCCAGTCCTGTCTCCAATTAAAAACGTGTGGTGGATTATGAAGCGAAAGATACGTCAATGGAGAAAACTGGACTGTTGAGAAACTGAACTTGCATATCAACCAAGAATGGGAACGAATTCCATCTACAAAGCTTCAACAATTAATGCCTTCAGTCCCCCAAATGCTAAAATGAAAAGTGATGGAACACAGTGATAAACATGACCCTTTGCTAGCTTTTTTTTTTTTAGAAAGAAAGAAAATTTAAATCATTTCCAAACCACTGTTTTCTTATTTACAAATACACAACCTCCCTACTTGTACGATATAGGCCTACAATAATGCAAAATGGAGGCCGTTTGATTGCCAGTGAGCTGTGTTAACTACATATAAATAAAAAAGTAAGTAAATATGGTGCAATCTTGTACCTGTAAAAAAATTTTTTTTTAGTTGTATATAAAAAAACAACTAAATTTGTATCTGTAAAAGTCGTGATTTGTACCTGTAAAAAAAAAAAAAAAAAAAATTGTACCTGTAAAAAAAAATCTGGACCTATAAAAGTCGTGATTTGTACCTGTACAAAAAAAAATTAGCTGTAGAAAAAAGTGTAAATTTGTATCTGTAAAAGTCGGGATTTGTACCTGTAGAAATGACAACTTGTAGTCAAAGAAGTCGCCACTAGGAGTCACAAGTGTTTTTTTTGCTGCTGTCCAGTCACGTGACTCTTGCACCAAATCTCTCGCGACAGATAGTGCAAAACTGATTCGTACTTGTAGAGCTCCGTGGTTTGTACAGTACTCGTAGAAGAAGAGGGCGGGCTCTGGAGGATTTGGGCGGGCTAAAGCTCAACCTCATTGGTTGAGCGAATGACAGTGGGTTGAACTCAAATGACGCAACGTTTTTATCATTAATATGCATTCATAAATCCGAAATACCAGTAAGTTTACGTTCAATTTTGGAAGAAGAGGACGTCCCAGGCATGAACATTTCAACATGGTTCAATATACAAACACCGCGTGGAACAGCTTAAACGTTGGTTGACATACAGAGCACTCAAAGTGGGCAGAAAGAAAGAAGTTTTAGTATGAAGGTAAAATTTATTGTACGATCATAGCTCGTAATCCGTTGCTAGCTAGCTCATCTCATGTTGTTAATTGTCATGAAAACTGAACACATTGAAGTCACGATTTTTATTTCAAGATTTGAAGCCTACCAGTGTAAACATACAATCAATAGCTTGTACCTGTAAAAAATAATAATCTAAAAATACCTCATAAACTGCTGCTTAGTGCTGAGATGTGAAAATTACTATAGATAAATATTACAATTTCTTGATAAATGTCAGTATTTTTGCAACGTATGCTTTGCAAACAGTTAAAAAAAAGGCTCTTACACTCTTAAACATACACATTTGCCTTCAACACTGAATGAAGCCAAATTAAAAAATGCAAATGGAAATGTTTATGAACAGTCTCTGTCTATCAGTATTAAAACTATTTCTGATATTAAGATGTGACAAAATCTTCATTTTTTTCAGGCTAACAAGATAAAGATAAACGTTTAACCGATTACGTACAATGTCAGTGGCTGTGTTTTGATAATGACCCAGTTAGGAAGCTATGATTATTTTTTATTGTATGAATATGCTGACCCAACCATTCTGTTTGCACAAATGCCAGCATGCAGTCAATCAAAGCTACTTCTTGATCCATCTCTAGATGGTGGCACATGGTGTGACATCAAACCTGCTTCAAAGCGGCTGTGAAGTCCAACAAATGAGAATCCTTGATACACTGGTTACTCTTCTGAAAGAATTTCACTGCAATCACCTTTGGGAAAGTGAAGAAATTATGCTTTCTAGATATCGTCCAATTTTGAGTTTGAAATGTTAAAGGAGTACAATTTAATTCATATTGAGAGTTATTTGAAATAGTCAAATCAAACAACATGTATCATTCAATAAACAAGATTGTGCATCATTTGAAATGTTTTATATGATGTCCAGAAGAGCCGTTTCTGCATCCATTGCTGTGGTTGTGTCAACCTTGATTTGAAGATCAGGGGGGTATTCCATCAACGCAGCTAAAGAAAGCGAGGCTCATGCAAAAAAGCGAGGCTGGAAGTGAACACCATCTCCAGGTCGATCCACTAACCCTTTCCAGCCGCGTCTAATCGAGGCTAACGTAAGCCAGGCTTGCATAACCTGGCTTTGTACACGCTCCCAAGACAAGAAGCCCCGATGAGTCGATAGGCGAAATTGCGATCAATTACGTCAAAAGACAGCAAAACGAGAGCAGTGTTCTTCTCACAAACAGAACAAAGGTTATTGATGGAGCTGTATGAGGAATTCAAAACTCACCAATAAAGGCAATACTGCTGCTATCAATAAGACGAGGGAAATAATCATTGGCAAAATAAAAAATAGCCGACAGACTAAATGTATAAGTTATAATTGTTTCATGTTAGATGTATATTTCACATTAATAGTGTTATTAATTATTGATTTAATGTAAAGCACTTCGAATTGACCTACATATTCATTCTTCACTGTTACATCTCAACAGTAGCCAAAAGCGATCATGGCAACAAGTAGCCAATAACAATATATATAAAAAATAAGACTAAATAGGTGTTGCGCTGTAAATATATGTTGCCCACCATTGTAGCCACCAGAAAAAAGACTGAGGCTACTGCCACAGGTGGGGGACCCCCACCTGCTACATTCACATTAGCAGAAGTCTTTTCCTTAATCCGGTTTGATGGAATACCCCCAGGTGTCATCTCCAGTCTCTTGCCTGCTTGCTGATGGAGTGGGTCATCCTTTTCACTGATGCTTCAGCAGTGTCAACAGCAGTTGTCTCCACCTTTTGAGCAAGCTCACATCTTAGTGATACACATAGACTAACATTTCAAAAGCAGAATAGCCAATATTTAATTCAAATAAGAGTAATGTTACATTGGAAAATTAAACTCAAGTAGAAATTAAAAGTGCAGAAAAAATACTTGCACAAATATTTGAGTACTGTGAGTGATGAGTAAGCTAGGAATGTAAGAGCCTTTTTAAACTGTGTTTGCAAAGCATACATTGCAAAAATACTGACATTTATCAAGAAATTGTAATATTTAAAATAAAATGATTAAATAAAGGGTTGACGTTAAAATTCCTGTAGCGGCTTAAAGATTCACTCGCAGTAAAAACGTTTTGTTTTCATTTTATTATGATAGTAAGAGTACAGATACTTGGATATAATGTTACTCTAGTACAAGAAAAAATAAAGATAATCTTATTATTTCAAAAGTTACTCAAATACAAGTAGCTGAATACTGTCCGCTTTTGGTTATAGGTTTAGGTTATCTTGTAAAACATTCAATAGGGTTCTGTAGTTCTATAGTACTTTTCACATCTAAGCAGCATGAGATATTTTTAGATGATTATTTTTTTTGAAAGGTACAAGTTACTTTTGCACCATATTTACCTCCATAGGGAAGCGAACCCACGCTAACCTGCATCGTAGGCAAGTGACGGTCACTCTACTGTAGTTTGTAGAAGAGATGCATGTGACTGAGAAAGAATGTACAAAAGTACTATCATCAAGTCAATATGATACATCAGATGTAGTATATCTGTAGGGATCTTTTTTTCCCTCTTTTTTTTTTTTTTAACTGTTCCGAGTGATTTCAGGTGACCAAATTCAGTGCTATTATGTGTACTCTTACAGTGAAAACCAACAAGGTGGTCACTGAACAGAATACTGTACTAATATTACTGACAGTACCGAAAAAAAGAAAAGAAAGAAAAACAGCACGATCCCTAAAAGTTGTTATGTACCTTAAGTTAAATTAGTGTGTTGTTTAGTGAGTCCCCTGTTTGTTTTGAAAATGTAACAAACTTGAAATAGTTAAACCACAAGAATATCATGTACATGATGCATTGTTTGTTTGTTTGTTTATTTATTTGTTGAGCATTTTCTTCTTGCCTAAATTAAATGGTTGCATAATCACCCCTACATATAGTGATATTTTTTTATCATGTCTTGTTTCGTTCCGCCCTCTGCTGGTCATTTGTTTCCTGCCTTTTTTTCTGTCACGATGGGGTGGAGGACCCAAATGCAGGGAGGGCAGAAGAACCACGGCAGGGATGCATGTAATACTGAACACAAAAACTCTAAATGAACAAAACCAACAAAGTTTTGAAAATACCAAAAATCAAAGTAACAACACACAAGCGCGTTGACAGCGACAATGATCCAACCAAGACCGAACGGAACCCGGAAACCAAATACAAGCCAACCGACGAGACAACGAAAGACACCTGGACAAGACACAAGTGGCTGGGGGGAGACGACTGGACGACGAGCACAAATGCAAACAAAACCCAGCAAACAAGACAGGACATAAAGCTAAAACAACAAACCCAAGCATGATACACACAAATCACAACATTTTTTTCTAATACTGTGAAAATAAATTTGCTAATATGAAATAACAATGAAAATCTCCTTTTGAGTTCATACCAAGGCTAAATATAATACAGTGATTCTTTAAAAATATTTAGGTATTTGTGCAGTACAGTGGTGGCCGACTGCACAGTGGCACATCCACCTGAGAGGTTGCGGGTTCAAATCTGGGCTCCGGCCTTCTTGTGTGTAGTTTGCATGTTTTCCACATTCCTGGGTTTTCACACAGTAGGCTATTCAAATTAGGACATCTCTGACAATTGACCATGAAAAGACAAGCAATTTTATGAATGTAGTTTTGCTAGCTTTTGTAGGTGGTGAGGGGGGAATCCTACAATATTTCAATAACATCTGAGTCTAAATGATTATAATTTAGAAAATTGTTCTTACGTGCACTGAGAAATGGATGAAGAACTTACTTTGTGCTATACAATTCTACTGTACTATTATTTTACAATAAACCCTCTTGGCCACCAGGTGGCATTTTTTTGTCTTTCCAAGAGTAAGGCCTGATCTTCTAGCTGCACCCAGTCAAGATGGGTAACTTTGGAAAAATATACAGTACAGTGAACCATAAATTAAAAAAAAGACATATTTTGAATAATGTTGAATATGTGACAAAACAACATATTTAAACCGATCTAGACTTTACAACTGATTTCACAAATAATGTGCACCACCTGTATTATTTTAAGACTCCTGGGAATAGTGTGTTGTGAAAGAAAGAAAAAACTCAACACAATATGTCCTTTTAAATTGGTTTTCCCACATCCTATTCAAACTCAAGAAATTCAAATTCTAGACCTAATGTTTTTGGGACACCCTTCACTCAAATGTGGCTAAGATTCGAATCATCCTTGGCATTAATAAAAAGTTCAAACTGCATATTTGTAGGTGACGAAAACTGAAAAGTTATCCATGCATGCATGAGCAATACTCTGCAAGCAAAAATTCCACCAAAGAAGTGTGCATGCCAGCCGTTAATGCTATCATAAACGTGGAAAGTCGTATTTGATATATCCAACTTAAAGTCCATAATGCTCTTATAGCATTTTTTCCCCCTCCCCGCTACTAGTGGAAGTTTTTGCTAGCTAGTATACAAGAAAACCATACTAGTAAATCTATGTGCTGCAGTAAAAAAGGGGTTGGCTGCACTAGTAGAATGCCTTATGTCACCCTCCCAACAAAAAATACTGCCTTCCATTCAATTTAAGTACATTAGGATACTGGTAGGACAAACATGTTATGTCATGTTAATAATAATAAGAAGAAGAATGAATGAGGCAAAACTGCACACTAGTTGACAACTGCATGCCACTAGTGAGATTATAAAATTCTACTAGTTAACATCTAATAGAACTCATAGGGCCCGGTGGTCAATTAGTGCACAGTTCTGCCTCACTATGTACTGTAGGTGTCCTATTAATAAGGAAAAATGATCCTAGTACAGTAGAATGCCCCCCCCCCCCCGTGCTCTAGTCATTCTACTAGTGCACTGAATTATCATATTAGTGAGAACAAAAAGTCCACTATTACATGGACCTTCAGCTGGATGTGAAGGAAATTGAATAAGTGCGTATTTTCTTCAACCTGCCTTAACAAGACAAGGGCGCTCTTCTCACCCAAGACACCCGCAGGTGCTTCGTGCAAGGAATGCACGACTCCAATGTCTTCTGCACAAGAAAAAACATGTGCACTCAAACCAATGCCAACATTCCCATTTACTCTCATTGTAATAGAATGTGTGTGTATATGTTTCAATAACATGCTCATATTGAAGTCAAACATTATAAAATGCATGTTTTTTTACTTGCTTATAGTCAATGTGCAAAAAAACAGAGTTGGTTTTAAAAATGTATTATCAGCAACTTCTTTAGTTCTATTTTGATTGTGAAGCTAATAGCATGTAATTTTTGGAATCACAGGTGTAGAATAGAATACAAGAAGCTTATATCAGTGATATAATAATGTTTAATAAAGAGCAATACAAGTGTACATCTATCACTAAATAGCAGCTGCAATAACCACCAGCAATATTGCTGCCCATGTACAGTATCTACATACAGTAAGTGACTATTCTGTTTTTATTCGAATAAACGTTGCAAGTAGCTTTGTGCACATCTTTTGCAATCTTTGCTGGAAATTTCCAGACCTGCGAGAGCATGCAGCGCTGCGCAAATCATTGCGAGTAGTTTAAGGGTGGAACCAACACCCGCAGGCGATGTTGCCATACCACACAAACCTGTCTGAACCCGAATTCAAGTGCAGTTTTTAAAAAAGCCCACAAAGAAAGCAGCTTCTGTTGCAGGCCTAACCTGCTGATTTCGCCTAAAACAGACCGAAGATGAAATATTGTTTTATTGCAGTTGATTTCATTAAATAAAAAAAAGACAGTGTTAATGTTCATAAAACCTGTTGCACTGGAGGGAGCATGGACAGAACAAATCCTCACTATGGTCTGTTTTATTGGCGGAACGCAAAATACATTGTGCACTTTCATGGCTCCTGTTCCATTTAGTCTCCAAACTGAGAGTTCCACACCCAGCTAAAAGCACCTCAGGCTCTCTCTCACTTGCAGGTCAGAGCACGAACCACATTTCTGACATGCTCCAACTGCTTTCCCCTGAAGCTGCGATCTTCGTATTTGTCTACTGAGCACTTTGTATTGCAAAGTGAATTTGAAGCCTTTTCATGTTAGACAAACAAGTGAAGACAGTAAATGTGCTCACATCCCTGTTTAGATACAGTATAAAAAAAAGTCAGACCAGGACAAAACCATTTTAAAGACCCTGTAAAGTGAATTCAGAGTTTTGCTTCCAAATACATTCAACTTGCTTGAGGATGATTGCTGAAAATGTGTGCAAACACTCATAACAATGTAGTATTCGATTGTGGGGGTATAGCATGAAACTTGTATTAAGTTAATATACTGATAAATGTAAATCAAGATTCAACTTCTTCCAAAAGTTGCTGAAAAAGTCATCTGTGCTGCATCAGTGCACTAAGATAAATGTTCCCTTTCAACTTTTCCATTTTAGGGGAAATTCTGTGACTTTAATTTGTTAAACACACGGAAACCATTAATTAATTAATTAATTAATCATTCATTCATTCATTCATTCATTTCACATACCAATAAATAACGCAATTATCATTGTTTGTTTGTTTGTTTTTTAAAGGGACAATGTGTAGAATTTAGTGCCACCCAGTGGTGAATTAATAGATTGCAATGATTTTGAAGCACACGCACTACGGTGCCTCAGAGAGTTCACACTTCGCAAGCCTATCACCAATTACTAACGATTATTATTTGGACTGAGCGAGTGAGCGAGTAGCCCGGCAAGCAGGAGCAGCGGGAGCGGCGAGCAAGGGTGGCTAGCAAGTACTCACTGGAGCGGCTAACAAGAGCAACTAGCGGGCCCGAATCACTGGATTCAACGATGACCACCTGCAGGCTTCTGTGGAAGGTAAGTGGTAGTTGATCCACTGAGTCTTACACGAGCCGCAACTACCACCAGAGGCTAACTATGTTCGCTAAGTTCTTCTCTTACGGGTAGTGCTGGAAAAATGAAGCTTCATGAAGCACTTGCAATATTTTTTTAGTCCTCAAGATGGTGCTCTTTGTTTACAAGATAATAACTATTGCAATGGAATTTATTAAATTTCCACTGCATCTTTAAAGTGCTTCATGAAACTTCATTTGTCCATCACTACCTACGGGTATACATAGCAGAAACATGGTGGTGAAACAAGACAGCCTTTTGTAAGGCGTGGCGTGGCTGTATAATATAACTTGTGATTTTCAGACCTGCAATTATACAAAAATATGTACGTTGATGTGATAGAACATTTTTTTTGCACATTATTGAAATTAGTAGTGGGTTTTTAAAATGAATGATTAGTTCACCACTAGATGGCACTAAATAATTCATACTAATCTTTAACTAACTAAATACACCAGGGGCCGCTGGAAATGGATGGTGGGCCACAAATGGCCCACGAGCTGTAGTTTGGACACCCCTGACCTAATGAGGTTCATTGTTTACAGCCATGCCTTTCTTTCACTTGTGCAGTGCACACACAGTGAATCGACTCAATTAGAGATGTCCGCAATGAATTGGAAAAGGTGTTGAAGGAAATCTTCAAAACCTCAAACCAAATTGCTGGTTTGCTGCACTCTGAGATTCCAGCCACACCTTGCTCTAATGCCTCGCATACCAACGTCGCTGTTCACTTTGCTGCGTTCAAGCAAGAACGTGTGCAACTCATTGTGACTTTTGGCTTCCACAAAGTGTCTTCATATGCTTCATTTGCTCAACGGCACCATGGAAATGTCCTGACTGAGATGTGCGGAGCATAGTGAGGTCACATCACTCAGCTCAATGAGCAGGCGAAAGACGTCAGGCGCTTTCAGATGCTTCACTTTACCATCAGACAACCGGGTACATTTTTCAAACCCTGTGAAAACGAAATACAAATAAACACAACCTCAGTTTTTCTTTCATCTATTTTCTCCTTGATTGCCAGACAGTACTGTATGTGGCACGGCATTGTAAAAGCTTTGTTAATTATGTTTTATGACATGGAGGTGATTGCCCAAGAATACATGCTAATTATATCTTAGCATGGTTTGATTTGGCAGATTGCAAATGATCTGATTCTGTGATTAACAGATCATGTGACCGTGACCCCCTCTCCCTAAAGATTAACCAATATTTTTGGAAGGCAAACTGGTGCTGCGCCACCTAAAAAAAAGAAGAAAGTTATCTTTTCTAGCTATGTTGTCTGTACTAATTTGCAAAATCATGCAGTAATTCGTCATTGCAATGTTACTATATGCCTCTTAATATTCATGTACCATTACCTAATATTTTTCTTTAAATCCAAATGAATCTTCACATCTATAATTAGTAGATGAAAAAACAAAACAGATACTGTGCCTATTTGAGTTTATTGCGCATATGCAAAACTCAATATGGACACCATCACCAAACAGTAAGCACTACTACAATACTACAGTAAGGTTGTTAATTTGTTGCATATACAATAATGATGGCAGTTTTCCTCATGTTTCCCAACTTTTCATGCAAAATTGTACTTCATTCTCATGTGAAAACCTCAGGTACCAACTTGTTTTAATTGACATCTCATGTTCCAGAAACCAACTCGACCAGCACAGCAACATGTTCAGATTAGTTTATTACCCCTTTGCCCCGCCCACCCGTCACAGTAACGGTGTCATATTTCGCCTCTTATGCAAGCACAGTGCAGTGCAGAACTACACTTAACAGCGGTAAACATAGCAGTCATGTCATATTGTATGATTCTAAAATGCTAATTAATTACAGATATGGATAAACCTTCAGATCAGTATTTCAGTATTTGTACTTTGAATTCAGAAGGAGCAAAATAAAATGAGGCTCCTTTTATGACATGCCTTGCACAAAGTGTCGTCTTATCTGAGGTTTTGCTAATTACGCCTCAATGTAGTATTCAGCTGCATTTAACTTCTATGAAAAGCTTTCATTAAACTAACATTTAGACATCTGAGTTCAGCAAAGCCTCCGTGGTGAAAGAGGTTGTGTTAATATTCGTGCAAACTAAGAGTTGACCTTGAGTGAAACTGATCTTTATGTTGATGAATTTGCAATACTCGTTTCTTATACAAGAGGATTTGGCCATTAGCCCACAAGGTATGGCTGTCTTGTTGAAACATGGCAGTAATTCCTTGAAGATAAATCATTTGTCAGAGAACTGACTTGACTCTTCAAACTGGTTGGATCTGACTAAGCTGCCTCAAGGCTGGGTGCGGCCCTTTCACTATTCCTACTTCAAACAGTTGTTGGAAAGGAAAAGTGACTTTCATTCACGGTGAACTGGAGTTAAAGAGAATAAAGTGGGAAAGCAACAAGAAGCTTACGTTTTGTATGTGGTCGAAATAGATTTTTTATTTTTTTTTAATGGATTTTGATTTCCACATGTCCCACTTTCTCCTTCAGATACTACCGGGTAAATTAAACCGAGGGATAAGGTGTGAAAGGTGGGGCCGGTAATCTCAGGTAATGCTCCTCCCATCTACACGCCTCCACTTGCACCAGAATCCGGTTTGAGTTGCATAAAAGGGGGAGCCAGGAGGTGTTGTGTATCTCAGTCCATCATCTCCTCTCTGAGGCAAGCAGACACCACTGACCAATCATCAAAATGGCATCATTATACAGGTCTAGTACCCAATCCTACTCAGGTGGAAACCTGGTTGGCAGTATTCGCAAGGGTTCGAGCGTTTATGGAGGTGCAGGTGGAATGGGTTCAAGAATATCCAGCGGCTATGGTTATTCCAGCGGAGGTGCCGGCGGCAGCTATGGTTATTCCAGCGGAGGTGCCGGCGGCAGCTATGGTTATTCCAGCGGAGGGGGTTCAGGCTATGGCGAGGGATTTGATCTCCAGAGCGGAGCCAATGAGAAGGCCACTATGCAGAACCTGAACGATCGCCTGGCCTCCTACCTGGACAAGGTGCGCAGCCTTGAGAAGGCCAATGCCGAGCTGGAGCTGAAGATCCGTCAGTTCTTGGAGAGCAAAGCCTCCCCCCTTGCCCGTGACTACTCCGCTTATCAGGCCACCATCAACGACTTGCAGGCAAAGGTAAGAATACATGTCTTATTCTTTGTGTATTCCACAGTCATTAAAAGTCACTAACATTCTCTATCTCTAAATCTCACAGATCCAGGATGCCACACGCATCAACGGAGGCATCTATCTTTCCATTGACAACGCTAAACTGGCAGCAGATGATTTCAAAACTAAGTAAGCTTCAAGACTGACAATGAAGATGATAGGAAACTGAAAATACATATGACCCGTGATGTAGCAGGATTTTCTGACCTCTTGCTGTCTTACAGGTATGACAACGAGCTGGCTATGCGCCTGTCAGTGGAGTCAGATATTGCCGGTCTGAAGAGGATGTTGGACGAGCTGACACTGGTCCGCTCAGACCTCGAGATGCAGATTGAAGGCCTCAAGGATGAGCTTGTCCACCTCAAACGAAACCATGAGGAGGTGAGAAGCAAACTTTTCATATTCTGTATCTGATGTTACTCTCAGTCCAAAGTCTTACCAACATTTTTACGTGACAGGAAATGGCAGCCATGAGGGTACAGATGACCGGACAGATCAACGTAGAAGTAGACGCCAAACCACAGGTCGACCTGACCAAAATCATCAGTGAGATCCGAGAGCAGTACGAGAATGTGGCCGCGAAGAACAAGAGAGATCTGGAAAGCTGGTTCCAGGCCAAGGTCATTCCCACTGAAAGTTTGTTGGTTGTTGCGTAGCATGTAGTTGAGTATGGTACTAACCATCCATCATGTCTATTGCAGTGCGAGTCACTGAACAAGGAAATGAGCGTCAGCACAGAAACTCTTCAGACCTCCAGGTCGGAGATCTCTGAGATCCGTCGCACCCTACAAGCTTTGGAAATCGAACTACAGTCTCAACTTAGCATGGTAAATAAAGCAGAGCCTTCTAGCTAGAACTTCCACTCGACTCATTGTCCCCATCTACATATTCTTGAATGCTTAAGTCTCACTTGTACTTGCCCCTCCAGAAAGCATCCCTGGAAAACACATTAGCTGAAACCGAATCCCGATACTCCGGAATCCTCCATGGACTCCAGGCACAAGTGACGAGCCTTGAAGCACAACTGACACAACTGCGCGCCGAGATCGAAAACCAGAACCAGGAATACTGCATGCTGCTTGACATTAAGACCAGACTTGAGAAGGAAATTGCCGAGTACAGGAGACTGATGGACGGCGAGGGCAGGTAACATCAAATTAACTTGAAGAAAAGTGCAGTCATCAGAAGTGAATCACATGCTTAATGCATTCACTGTTATTGTCCTTCCTCAGCTTTGGTCCTACCAAAACCACCTCTTCCAGAGTGATATTGGTCACAGAGGAGATGGTGGATGGCAAAGTGGTGTCCTCTACAACCAGCTCCACATAAGCTGCCTCACACAGCAAACAGCAGCACAAGGGGGTGTAACACCTGAAGACGACCTTTCATCTCAAACAGATGAAATGATGAAATAAAAGGTTCCTTGTCTGCTACCTTACACCTTGTGTCTGTGTTTGATCATTTGTTTGACTTTTTTGAGCCTGCAAGAGTTTTACCTCAGTATATGATTGGTCTGACATTAAAATCAGATAAATGTAGAAACATGAACAAAACACAAAGTCTTCAGGGTGTATTAAAACAATGAATGTGGTCACTCTCAGAGACAATGCTATAGTTTGACCCGGTGCATGTTGGGATATATCTCAACTTGACGTACTGGTTCTACAAGCTTTGGGAAAGTGCCTTGAAAACACCTACGAGGTGATAGGTCAAATTGTTGAGTGTGTCTGTGTGTGACATCCATTACCGATCAAATTACAAGCAGCAGCCAGTGTTTCTTGCTGAGGGAATGAAAAACGGCCCCCTTTATCCCTCCAAAGAATTCAGATTGAGCCAAACTCTGAACTGGTTTCAACAAGATCAGTTTTAAACTTTGCAAGGTCCAACCAGGGTTGTTTTTATTCTTCTCTTCATATCATCTTGGATTAAAGTAGGAGTGAAAACAATTTGGAGATACAGTACATCAATCCATTTCCTATAAAGCATCTGCTTGCCGACTTTGGGAAAAAGGCAGACTACACTCTGGTCTGGTCTTCAGTCAATCACAGGACACACCACCAGGGTTGTGGAATCCAGGTCCAGAAAGTAAAAACCTGTCACAGACTGGCATTAGCCACAGACCTGCCAGTTGAGTAGAAGCACTTGTGGCTATGGTTTTTACTTTCTGGACCCAAATTCTCCACATCTGCCGGCTTCAGGCACGGGGTTGCCCGGAGGTGTAGCAAGTCCAAGTCATTAAGAAATTACAGCACACAAGCATGAGCTGCATGATCTTTATTGGGTTTGAGTCTCTTCCAAGGTATCACTCAATCTCATCCACATCTACATCGACAGTCTTGCTGCTCTCAATCACCCTCCCGTCCACGACCGTCTCCACCAATGTGATGACCTTGGTGACCACTGAAGGAAAGAAAAAGAATCATGAGCAAAGGTAGCCCTTGTGTTTAAACCTTTTAAACCCTGTTGAATGCTAATGGTGCCTCTGAGGATACGTACCTTGCTTTGAGCTGGCAAAGAAGAAAAAAAGCAGAACATGATTTCAGGTCATTCTGATGATGTGATTGCTGTGATTCTAACACAGAATTAAATTTTTTTTTTCCTCACCTGTCTTCCTCTCCATCCAGAAGCCGTCTGTACTCTACAATCTCTAGTTCTAGTCTCGTTTTAAGGTCCAACAGCATGTCGTACTCGTGTTTAGTGCTGGTGATGTTGGCGTAGATCTGGGAAAGCTGGGCCTCTAAGCTCACAACCATGTTCTGCAGGCCTGCTAGCTGTGCAGCGTAGCGGGATTGGGTCTCTGCTAGGGAGCCCTCCAGGGAGGCTTTCTGGTGGGACCCCACAGAGAAGACATGAGCGTGAAATGACTATTCACGTGTTCACTTGAAAAGGCAAAGTTACACATACCATGCTAAGATGAGACTGCAGTTCAATCTGAAGCCTCTGGAGGGTGCTCTTCAGTTCTTTGATTTCTGAGTGGGACGTCACCAGACACTCTGACTGTGTCTTCACTTCTTGCTCTATTGCTACCATCTTGGTACATCCCAAACACAATATGACATGTAAATTCAGATTTTTTTGGGAAAGTTATCATTAGCCATGTTCTTCACCTTGTTCTGGTACCAGGATTCGAGTTCCGTGCGGTTCTTGGCGATCATAGCCTCATAGTGTTCTCTGATCTCGGTCATAATCTGGTTGAGGTCAGGAGAGGGCGACGCGTCCACGGCCACGTTAACTTGGCCGCCCATCTGGCTCCTGAGCAGAGCTAATTCCTATGAGGAGGTCAAAGAAGTAATCGTGTCAACTGATGTCTTTCCTGCCTTAGGAAGCACAGTGCAAATAGCATGATGCTAATGGAAGCAAAGAAGGATGCAAGGAAGTGTATTTAGAGGAGAGAACAGTGTTTGTAAAAACATTAACCTAACATGGAATTTCCTCAGTGTTCTCAGAGGGGACTGAGGTCCTGTGTGTACTTTAGGACTGTCTGAAGCCACAATAGACCGTGACAAATAGTGACACTGTTCACATACTGTAGAGTGAATAATGAATAGAAGAGGGATGGTGTTAGCTACACACACTGAGGTGAAGAATTGTGTTCAAGCACATCATGGGTGTTGGTCTTGGAATGTATCGATCAAGATAACTCATTCATTCTGCTCAAGCGCCTTTGTTTAAACAGTGGCAGGACACCCTCACCTCTTCGTGATGCTTCTTCAGCATGATGAGCTCATCTTTCAGACCGTCAAACTGGCACTCCAGATCCACCCTGGCCAAGTTCATCTCTTCCAGCACCTTCTTCAGCCCAGCGATGTCCGCCTCCACCGTCATCCTCATGGCCAGCTCATTCTCATATCTGACGCAGGTCGCTGAGGGTTAGGCGGCTCGCCGCAAATATCAAGTACGTGACGTGACACACACAACACACTCACTTCATTCTGAAGTCATCGGCAGCCAGTTTGGCATTGTCAATATCCAGGATAGCCTTGGCATTGAGCCTGGCGGCGACACAGATCTGACAAGGAAAGAAAAACATTTTCAGAGAGCCCACAACATGAGCTCACTGGCATCTCAAACAGTCATGTGTGATGTATGTACCCTTCTGAGTGCTTGACTTCCAGTTTTAGTTTTGCCATTCAAAAAAGGCAAACCAGTTAGGATTGATCCCAATGATCTGTGCCGAGCAACAAATGGCTGCAAATGTATGACATGACCACAAAAACTAGTAATCTGCTGCCCCTTATAGGTTAATTTGTGATTGGCAAAGTTTATAATAATAATAATAATAATAATAATAATAATAATAATAATAATAATAATAATAATAATAATATTATTATTATTAATAATAATAATAATTATAATAATAATAATAATAATAATAATAATAATAATAATAATAATAATAATATAAGAGAGAGTACTGTGTTGTTTTTCATGGACGGATTATTTTGCATATAAAAACACTGTTTATTTGTAGGGATGGACAAGTACCGATACAAGGGATGGACTGGTAACAAAATTCAGTTTGGGAAAATATTCATTGCCGGCGGGGTGGGGTAGGGGTGGGCGCAAACGATGGAAATACTCTGAATCCTATTTGTGCACAGGTGGTGGTGGTTGCGATGTGGCGATTTCTATTTATTGACGGGGGTTGGTGGGTAGGTAATGGCTGGCCGTTTGGGAAATTTGCAAAATTCCTGATGGAGAGTCCACCCCTGACCGATACCAGGTCTTATTTCAAGGTATTGGTACTTGTGACAGTCACTGATACTTGTATCAGCCTTCTTGTGGCCGTTTTACAATCAGGAAATAGCAGCTATAAAATAGATGAAAAGAAAATTGACATTCTTTTATACAATTGTAAGGAAAAATATTATATTGGAATATGTCGGCCTTTGTTTAAAATCAACTGACATTGTTTATTTGGGAACTTTTATTCATCAAAGTACTATTGGTGTTGGTACTTGGTATCGGTGACTACTCAAGAGTTGAATACTTGTACTGGTATCGGTTTGAAAAAAAAGTGGTATTGAACATCCCGACTTATTTGTCACAACTGAACAACTGGCTAAAAAATAGGATGAAAAGTATGTATGCATTGCCGTGTAAATGTTATTGTTGTGATGATGTGATACAGTTTGGAATGAAATTTGCTGTCTGTTATCTAAACAAGAGTTGTTGGCAGCTGTAAGTGCCATCATATCTCTACTACATTCAACAGAAACACTATTTGGCAGCTAATCCTAGAATGCTACTACGCTCACCTTATCCTTCAGCTCATCAATGGTGGCGAAGTAACTGCTGTAGTCGTGGCTGATGACAGTTCTGCTCTGGTACCATTCTCTGATCTGCCTGTCCAGGCGCTCGTTCTCCTTCTCCAGGGTGCGCACCTTCTCCAGGTAAGAAGACAGACGGTTGTTCAGGTTCTGCATGGTGGCCTTCTCGTTGGCGCCGACGTGGAGGTCCAGGTCGTCGGCCAGGTTGAAACCCGGAGCGGGCATGTAGCATGACTGGGCGGAGGAGATGCGGGTGCCGTGGCCGCCGGCTCCACCGTAAACGCTCAGCGTTCTCTGGCCGTAGGATTTAGCGCTCAGAGACATGATGCAGGATCTGGATGTGGACCAGGTCGGAAATACTAGAGAGGATCTGCAGTTGTGAGCATCACTTAACTGCTTGGGTTATATAGTGGGTAAAGTGGGAGGAGTTTTAGCTGAAAGAGAAGAATGTGGCTATCATTACACCATGCAATCGCTCCATCACCACACGGGTGGTGCCTAGTGGGTGAGGGGTTCATCCGCCCTCATTACAGGTCAAACTTGTGATTCCACATTTTATCATTTCTCAATGAATGACCATTCTTGAAATACTTCTCTACCATTCCCAAAACTCTTAACTAACACACAGCTATAGGATAAATGTCAGAAAATGTTGACTCATGAATGTGACAGAAATTACACACAGCGGTGACAATTTCACATCAGCCAAACAAGGGCCAAAGGTCGAGACCAAAGTTATTGAAGTCAAATATATCAGAGCAGAAATGTGCAAGATTGCATTTACTGACGCTTGTGGAGTTGTTTCTCATCAGCATTTAAATACGTTCACGTCCAAGTGTCACACAAGCATGGTGGACTTCAAAATACAAGATTGAACGACAAGCAAATACAATATGGACGTTTGTGTGAGTCGAGGTATGCATAACCTTAAGCTAAACATGCATTCCTGTCATACATTGAGAAACCTGTAAGCTTTGTTTGCAAATACACTTCTTTCACATTTATCTTGATCTTTAAGTCAAAACTGGGTTACACCTATCCCGGACAAAGTGAAGATTAAAACTGTTTCAACTATTTTCTTGCCAGGCTCAAAACAAGGACAGATACACTTAAAGAATGACCTATATGTCCCAATATAGCGATTGTCCTTAAAATTGCATGAAATGAATGGCAATAAAAATTTCTTTTTTTTTTTAAATAGTTGCTCATCATAAAACGGCCAAAAGTGGGTGCCTGATACTGGTATCAGGTGCCTCTATGAGTACTGATACCTTGAAATAAGGCCGGGTATTGGCCCAATACCAAAACCTGGGATGGAAATGAAAAACAATGTGGTGTTGGTTTTGTATGTGTAAAATGTGAATTAAAGAACACCAAAAAAAGAGTAAGAGAGCGATGATGATGACACATTGACTCGGAAAGGCGGCCAAATGAATGACAAAAAATAGGACATAAAAAAAAAGGAAGATGAAAACAATGAGTGAAATGGCAAGACGTACCATCAGTGGGAACATGGCTCAGTCATGAGGTTAGCTCAGTGCACCAATAAATAGCTCGCACTTCTGTGATGAATTTGATGAATGATTTATTGTGCACAATTATTGAAATGCTCTCTGCATCATCATATACTTCCCTCAGGATGATGTTTTCATAGGGAGAAAACAATGCAGGGTGTGCACTATACAATCTTAATCTTAAAGTTGCAATAGAAAACATCTCTACTGGATACCATGTATATATATATATATATATATATATATATATACACACACCATATTTTTTGTCATATACATATTTGTTTTTCACAACAATGTCTTACAACATGGCAAAATCATGAACCTTATTCACCAGAGATGCTGATTATTAAACATACAAATGAAACATCTCAGCAACTGCCAGAAACAACATCCTGTCTTCTCTGGAAAATGATCGCTTACATGTTTGTATTTTGAAGGCCTCATCTCGTTGAGCAACATAGCCGGTGTCACAGGTGTCTTGTCGCCCGTCAGCCTGACAACTGGCGTGACGTCTCGCTGCATGACACACAGATGGGATGATAACCGTTAAGGAATATCCTCAGTCATTGCAGATTGTGGAAAACTCTCAGCAGCATGCACACACTTTTAAGTACTTTCAAGTGCTAACATGGTTAAGAAAATGTATCTGTACGCTTCTGTGAAGGCTTTTTATTTTAAGCATATTAAAAAACAATGATCTTCATTATTTTATTAAGCCATACCAAATTCAATATGTGAGCAAGCAAATTCTGCCTCAATGCTTGCAAACTGACTAATGTGAATGAGCTGATGCAAATTATGCAATTATTAAGCAAGCAAGACTTCAAAAGACTGACTGTGACGTTTGAGTGCTGGTGAAGTGAATGAAATGGGAAAAAAAGGACCGATTACTTAGTTCTATTTGACCCAACTTTGAGTAAAAAATTGGGTCAATTTGACCCAACTACCTGTTTTTTTGGGGTTTTTTTGCAACTAAAAAATAAAATAAAAATAAAAATAGATCATTCTGTATAAAACAACTTGGATTAACTTGACCCAACTTTGGGTCAAAAATTGAGTCATGTTGGATATAAAATAAAAAATAAAAAACTGAAAGATGAGACAGATTGTCTACTTGGGTCAATTTGAGCCAACTTTCCTGTTCTATTGGGGGGGAAGAAAATGGTAATTTTGTATACAACAATTCAGAAAGTTGGGACAGACCCTCTACTCGGTTCAAGTTGACCCAACCTTGGGTAAAAACAAAAAAATGGGTCAGTTTGGGTAAATGAAAAAAGAAGGTACATTTTTTTTTTTTTTTTTAAAAAAACAACAACCCAAAAAGTTGGGTCGGATCGTCTACTTGGATCAATTTGACCCAACTTTCTTGGATGTAAAAAAAGAAAGAAGCAATTTTGTAGAAAACAACCCCAGAAAGTTTGGTCAGATCGTCTACTTGGGTCAATTTGACCCAACTTTCTGGGATGTTAAAAGAAAAGAAAAGAAAGTCAATTTGACCCAACTTAAGGTTAAAAAAATTGAGTCATTTTGGGTTTAGAAAAAAAGAAAATAAATTGGGTCATTTTGTATAAAACACCCCCAGAAAGTTGGGTCAGATCCTCTACTTGGGTACATTTGACCCAACTTTGGGTAAAAAAAATTGTGTCATTTGGGGTAAAAAAAAGAAGAAGAAGAAGAAGAAGAAGAAATTGGGTCATTTTGTATAAAACAACCCAGAAAGTTGGGTCGGATCGTCTACTTAGGTCAATTTGACCTAACTAACTTTCTCAGATGATAAAAAAAGAAAAGAAAGTAAAAAACGGACCAATCAATTTTATGGGTCAATTTGACCCGACTTTCTGGGATGCTAAAAAAAAAGAAAATAAGTAATTTGGTATAAAACAACCCAGAAAGTTGGGTCAAATTGAACCATAAAATGGATTGGTCCGTTTTTTATCCATAATTGGGTTAGCTACCTTTGACCCAGCTGTTTTTAGAATATAGGAGACTTTCCTAGCTTTGTTGTACGGAAGCACTACTTAATATTTACATTAGCCGAGGTGACATCGGAGTCTGCCAAGAAGCCGTCACACCAGCTCAGCAAGCTAAAAAAAAAGGCCACTCAGGATAAGACATTTACATAGAGAAAATAATATTTTTTGTTTTTCTTCAAACATGGCCTTTTTTTGTGTTTTTTTGGGGGGATGGAAAGTACATCTACACTTATTTATCTTATTTAAAAAGTTGTGGAAGCACGATGATGGAAAAAATGACAGAGACGAAGTATGTTGAAAGTGCTATCTATTGCAAAAGTGCATGTATTGTAATTAATATTAAGAAATAAAAATGTGAAGTATCATTTTCAAAAACACAATAAATCCATTAATTTACCCATTCTGACAAATAATAGCAATAACAGAGTCCGTATGGAATGAATGGCATTGATTGCGCATGGTTCAAGCCTCTACACCAATGCGGAAACACGATAGGCATGGCTGGCCTGTAAAACAGCTTTCTTAATCCTATGCTTTTCTTTCAGTAGCTCATTATGAAGATCTTTTGTTCTGTGAGATGCTCTTGACAAAAATGTCACCCTGCTTGCCTGCTCATGCCACACAGACATCAACACCCTTTGGTGTCACAATGACTTAGTTCTTCATGGAAGCAAGCTACTTATGACATTTTGGTAGGTGGCAGGAGACGATCCAGGTGTAAAAACTTAACATATGGAGGGGAAACAAATAATCTGAGTTGACATGCTGAATTGTGGCTGTCAAGCTGCTGCTTGCTGTAAAGTGAGTTGAGCCACTGGCTGCCAGCATGCTCGTATCTCAAGTGTGCATGCAAATCAAAGCAAAAAAAAAGAAAGAAAGTCTAATGACGGCTTGATTCTTGAAAACTTGGAAATCGAGTCACTCATATCTCAAAGCAACACTTTAACAAGGAGACATCAAAGCTATTCAAGCATTTATTTGATATCATTGGAAAATGCTCACACGGCATCCACAGTTCTGTGTAAAGCTGTTTGAGTCCATCTTAAAGTCGTACTAGTAAACCAAAAGTGCAACTAGCAGCGGGAATTTTTTTATTAGCAAGACAAGGGACATTTTGCGTGTGCTGCTGTGGGCATAAACGAAGCCCACTCTATTCGCCGCCAAACAAAGTGGCTGCCATCCTCAAAGACAAACATGGACTTAAATGAGTAAACTACATTTTATAGAGTGGTGGCCAACAAGCACATTTCTGCTCTGGGTACTCGAACCGGACGAGCAGCTCTTGAGTGCCATCTACTGATCTGACAGTCGTTGACCCATCCAGAATGATGTCATACATACTGCACATGAGTCCTTCTTTTAGTGGTGAAAAAAAAAGAAAACGGAAGTAATACTATTCAATAGGAGCCTCAGATGTCAAACAAATAGTTTTGTGATGCAAGATTTTTGTTTTGTTTTCAATGAAACACATAATTGAGGAAAATCCTGATGTGAAGTGGTCCTCCTCACTTTCTCCATCAACGCACAGCTTCATTATTTATATTATATATATTTATATTCAATTATTTATTATTATTATTTATAGTCTATATTCTGTTTTAAATGTTTTAAGTGTCCCAAAGACGTATTTATACGTTTTTTAGCTAGAGCATACAGAAGGCTTTGATGCAGCCTCTCAACTGCAAAGAACGGTTGAAGAAATGTAAGTTATTACACAAACGGCCAGCAGCTGGCAGCAGAGCAAAGGAAATGAACCAGGACAATGTTGAAAAACCCCTCAATTACTCCTAATTCTAAATAGATTTGTGAATGATGATACAACTTTGCTATATTCTAATGCTAATCGCTGCAAAACGGAAACTGATAGAAATATACTTTTTTCCAGATAAAAGAAGAGACTTTAATCTTTCTTTTGGTAGGTTTCATGTTTTTATAGCAATAAAACACAATATTCTGTGGGCCTTGCAAAGTCAGCCAAAATCCAGTAAAACAGCTGGGAGTGAAGGGGATTGCTTTAGTGATAATGGCTGGGAGTGAATATTAAGCACCCTTTAAAAAATGTTTTAATCCTTTTGGCCATATTATTACAACAGATTTCACCAATCTCATCATTTGCAACATCAACAACATCCGAAAGAAGGGCTGACGGGTTGAAGCCATGGCTTATTGATCCCCGTCCCCAGAATTCTTTTAGACACATCAATCGTCAAACATAATTTGTACATTAATTTTGACCTTTGGTAGAACAATGGTAATAAAAATTGAAAACATATAATAGATAAACAAATAAAAACGGATATTATATTAATACAATAAAAAAAAATAGAAATAAAAATCTCAAAATATAGAGTAATAACGCTTAACCATGCTCATAAAGAGGAACATGCTTTAATTAAGAGTGCACAACCGCCACTGATTTAAAACAGATAATTTCATGCCCAATGGCTTTTAAAAAAAGTATTTTTAATTTTTTTTTACAAATCTAACAAGGTATCCATAGCAATCATAGCATGAGACAATTTCCTGTCCTGTTTTCCTTGTTGTCTCACAACCATCCTGTTTTGTCCCTGAAACGAGGTTGCTGTGGCTCGAAACTTGAGCAATTTGGAGGAGCGGGCTATGCTGCCTCTTATAGAAGAGAAAGGACGCGGAGAGCTAGCAGGAATTCCGTTTATTCACAGTCTGAGGGATACAAACTAAGGAAATTATTCCAAACGTCTGTGAGACACATTTACACTATGTCATTATTTCTCTGCATGATCCAGTTTCAAGACTTTTTCTACTCCAGCTCCATCTGCTGGCCAGGTCTGGCATGACACTGCGCTTCTTCTTCCTTGACACAAAACTGCCATTGCCTCTTTCTCATGTTGCCACATCTGCACATCTAAAAATGTTGAAAAGTAATACTTTTGAAGAGGTGGCATGAGAACTTTTCGATATAACAATTATGAGGAAATATATCGAGGGTTCACTGTAGGTCCACGAGACAGAAAGTTTGTGAACATACAGTAGCCTACACGCTGGCCTAAATTCACACATGATTCTTGTCCAAAGGTCAAGTCGTGTCAGGCAAGCTTAAAGAATAATGGCACAGTGACCAATCTTGGCATAGTATGCGTCAACACCCCCAGCAGGCCTCCACGGCACGCCCTCTCTTCCTCCTCCCAAGTTGCAACAAAAGAACGGACAGAATGAATGCTCACTGAACTCTGAACAAAAGCTGATTTGGCCTTCAGTCTTCTCAGCTCTTAATTTACTTCTTCTTCAGACACATTCTGCACCTCCTCGCTGTGCACATGCAGCCATGCACACTGTGGTTTTCTGCAAAACGGCATACTTTCAGTGTCTCAGTGTGTATCGCAGGAAGAGAGTGAAAAGCATGTCCATACTAGTGTATATTCAATGACTTTAATTGTTCCGCGTTGGGTTCTCCTGGGGGTCAAGTTAAAGCTCTCACTTGTTTAATTCAACATTTGGGCCAAATTTGAGAATTCCCCCTCCCTATAAACTAACAAAGGCCTATTATCAGATGTTTCTAAAAGATTATCTTGAGCGATTATTCTGTGGAGTCTCCTAAGAGAGATTTTTCCAACTTTTTCTGTTGGGTAAACAATGGGACTGCAATCATAAACATTTTCCAATGGCAAATACTTACGTGTGTGGTCAACACAGACCAACTGTTACTGTGACAAAAACAAAAGAAAACAAAACAAAATAAACAAAAACTAAAAACCGAAACAACAGCCATATAGTAAACAATACTGAAGCTTGAGGTGTTGCCAGACACAAAAAGAGGAACAACTGGTTGTGGTGAGCGTTTGTATACCTTACAAGTCATCCACTACAACTACTACTATTACTACTACTATTAACAGTGATTGGATGATTACTTTCTTCTTTGAATTTTCTGGCAGTCTGGATGCCCTGTGCCACCATACTGCCTCTCACAGGTCAGTCTTGGTACTACGATAAACATTGGAATATGGTATGTACTGTACGTTATGTGGACAGGGCGACGTTGTTGGGCAGGTGCATGTCATTAAGATACCCTTAAAAAATCACAATGAACAAGACACCCTTAAAATAAAAAATATTACTTAAATTAAATGGTTTTCTAAGGTGTTACAGCATGACATGGGGAATTGGTGCCCACCTTGTGTACAAGAAATGCTTGGAGGATGCGGAGCTAAACCCTTAACATGAAATAATGCAAGCACGCTGGGAGACAAAGCCAAAATTATTATCATAAAACGCCATTTATCGCAATAAGTCAAGGCTCGAAATAAGCGCTCTCACATTGTTGAAATGTATATTTTGCGAGCCAAATGTGAGCAAAACTGCGAGCGGGCACGCCGCATTTATTCAGGGATAAATAACCACGATGAGATTACGTCATTTAAAAAAGAAAAACAAAACAAAACAAAAAAGTCTGACGTGTGTTCTTTTACAGAAGATCATTTTAATTTAGGTGAACGTGACATTTAAATGCACTGTTGGTATTGCACGTCATCACAATAAACCATTGCCAGCTGGAACGTGCAGAGACTTTTATTTTGTAAGTGCAGTGGGAAGTGGCAATTGTAAATTTTTACGACGTGTTTCCTAACAATGCAAAGTACACAGCCGCTGTGGGAAAAAAACAACCCCGCTCACGCTTCTGTCCACCACAATCATACGAAAGATAAGTAAAGCTTAAACACACTCATTAAATTCACCAAATTAACAAACACATTCAACATTCAAGCTAGGAACGCCACTGACACAAAATAAGTGCAGTGACTCTTTCCCCTCATGTGTGGTGCTTGATTATATTTAAAACGACAAATGAAATGGGGAAAAAAAGCCCACACTAGCTCCTCCTCTTCAGTTGTCTTGGTCTGCCTGCATTTTATGATCTTCCACTAGAGGGGGCTGTGTAATAGTAAAAGTCACCTCGAATGTTGAGGAATCTGATTTCATGAAGGGTGTGGCACTGAGACTAACTGATGTGTTTGCCAAGTCAAATAAAAGCATCTGGAGGAAATATCAAGACTTTAGTTTAACCTTGATCGCAGTATAATGTCTTTTTTATCTCGCTATGCCAAGTTGCAATGTTAACGACAACAGGAAGAAGAGATTAGACATTCAAAGAAAATATTAGCGCTTCTGTCAAACAAGTTGTAGATATAACAACCAGAAACATAATTTTATTTTGCGAAAATACTGTACCTTTCTCTGTACTGCAACACCCCACCCTCACTCCTCATTAATCTTTTTTTAAATGAGTAATTAATTGTTGAATGAGTCAAAGTAAGGTATCTATTGACACAAGCACGCAACTGTGTGCCTACTTAAATTAAAACAGATGACAGTTATGAGCACTTGTCATCCTGATGAATGTTTAACACGCACACTCTAGAGTGCGCACACACCTGGATTGCACATGTCAATAACTGTGCGTTGTGTGCTGGACTTTTGGCATAGATGTTCCATGCTGGGAAGTTATTGCACAGCGCCGTCCGAATAGTTGAACAGGATGTGATAATGCCTGCCTTCGCTGGGGTGTGGTACGTTGACAGCAGGCTCCGAGGAGTGTGCAACAGTGCCTTGCTATGATTCATTGTGGATCCCACACAGACCTGCTAACTGTGCTGTATGGGAAACATGTGTTGAAGAAACGCAACTCTGCAAGCATGCAACAATTCACATGTTTGTTGGATGGAGAAAATCTGGCAAAAATATTCTCATCAATAAATACAAGCTCAAAGAAAGAACATTAACCAACATTCATATGAAAGGGACGATGTTGATGTATGCTTCCAGGTGAGTGAATGCAACCAGACTGGAAGACAAAGGGTGCCATTCAAGCAGGTGTAGTGAGTGACACGCTCCACTTGTTGCTGGGATACAAGAAAATAACAGATACTGTTTGGAGCTTAAGTTCACTTCAAGGCGATACGCAGAAGCAGACGACGGACTTCCTGTTGTGATTTTCTCTTTCATTCGCAAGGCTGTGAAAAATCAGAAGACAATAGGGCACAGTGTTCAACGGCAGAATGGCGGTGTTTTGCTTTTTAGAGAGAAATGTTAAAGTTGTGAGTGATGTCAGACCATAAATCATCAAATTCTGTCTAATCAGATTTTAGCCTCCATGTCCCGCCATGTTCATTCATTCTGCCCGGGGCTTTCAGTATTAGTAATGTTGTGTGATGTAATTGCAAGTGTTGGCAATAAGAAAGTTTCTGTAATCAAGCAGATTTGAAATTTGTCTTCACGGGGCCTGGGCGTGCCGCCGGACCTCCATGATGTCATCATTTTTACGTCTTCTGTTTGGAATGGTCATAACAAGCATGTTCCACGAGCAAACTGGAGACATCTGCACACATTATTACATTATATCATCATACATAATAATCTATCATACATAATAATCAGTATTATGATGTATAGTAGGGTTGGGTATCAATTCTAATTTCCTCAGTCCATTTGATTTAGATTCACAAGAGTTCAGTTCGATTCAATTTTGATTTGCCCCCCGATTTGATTCGATTGTCTTCACTTCAATCAATATTAGTTCTCTGTGGAAAATCAATTATTCTTAAATATCAAGGACATGATAAAAACTCCACAAATATTAAATTCCAAATGAAATTTTGTGGAGGCAGTAACTGGTTAAATGATTTAGTTTATGAATAAAAGTAACACGTGTTATAATCACTTAAGTGCTACACAAGCATTGACATCAGCAAAGATGAGAGGAAAATATTTTCATAATTCTGGTTCAATAATTGTAAGTATAAATTTAAAAGATTTTAAATTGTCTTAAAGTGCAATAAGTCAGGTCATCGTTCATTAATGTAAGAAAATACTTTTAAATTAATTAATTAATTAAAAAATTGGCCTGTAAAATTCAATTTTAGTTATTTATGGAAACAAGATACATTAACTCATTCACTGCCATTGACGGCTATAGACGTCAAAAATTCATTTGAACTATTTTTATTAGTTTCACTTTTTTTTCCACTTTTGTTAACAAGAGTATGAAAACCTAGAAAGTTAACTATTAAAGTCATGCGATTATTACAATTACTAATTTTAATCGCCTGACGCCCCTAATTTTTTAATAATCCTTTCTTTAAAAAAAAAGTAAAATAATATTTTTTAAAAAATGTCTAGGTTTTCATACTCTTGTGAACAAAAGTGAAAAAAAATGTTAAACTAATAGAAATACTTAAAATTATTTTTTGACGTTTATAGCCGTCAATGGCAGTGAATGAGTTAGAATAACCAATTAATGGTTTTATGAATCAATATCAGGCTCTTTTTTTTTAAACCCAGTCTTAAGTTATAGCATTTAAACATTTAATATTTTTGTCATGTCAGTAAGATAAAAAAATATTTTAAACTGCTCCAAATGAAAAAAAAAAATGCAACATGATAGTGGTGGGAGTAAGAGGTGAATTAAGGCTCCGAATCCAAATGCAATCTTAAAATGTTTCTTAAAGCATCGTCTGTACCATTAGTTGAAATGTGAGCTTATCACATTTCGACCAACGTTGGACGTTCCACTGCATTCATTTGTCTTGTCTCGCTGACAACTCGCTAATTAACTTTCAGCCCAATGTCACTGATAGGATAGGAATGTGATGTGACTTTCGCACGGCATTACAAGTAATAACGCTGGAAGTAAACGAAATGAGGAAAGTAAACGTCGACTCCAAATCCACTCAGGTGGATGTGTTTGCTTCAAATATGCAGTGAGCTAATGTTGGCTTCTTTGGCAAAAAAGGGAGTGGGCAGAAGATATTTCACAGAGTCATGCACTTTATGACAACTCAACACTCCCATAAAGTACACAAGGATTTAAATAAACATAGCAGCAATGTTTTTGAAGATTTGTGGGTGATACAGTCAATTTTCAAGACAATGTGTGTGTTTCCATTTCGCTATGCGACTGGTTTACGTTTGAAATCTTTGAGGCTTTATTCTACGTAAGTATTGGGACATGCAGACTTTGCCCCAAATCCTGTTTGACTCATGCTGATTTCGTCTGAAGTTCCTTTGAAAACTGCACGCGCTCGCACACACACACGAACACCAGAATTATTGCAATCTGAATTTACAAATTGCACTAAAAATAAATACAGGAGTGAATAATGACTATGTAAGAATGAGTCATATTTGGTTTGGGGTGAAAACGCCCACTTTCCATCTTGCATGAAAAAGCTGTGACTGCAGAGTGAAATGTATGTCAAACTTTAAGAGTGGACAAATATTTTTATGTTTTTCAGTCTTTATGTGTCAAAACTCACAAAGACGTAGCGATTGTACTTTGTGGCCTACACTGACTGCACACACACACCAAGCAGCATCTTCAACAGTTTTGTTCTCCTTTTAGATTCAACTTTCACTCCAAAGCCTGGAACACACATAAAAAACGATTTTTGCCAATTTAATGGATTTTGAAAGCGTGAGAGACCATGTCTTCGCTTCTTGCTGATGACAACTTAAGGATTTTTAACTGCAATACTGAACTAAAGTGGAAGTCAACCTTAAACATTTCTAGACAATAATATGTTATATGTGACTTCACTAGTCTAAACATGACATTCTGATGAATATTACATTTGTGGAATAAGAGTTATGCAGCAAATTCAGCCGTTTTTATCCATCTCGGGGCGGCCATCTTGCCACTTGCTTTTGACTGAAAATTATATTTGCATATGATTTTGCTTTGAAGCAGAAACAGCCGATGAGTGTTTGCTTACTTGCACACTGGAAGAACATTTATTCTCATTCTGAAATACTAACATTGGCCACAACAATTATTTTTTGCGAAAGGCGGGGAGCACCCTGGGTCTGTTTGCGAGACAATTGTGCGATGCACTCTTTCTAATTTGGATACATGATTTGTTGTTGCAAGTGAGAAGCAAACAAGAGGTTATGGGAGGTCACATGAACAAAATGAATTTGACAATGAAATACATTTTGTGTCCCATATTGATAATTATTATCGAACCATGTCTGAGCTGCTTATCCTCACGAGGGTTGCAGGCTATACCAGCTGTCTCCGGTAAACTGAACTGGTCACATTTTGTTAAAAACATAATCAAATTTTCGGAGTGAATGTTATAATCAGCTTTGCATCATTGTGACGTGATAAGAACATGCAATTTTTTTTTTACTTTGCTTCATATTGCTTGCAACAGAACTTCATTGCTTATTTGCAAGCAAAGGCCAAAAGGCAGATCTGGGCCATTTAGTTTTTTCAAAGACGTGTTTTTAAATGTCGTTTATAGTAATAGCGAGCAAAATAGCTCAGTGAAAGTCAAGTCAATCACTAGATGACTGAAGAGAGTTTCATGAAACATGTGAGTGAAAGATCTCTCACAGTAGAGTGAGACCAAACCCTGCTCGCTCCTTGCAACAAATAAGAGGCATGAGTCACTTCTCCCTTTGGCTGAGGGGTGATGACCCCACAGGCCTCTCCCATCTCCACTAGCAGAGCAAGTTGGCCCACAGCCCAAAACCCAGATAAGGAATAGCACACACACTTGCACTCCAGCAGCCATGCATGCACACACAAGAACACAATCCCTTCATACGCGCCATTTCCTACCAAAAACAGGCTGGAACGGGCCAAAAACAACACACTCAAGAACACACATACATGTTAGTGCACACACAGGAACTGTGGGAGATGTCCAGTGTGATATGGTGAACAATGGAGGCGCAGATTCCTTTTCGTGGGCTTGTCAATAAGTATGAAAAGTAATTTTTTAATTCAATGTTGGGCACGAGGTCACTGGCACAAGTTTACTTCCAAAACTTCCCTTCCTCCCACACAGTGCAAGGCTGAAGCTATCCTTTTTGACAGAAAAAAAGTTACACTCTAAATAGAGTTGGGTCCAAAACAACCCAAATTGAACGGTTCAATTTACCCAAAAAGTTGGGCCAAATGAATAACCTACAATACAACCCAAAAATTGTGTTGCTTTGTTGAGTTATTAATTTAATTTAATTTGATGCATCTTTATGAGTTATCTAACCCATAAAGTTGGGTGAAATTAGTTGGGTCATTTTTGACCCAATTCAATTGAGTTATTCAAGTAATTTAAAATGTTGGATTAATTGAATAATCCATTTTGGGGTTGATTTGATTTGTAGATTATTAATTTCATTTGACCCAATTTTTGGGGTAAAATAACTCAAAAAGCTGGGTTGGTTCATTTGTGACCCAATTCTGTTGGGTTACTCAATTAATTAAAAAAATTGGGTCAACTGAATAATCCACTTTTGGGTTGTTTTGTGTGTTATTAATATAATTTGACCCAACTTTTTGGATTAAATATCTCAAAAAGTTGGGTTGGTTCATTTCTGACCCAATTCAATCAGGGCATTCAATTAGCCCAAAAAGATCGGTCAAATGAATAGCTCACAACCCCCCACCCCCAAATAAATGAAATTAAATACAATTAGATACAATCAAATAAAATTTAATAAAATTTAATAAAATGTAAATTATGGGCAGCTTTTAGACTATTGATTTAATTTGATCCAACCTTTTGAATTAAATAACTCAAAAAGTTGTGTCGATCAATCAATTCTTGACCCTTTTTTTTTTTTACCCAACAGTTTGAAGACTTGCTCAGTGCCTGATTTGAAAGCCATCTAGAGTCAGAAAACTAAAGCAGCAAGTGACTTCATATTTGCATGCAAATATTCAAACAAGAATAAAAGAGAGTGGACTAGCAGGTATTTACATAAGCATGCAGAAATGTTAAAGATGACACACACACGCACACACCTCAGCACAACCCGAGCTCCCTCAAGCATGGACACAAAAGCAGCAACACACACACTCACACATTCCATGAGCGTGCCCTCATAGGGGGAAAGGGAAAAAAAACCATTGGTCCTTAAAGGAAAACAAATGGTGGTTGTGTCAAGCCAGTGCTGATCAGCAGAGAAAAACTCCCTCCTTCTCTCCCCTCCTTCCCTCCCTCCCTCCCCCCAGCCAGACCCGCCCCAGGACCAGCGCTATATTAGGAGCCTGCTCGCTGCTACCCAACTCCACTCCTGGTTCAAGCAGCTCAACTCCTCTCAACTCCTCTCGTCTCCTCTCTCGAAAGACTCTCAAGCCATGCAGTCCAGCTTCAGCATCACCGGCGGGCCCGTCATGATGAGCAGGCAGAGCTACAGCTACTCATCCCGAGGCGCCCCCAAGGCTCAGAGCTTGTCTGGACTGAACCTCAGAGGTCCTCGCATCTCCTCTTCCACCAGGCAAAGCGTCTCATCCGGGTACGGCGGCGGCTACGGCGGTGGCTACGGCGGTGGCTTTGGCGGCGGCTACGGCGGGGGAGCGGCCTCCTTCGACCTGTCCGGCGCCTTGGACCAGAACGCCATTCAGCTGAACGAGAAGGCCACCATGCAGAACCTGAATGACCGTCTGGCCACCTACCTGGAGAAGGTGCGCTCTCTGGAGGCTGCCAACGCCAAGCTGGAGCTGCAGATCAAAGAGTACTACGAGCAGAAGGGGCCCGCAGCCGATAGGGACTACAGCAACTACTGGGCCATTATCAATGACCTGAAGGACAAGGTGAGCTTGCACGACTGTTAATCATTACCATGGTAGACTGATACGGGTTTACAAATGTTATACTGTTTTGGGGTCATACGTAGTGTGGGTCTATCAAGTAAAAACAACTGCTATCTACCGACTAATTCTCAAATTGTCCATTTAAGATCATGGGCGCCACCATCGGCAATGCCAACATCCTCCTCCAGATTGACAACTCCAAACTGGCTGCTGATGACTTCAGAACCAAGTAAGAAAGAACTTAAGTCATTGGGTTCAAACCCTAGTCCTCGAGGGCCTCCTCCAACAGAGTTTCAGACCTGAATAATTAAATATTCAAAAAAATGTCAAATTTTTGTTGTTGTTAGGAAATTAAGAACAAGTTTATCCAAAAAATAACCATAGAATGTCCTTGAAATTGCCAAGAAAAAAAGTGTCAGAGGATTGAATGAAAAAGGCAGAAAAGAAAATGTTCAAAAAGTAACCTAAAATGTCCAAAAACAAAAGAAAGGCAGAACATTACCATATAATATATATTTATGTATAAATACGTATTTAAAAAAGGCAGAAAAGACAACATTAAAAAAGTCCAAATGTCCAAAGAAGAAATCCAGAGATGACCATAAAATGTCTGCAAAATTGCCAAAAATGTCAGAAAGAATAAATGTCCTATGCCTTAAGCAGTACGTTTAGTCAGCGTTTGTATTCCAAACATCAAGTTCATTCCACTTCCTTTGACGAAACAGATACGAACATGAGCTGATGATGCGGCAGTCTGTGGAGGCCGACATCGCCAACCTGCGCCGCCTGCTCGACCAGACCACTCTGACTAAAGCTGACCTGGAGATGCAGATTGAGGGCCTGCAAGATGAGCTGGCCTACCTCAAGAAGAACCACGCCGAGGTACGAGAAACCTCATAGAGATCTCCCTCAGAGAAGGTTTAAAAATGCTAATTTTTTTTGGGGGTGGGGCTGCTCAGGAGCTGGCAGCCATGCGATCACAGCTGTCCGGCACAGTCAATGTGGAGGTCGATGCCGCACCCCAACAGGACCTCAACAAAATCCTGGAAGAAGTCCGCGCCCAGTATGAGACCATCACAGATAAACACCGCCGCGACCAGGAAGCCTGGTTTAATGAGAAGGTCACTATTCAAATAACAAAACAAAACACTACTTTGAATAAGTATGGCAGGTTTAATGATTCTTTTCTTTCCCTAGTCGGCTGCCTTGAGCAAGGAAGTGACCATCAGCACAGAAACCATCCAGACGTCCAAGACAGAAATCGGAGACCTGAGACGTACGCTGCAGGGCCTGGAAATCGAGCTGCAGTCTCAACTCAGCATGGTGAGAGACGAAAGCCAGACGGCCTTTTCACAATCTCGCCTTATATGAGCAAAATTCCCAGATGCCTCCCTTGTCCAGGGAAATGGAGACGGTGATAAAGGGTGCGGAAGGAGGGCTTTACTGAAGAATGCGGGTGGGAGATGGCGGGGGCTTGTGGGGGGGGGATTGGGAGAGGAAAAGATTCTGGTAGACATTAAAGAGCTTGAAGAAAAGGGAAGGAATGCAGAACTTGATGGTCTTGTAGGTCATTAGAGTTCAAAAGGGCCTGTGAGTAAAAAGGATGTAAAAAGTCTTAACAATGTAGCCACACTGTCAGATACAATCACGTGCTTCTTTCCTATAGAAAGGGGCGCTGGAGAACACGTTGGCAGAGACAGAGGCCCGCTACAGCTCCATGCTCGCCAGCTTCCAGAACACAATCAACATGCTGGAGACAGAACTAGCCAACGTGCGCGCCAGCATTGAGCAGCAGGGCCAGGAATACAAGATGCTGCTGGACATCAAGACCAGGCTGGAGCAGGAAATCGCCACCTACAGGAGCCTACTGGACTCAGAGGAATCCAGGTAGATCCTAATAGACATATTTGGAGAGAACATACACATCGAACACTCCATTCATTGTACATTTTCTCTTTCCTTTCTCAATTAAGGCCAATTGGTTCAGGTAAGTGATGCTTAATGCCACGCAGTGATACATTACATAACCACATGGAAACTTGAACCGCTGACATTTTTTTTCTTCTCGTCTTCTTCACAGGGAGCTCCAAGACCACAGTCACGACCACCACTGTGCGCACTTCCAGCTAAAAGGCTCAAAAGTCCAGCCGGCAAGACAAACAACACATGCACACACACACATACACGCTGTCTAATAAAAGCTGTTACACCTGAGAAGTGAAATTGAAAAAAGTAACTGATAGAAGATGAAAGTTGAACGCCGTGCTCGAGACCGAGAGGAGACGAAAGGCTGTGTTGAAGTTCATAAAACAGAAGAAATGTCTGTATGTGTGTGTTTGCTTGTGCTTGTCTAAAAAATAAACCTGCTGGTGATTACAAGTTGTGTCATTTTTCAGACTGAATCTTAAGAGGGAAGTCAACCTTAAACATTTCTTGACAATAATATGTCACATGTGACCTCACTCTGAGTAATATTACATTTGTAGAATATAAGTTGTGAGGCAAAATCCAGCTGTTGTTATCAATCTCAGGGGGGCGGCCATTTTGTCACTTGCTGTCAACTGAAGATGACATCACAGTTGCTCAGGCAACGACCAATCACAGCTTACCTATTTTCTGAAACCTAACCGTTGTTGGTTGTTGCCTGAGACCGGAGCAACTGTGATGTCATTTTCACTCGACAGCAAATAGCAAAATGGCCGCATTCTGGTTTCTGATATTGATAAAAAAAAAACCTGCTGGCTTTCGCAGCCTAACTCATATTCCACTAACGCAACATTAACCAAAATACCATATTTAGACTACTGGGGTTGCATAGAACATATTATTGTCCAAAAGAAATTGGGGGGTTGACTTCAGCTCTGTTTATGCGGTCGTCATAGCAACGGAGTTACATTGCGGGAGGTGGGATATGGGGTGGTGGAAATGTGTGTTACGTAAGGGCGGTGTTTTCAGGAAAAGGGTGAACAATGGTCAAAGGTATTGATGTTAAACTTGGTGCCCTCAACTTCCCCTCGCAGAAAACTTGAGAGAAAAGAGAAGTGATGACCCCTGCATTTACTCAGAAGACACACCCTAAGGGCTGACTAATCTTTGCCCTGGAGCCTGTTAACACTGTTACATTAACTTTTGTTACCTAGTAACAAGAACACACATACTTCAATATAGACACACCGAATGCAAATAGTGAAAACCTGAACAAAGACGAGCATTGTTAAAATATAGCGTCGTTGCTGCACTTTAGACCCATTTATGATGTCGTGTGTACAGATGTGAAAAAGTAAGCGGCGGGTTGAGCCTCGCCTCTTGACCACTGCATGGCCACTAACAACATAATCTTACCTGTTTTCATTTAAACAGGAACAATAAATATATGTGGACATACTAAAAAAGAGTTGAGCAGTAAAAGCATCAAAATCCAAACGAGGAGTGCACATTTCTCAAACAATGGTGTAATGTTTGCTTTGCGATTACACAGTGGGTGGGAGTGCAAAACCCAACCCCCACTGCGAAGCTTTACGGGCCCATATTTGGCTCCATCGCCAGCACCCTGTTACATTACACTGTTTATGTAAAAGAGCTTCCAACAATGCTAATACTTTGACAAGCCAATGCGATCATAATGTCAAAATATTTCCCTTACATAAACGATAAGATATGCAGCAGTAGCACCAGTTAAGAGTGAACTGTTAAGTATACAGTAAACACCAGTTTTAGGGTCTTGGCTTTCAGTTTAACTCCTAAACACTGAACTTCCGTCAATTATGTGATTTTATGATCGAAAGGTAAAAATAAAAGCAGGAAATGCATTGCACGAAGCATGATCGTGCATTGCTGATGACTCACAACTATGCGAGAGGCTTTTGTTGTTGTTATAAAGTAACAATACGTTTATCCGGCACCGTTGGCGTACATATCAGCTGGGACCTTTAGTGGCTCTACGCGGACTCAATCCAGTCTCCTTCTTCTTCTTCTTCATTTTTTTTAAGCAATATTTGCACATTTAAATCCATTGTGTCCAGTTTGAGCACGTACCAAGTATATTAACATTAACATTATCATTAACTTATTTATGTCCAACACTTGACTCAATTATTTTGTAATAATACACTACATTATTGTTATGGACCAAATTTTCTAGAGAGAACAACTTAATCATAAGATTAAAATTAATTAGCTCTATATTGTTTAGTTAAGAATGTTTCAGCTGTTTTTGTTCGGTGTGTCGGGGAGGCTTGTACTGTGTCGCAGATAAAAGGTGAATGACCAGCTTGCTGTTTTGACTCCTCTTTCCTTCAAACATGTCAAAATAAAGAGTCTTGAGGAAGATAGTGAATCCAAAGTTGCTTAAACTCGAATTTTCCCATTACGTGACTGAAAAGGCATTTTATTATTTATAATTAAGGCTAAGCCAATACGCAGTTTTCTGTTACCAGCTTATAAAACAATCCACTTCGATGCAATGTGGCACATTCTGCGAAGCTGATTCAGAAAATAAGAATCTAGTGCAGCCCTGCACAACCTAATGAACAGGTTCTTCCAAATTTGGATGACTGCAACAAAGCCAAAATTTTTGAAAAGTACTGGACAAACTTTAGTTTGAAAGCTTGCCAATGGGGAGACTTAACATTTATAATTATAATAAAGCTTGCCAATGGTGAGCCTTAACATTTATAATAATAATAATAATAATAATAATAATAATAATAATAATAATAATAATAATAATAATAATAATAATAATAATAATAATAAAAGGTAAAAAAGAAAAACACTCAAAAAATGTCCAACAACAAAAGAAGAAATCCTGTAAATTGTAATAAAATGTCCGCAAAATTGCCAAAAATGTCAGAAAATTGCTAGCAAAAAGGCAGAAAAAATGTCCTAAAATAGACATTAAATGTAAAAAAAAAAAAAGAATAGAGAGAAGACAGGGCAAGAAAATGACCTTAATATACGCATAAAATTGCCAAAAATGGCAGAAATTGGGCATAAAGGCAAAAAAATCTAAAAATTTATGCAAATCGAAGTATGAAAAATTAGCAAAAAAAAAAACAAAAAAAGAAGAAAAAATATATATGTATTTATATATATCAAAAACAAAAGACGAAAGGTAGAAGAAAATGAACATCAAATTATTGGATGCTGCATAAATTTGTGTTATGGTGCAGCTATTATTAGATCTTCTTGGGCCCTCATTACATTAGGTTAACATTAACACAGCTTCCTTCATAACAATCTTTAAATGTTTTGCAGCTCCAGACAGATTTGTTGGTATTTATTTGGCCTAAAATGGCTCTTTTGACAGGAAAGGTTGCTGACCCATGGCCTAAACCAGGGATAGGCCAGTTCAGTCCTAGAGAGCCGCAGTCCTGCATGTCTCCTGCCTCCAAAGCCAGGTGTTTCAAATCATCAGCTCATAATTACGTTCTGCAGAAGTCTCTCAGCTGTGTTCGAGGAGGGAGACATCAAAAACATGTATGACTGCGGCTCTCTCGGACCCAACTTGCCTACCCCTGGCCTATACAACTAAATAATATCAGAAGCACCAGTCCTCTCATTGGTTGGTCACAGCGAGCCGAGTTCGACTAGCTAAACGTGTAACATATAAACGGAGTTACCATTAAAGCCGACATAATTTTCCGATCTAATTGGCTCCTGCTTTTGATGGGAACTTGCCCCATCCAATATGGCCACCACATCTGGATGGCCACGCTTCGGCTGGCATCAGAAAAGAATTGACTGGATATTCTATACCGTGTTTGTATAGGGAAATGATTAGTGCCAATGGCTTTATGCGTGAAGGATGATCATTTTTCAGGTGAGAGTACGAGCCCCAGGTTTGTTTACGTTTGACTTCTTAATTTGATTTTATGTAAATGTTTTCAACATAATGCTGGAATAATATGTATATACAGTCATCTGAACTTTTTGATGATATTATGGACCGTAGAGGATGAAATCCATAAATTCCTTACAATTGAGGAACATTTTGGATGTTTTGATGATCATTCCTCAACTTTCTCAGTCTTTTTTGCCACCTGACAAAGATTTTTGGGAATGTGTTGCAGCCATAAAATTCCAAGTTAATGATTATTTGCTAAATTATATTGTTTATCAGTTTAAAAATTAAATATCTTATCTTTGTTGTCTATTCAGTTTGGTTTAACATGATTTGCATATCAATACATTCTGGTTTTATTCATGTTCTCAAATTGAATTGCATTTGTATTTTGTTTTAATGACAAAACGTATTCATTGATTTACAACTGTATGTTTTATTTTATATATACCAATAACAACAGCGATAAGAGCTGCTGATTAGAAGTTGACTTTGCCTGAATTCCGATAAAGAAAAAAGACAGGAAATCCTGTGAATGGGCTCTCTTCCTTGATGTGGCCGTCTGCCATGCAAGGCGGCCTTGAGCCGAGAAGAGCGATTTAGGACGAACAAAGACATTTATGTTCGGATATTAGGAAACCCCAACTATGTGTAATAAATTTCAAAGCCAGGCATTGTAAGTTTTGGGCTGCTTAGATTTTCATCAAATTTGCTTCTGAAACGCTCTCTTTTGAGCCTCCGCTTTCCTTCCTTCACTGTCCAATTGCTGCATGTAAGGCGTAAGCAGAAAAGTCACTCTTAACACCCACCTGTGAAATGTCGTCATTTCACAAATTCAAATCAATCTCTCATATCAGTGACATATTTAATTATGCATCAGTCACGCCTGCCAAAGTTTAACCAAAAGACCGACGCTGCTACCAGGAGCAATGTGTCAGGGTCCTGGAGTCGAGGAAAGTAAGCACATTCTTCACGTGTCTGCTGGACTACACTCTATTTTGGAGCCGTGCTAGTTTCGACACACTAGATAAGAGGAATGCCTAACCTCCTTGCAAATGTTTCACCATCAAACCTCACTGTCAAACTTTTCAAAGTAAACTTGTCGGAATTGAACGGGACCAAAAACCACTTCAAATGTTTTCAGGCTTGCCAAGCATGAGATAGCACATGTGGGAACAAGACTCTTTTGTTCCCTTGTCACCATTCAAGTGCTGTACGTTGGTATCAGCATCAGCAAAACATGCAAGGTTGACTGGGCAGTGCAGGGTGGCTGGTGGGTGGGAATTAAACAGGTAGAGCTGGTTGGAAGCACCACGCCCACTTTTAATCCTAGGAGTCAACGACCCACGGGTTCGTAGTGCTTGGAATCGTTGGACTGCATTTTGTACACAGTGCATGCTATCACTATAACAGGGTTTACGCAAATAAAGGCTCGGGTCGCTCAGCTTGCCACATCCACCTGTAAACACCTTCAATGGGGCGGGGTTTATTTGTTCTGGAACATATCCCAGTTTGAGCTGGGCGGAGAAACATAGTTGTAGTATGTATTTACAGACTTTTGTTCTGATAAACCTGACTGACATTGCTGTGTGAAAGAACCTCCGCTTCAGAGAGGCAACATTTTCCCTGCCTGTCAAACTGCAACTGAGTTGGAATGTTGCATGAGACGAATTTTCCAAAAGCTGTGTGGAAGTGCCCGACTAATACACACATATAACAAAAAGGCATTCATTGCACCAGCTACAGTGCACTTGGAAAGCTAGTCATTGAAAAACAGGCAAGCTCAGTTAAAAAAGAACATGTTTTGAAAAGCATACCAACAAAATGGTAATGGCCTATAATATTTTTGATAACAAATTGTGTGCTGTGGTGGATATTGCCAGTGTGGGATTGTACTTCATCATACGCTACTAATACAGCATAATATAATTCCGCTCGTTTGATTTGTAGCTCATGATACTCTGGAAATGACACTATATATTTGATTATGTGTAAAATTCTCTGCACATCCTCAGATTATATTTATACAGTATCTATTCAAGTCTATGACTGTTGCAACTCCACCAACCAAAAATTTATGCAATACTCCCACCTAGTGCTCATTGTCAGGAGCACGTATTCAAAGGTTTTCATCGGTAGTTCACAAAGTTCTGACACTACAGTTAACTCCAACTCCTTCCGCATTGGTTGAAAATACTCACCCATTCGACTATTTCAACAATGCTCTAATATACCAGAGCCCTGGCTAATAGCAAATTGGTCACTGGTGTCAAAGCATTGTTGAATAGACGTATCTAAATCAAGAGACGAGTATTTTAGTATTTCGGGGAAACAGCTACATTTAGCGTGTTATTCGCAGTCTTCGCTGCACCGGCGCATTTAAATCAAATAGATAAAGCATTTATATTCAATGGTAAATTAATGTAAGATGATTCAAAATTATACTCAAGTATAATAGTCTTTTAGTTACAGAAATATAGCCTCGCCCCTTTTTAAAATTAATTTTGCTATTGGTCACTACTCGCTACTCTCACCCCGCGATTGTGATTGAACGTGAGCTGATGGCAACCGCAGATAAATTTGGGCGAGAGGTGGAGTACAGCCTGGACTGTCCTCATACATTATAGATATGATTCAACCCATTCACACTCACACCTATAAACAATTTCATAGTCTTCAATGACAGTAATCTGTAGTGCCCCCACTATTGCGGGAAAAAGCCGGATTTCCTGATGAAACGCAAAAGGACTATCACAATGGATTTTGGAACAAATTTTGTTAAATGTATTGCAAAAAAACATGCCAGCAAGTTTTTATAAACCATTAGGAACCTAAAAGAAAAATGACATACAATCTCAAACATTATTTGTGCTAATATTAAGTTAGGTGTTTTAGAACTGCTGACTACAAACTCCTACAGTAACAGTAAAATACAGAATATCTCAGACATGAATGAATTATTATGTTAAACTGTTATTCCAACATTATTTGTATTGCATCTCAACATAACATACAATGTAATTGTCATGTAATGGCTTCTTAGAGTAAACAGCCGCCCGTGGCCTTTTTCATTCATTCTTAATCTATTAAAAGGAGACATGACACATCCTTCCTCATGACTTTTTATTTTTTTTTAACAGGGGAACCACAAGTACTTTAAAAGAAGGTTATACAGCGCTGTACACTTGGGAGCGGTACAGACAGACTGGATTAGTCTCATCTTCTCCCGTTAAATACTATTTATTTAAATGTCCTATAATCTTATCCTGATACAATGATACAATAAAAGCTTGTGTAACTGGTCCTGCAGCTTTTCTGATATGTCAATACAATTTTTGTTGGGACTGTTATTTCCTTATATTTGTTTTCCAAAAAAGGAAAATAAAAGCAATGCTCAAAAACCATATGACAGGCAGAATCTGCCAGGTTGTAAGACTCCCAATTCACTCACACAATAGAGAGAAAGAGAGACAGAAAGGAGAGTAGTAGAGTAGTTCTATTTTTCATGTTCTTGAAGGCTGGTCCGTGGTGGAAATAGACGTCAGTTCATAGTGCGGTGCAGAGAAACACAAAAGATCTTTTGCACATTCTGCAACCAGCACTCTTCCTCTGTCCATCCGTGGCCTCACCGAAAAGCTCACTTCCACAGCTGTGTGCTCAGAGTTTGGCCGGATCCGGGCATGGCCCAACCCCCCATTGCAGCTGGAGGCTGAGAGTAGGTCATGTGTCCGGGTGCGCCGTTCAGATGCAACCCTGACATCTGCTGGCTCACCTGTGGGTGGGAAACACGTTACAATTAACACTCGTGAAGGAAAACATAACCTTGAACAACAATCACACGTTATCTACCACTGGGCTGATAAAACAATTGTACAGATTCTTGGGAATAAATGAGATGCAGGTCGTCCAACTTTTTTTTTGGAGGGGGGGAAGCTTTTCCTTAGTGGCACTGAATTCTGACCCGTGTCGTGCGCACAGTCTCATGGTCAGAATTTTTTACTGCTAAATGACATCAAAAATTGCCAACGGTTTTACGTCTATAAACTGCTATCCGTCAGGGCCTTCAGAATCCGTATCGCTGACCGATGTAACACATTAAGCAATGGGATTGTTTCTTTCACCAGTCAGATTTAAATTTTGCCTCAAGCGTATCAGATAGCTGGCACCATTGCCAGGTTTGAGCAAAATACATCTGTCTAAATATCTTTTTTACATTTAAAAAAAAATCCTTACACTGAAGAGGAGAAGACAGAATCGCTGGTTATCTACATGGAAATATTGGAAATGAGCTCTTGAAAATCTGTCCGCAGTTGACGAAACAGTTGTCGCATATCTAAAATACAGTTTATACTGTATACGGATGAAAGGCCAATAGACATAAAAAAATACATCACTTGAAATTATCATTTGTGTGGACCAAACAAATTCCCTCTAATGGAGCAAAAATACCTCACTGAAATGACAATTCAGTTTTTGTTATGTTTTTGGCAGTGACTTAAAGCTTTTGTGTCACACAGTTGATACCTGAGCCATGTTCCACTGCGCTTGTTGCCCAGGCTGGATGGCGTACATGCCCTGGGCAGGCATCATGCCCGCAGGCATCGCACCGCCATGTGGCGCCATCATTCTGGGGGCCATGCCCATCACGCCGCTAGCGGGGGCATTTCCCATGAAGCCATTGGGCATGGTCATCCCAACCATCATTCCTGGATTGGGTCCCATCATGGCTGCTCCACTCTGTGCCATCATGGCACCCATGACGGTCGTAGGCGGCATGGCTGTGCCCATTCCAGGGAAGGCCTGATAACCAGCAGAGGTCTGGACAGGAAACTGCATCTGAGAGGGTCCCATGAACATGCCAGCTGACAGGAAGAGGATAAAACAGAGGACATTGCACAAATAATCGTGTTAATGTACCGTGACATGATGACATACAGGTATGTTCATGTTTAGAATGGACACGAGCCAGTAGGGAAAAGCACATGCAATGTATCAAACGGTACTTTCTCTTTTTGGCTTCTACAACCTAGCAAGTGACCACATCTATATACTGTTTATTATTTACACTTGCACAACTTTTTATGCAGCCAAGTTGCAGTTGCAACATATAACTTCCTCTCTCTTACCAGCTGGAGCCTGTGGTGACATGTTGTTGGTTCCGTAGAGCGACAAGATGGAGTCCTTGGACAATGGCTTCTTTGCATTATCGTCTGTCTTATTTGTGCTGCTGCTGTCATTGAACAAGTCAAGATCGCCGTGTCCTGACCCTGACGTGGCTCCACCCAATGCTGCTGCTGGGGCTTGTGCGGGAGTACCTGCAACGCTGCTGGAGCTCACCTAGGTGGAGGAAAAACACAAAACTATTTACAGGATGTACTGATACAAGTAATATGTAAACAGAAGGGCGTGTGAATGACTATGGGGTTATTTCGAACATGCGCAGCAGTGTGGGCAAAAAGAAAAGGCGGAGCCACATCAGAGCTGAATTTACATTGCCTATCTGTCACACTTCATTGTTTGCATTTACTGACCACATTTAACAACCTGCATGGACAGGCATCTAAAATGCATGTGCCTATTAGTTGTTAGCGACAAACAATGATAAATACAAATATTAAACATTTGGTTTACACACACCTTAAATTTTTCCCACATTTTGTGACCTTACAATCACAAACTTGAGTTTATTTGTTGAGATTTTATATGGAAGACCAATGCAAAGTAGCATATAATTGTAAAGTGGAACAAAATTGATGAATGTTTAACATTTTTAGGCAAGTATAAATCCTAAATGTGTATTCAGGCCCTGTACCCGTAAAATACAACACAAAGCAATCAACTGCCTTAACAATTCATCAAACAGCAAATAAATTCAACCTGTGTGTAATTTACTCTCAGTATTTTACAGTACATTTTATCAAACACTGAAATGTTACATTGTGTTTGAGTAATTTTTATACTGCCTAAATATTTATTCGTATTTGACTTGTTTTGGTACGGTGCATTTGATACACGCATTCACTCTGAACAGTCCATCTAGAGGGAGTAAAAAAAACAACAACACACTCATAGTGATAGCGGGTGACAAGGCGGGCCGGCCTGGCCCAACTTGTATAAAAATATAGGCTACATTCACACATATTCTGGGACTGCCCAAAACAATTCTCTTATTGGAAAGGGGTTAAGAGCGAGATAGTGCTTTGGGATTAGATTTGTTATTTACGCCTCAACAGTTCTTTTTTGATCTTTCACCTAAGGATATGTACACTAGAGATCAAGAATACCTGCTACACATCCTGTCAATGACTGCTGGAAAAATGGTGACAATTAAATGGAGGACACCACCACAACCACCTACAGTGGCCCAGTAGAAGCAAAAACTTAAGGTGTATGTAATGGAGGCCTTAACGGCACAATTACAATTGAAGTCTGAGGTGTTTAAAAAAAGATGGTTGCCTATAGAGAGATACCTCTCTCACTGACTGGACCCCCTTATTGAGCTGTTAGCCATTTTCATCCAAGTGTATTTTTTCCGTCTGTTGGACTATTAAGTTTTTTTGGGAAAGTGCAAAATATACCAATCAATTCGGAACTCGCATGCTAACGTCAACACGAATAGTGAATCAAGACTCTGCTCACCAGTGGCATGTTATACATATTTATAAGATTAAAGTGTTGCATATTGATATTTCCTACCATTTTAAGTCAGTGTTGGTAATTGTGAGAATCATAACATGATCAGTGTCTCCACATATAAAAACATCATGAATTATGAAAACCTCCCATGTTCAAATTCAGTCAAATTAATATTTTTTTCACCCCACATGGGTCTGCTATTTATTTATTTTGTTTTTACAAATGATTAACCAATCAAAAGTGTTGTAATGGCTTAACAGTTATGCAGTTTTTCTGGTCTGAAAAGTGGTGGTTTTGGAGATGTGAGGATGCCACCCAACACCAGCAATATGCTAAGTTGTACCTGAGGAAACTGAGCAGCTGACGTGGATGATGGTAGGGGGTTGGATACCATAGGACCAAATATGTCCAGGTCGTTGTTGTTCTGGCTTGTGCTCGTGATCCCATTGTTGCTTGGTGCAGCTGCCGGTGTGTCTACCACAGAAAAGTGAAAAGACTGGTTTTACAGGTGCAAAATAACCACACACTGTCAAGCGCATACACAAAACTGTTCACTTAGTCACAAGTATAAAATGCAATTTTCACAAAACTAATGGAGGAACAGCCCAAATAAAAAATAAAAATAAAAACATCTTTTATGACCCGTTTCCGACTAACACACTCAGTCTAACTTTTGTTAAGCAAGACCACTTAGAAAATTCCCAAAAATCTTAGGCTCCACAAGAAAACAGCAGCAACCTGCAATTTATCCTACAAAAGCAACAGTAAATATCAAGGAAATGTAGTCCAGCACAGATGTCTGTTTGCCATGTCGAAACATAAAAAAGTCAAAAGTCAGCAGCAAGCGTCAGAAACTGAATCAGGAACTTCAACTTCCTGCCAGACCAAATCTTACAATGGTTCACTGCTTCAACGTTTCTGGATGAACAAGTTACTTGCATTACAAGCAACTTAGTCTATTACAGTTGCCTGTCAGCTGTTAATGAGAATTTAAACACAACAGTTTTGTGCCGTTCTGTAGTATTTGCATAGACACTATGGCTTTTGAACTTACATTGTCAAAATGTCGTGAAGGATACCAATAAACGCATATCACTTTTGCTGCCCTTTTGTTAAAATACTAACCAAAATGGTACTGAGTACAGAGGAGCAGTTAGTGATTACTCAACAATCTTCATATGTGTGCAACAACAGGAATGGCAAGGACGAAAACGGTCTTTGTTTCGGCCTTTTTCTTGTAATAAATAGCCACACAATAAAGAACACAAAAAGCTGCATGTCGTGCACTGCCGGTGTTTGCTTAGTGTGTCATGTTCCTCTACTTTGTTCAATTCATATCAGGTTCAAATGTTATTTTATTACGTCACACTATTTACGTAGCTGATACAGACGGGGCTTTGGCTTCCACGATACAATTGCAAACATGGCAATCTGAAGAGCATTATGCATTACTTTCTCCCTATAATGTAGTTTAACTTACTGGTAATATGATGATGCAGTGCAAATGACATTACCCTCATAAGCCTCCTCACACATTTTTTGGGGGGACAAAGAATATACCCAGGGATGTGATTTGACCAAAGTGAAATTATCTGAAAATTTAGCCGGGGGTCTGGGGGCCGCTGGAACCCAGCTAGGTCCAGGGCAGTGCCCTGGTGGGCGAAGCCCCCCGGAGCTCATGGGTTTTCCGTGTTTTTAAGTACTTTCAATGCACTCACATGACAAAGAAATAGACAAAACAACAGCATAAATTTTCAATGTATATTGAACTATCCCATATAAAATGGCAGTTTTAGTCAACTCAAAATCAGTCACATTCAAAAACATTGCACTGCCTTTGCTTTTAAAAACTATCACTGAGAATATCATCATATCTAACTAATGTGATTATTAAGTTAACACATAAATAATGTTGAAGAGTTCAAATTTCATGAACAAATAATTGTATCATGACCAAATGAAAAGTAACTCATATTAGAGCATACCACAAATGTCTTTGTTATAGCAGAAGATGTTATCTGTCGGAGTCATGTACATACACAATGAACTACTAAATAAATAAATAAATAAATAAATAAAAAATGAATTAAAAAAATGGATTTTTTTTGGGGGGGGGGATAAAAAAAGCGGAATTCCGCGAATTAGCGGAAAAATCACATCCCTGTATACCTTAATGGATCCATGGCTGATGAAAACGAGCAGTAGACTTACCAAGTGCTAGTAGGTTCACTGAAGGTTCTGATGTCTTAACCGGGCTGATTTTTGGGACTGGCCTTGACTCTTCATTCTTCTTAAATGAATAAGTAAACAGTCATGTAAGAGGATAAAAAATGAGTGAAAACTGAGACGAGCTGTGCGAATGTGTACATGAGAACTTACCTTGGTGTAAGATGACACCTTGCTCCCTCGCTCTGTCTCCTTCTCTTTCTTGATACAATCTTTAGGCTGAGAAAAGCAACATAAAACATTTAATCAGTTGGTTTTTAACCCAGAAAAAAAAACATGTAGTGAAGAGTGGCCAAATAGCAACATCCCAAAAAAAAAAAAAAAAAACTTACGCTGCCTCCATTGGTCACATTCATGCTGTAGTATTTCTTCTTCTCATATTTATCCCTGATGAAGAATTCAACTGCTCTGAGGCCAGTGTCAAGGAAAAATAGTAACTATACGCAATACATTGGCCACAGTTTGAGGTACACCGCAGTTGACAGTACAGTACAGTGGGGATCGATAAAGTATACTATGTCATTATTATTATGCTGGATGGTGTAGCTAAAATTGTGGCCAGTGTGTTTATATACATCAAGTGACACTTTCAGGTAAATGCAGACACTGAAAGATACTGGTCTGTTTGAGGTCGTCTGAAGTTTGCTGGAAGGTCAGCCTCATAAAGCTGCCTGGCCTTGGTGTTTCCCATATCTTGTATACGCTGGAAAAAAAGAGACGAGACCACAGAGGGGTGAACACAGAACTCTTTCATCGGCACACGCTCATGTGTTCGTACTGTATATACTTTATGGAACAAGAAAAAGTTGTTTGAAAAAGTCTTATCCTGAAAAACATCAGAACAACAATCAAGTTCCAGAAATTATTATCAATATTTGAATTCCAAATGCTGCAACAACCTAACAGGGGACTACAAATGGAGATTAGCAGATGGCTATATACTGTCATATTTACATGTAAATGTTCATTAATATGCACTATCCCTTTTAAAGTAAATGCTAAAATTAAATTCAATTACATGAAAAAACAGGCTAGTTCTGTAAAAGTTGTTACAGTAAATACAAAGTTATAAAACACTACACTATAGTCCAGTACAGTGATACTCAAATATGTGGCACCGCAAACCTGCACTACGTGAGGTATGACAGACCAGGTGCAGTGTGTGAAATTAACCAATTGCACATGAATAGACAGAAAAATTATCATTTAAGATATGTGTCTTTCTTCTATCCCTGCATAGTCTAAGCTTTGACTTCTGGGCCTGTTTTCTTAAACACAGAGCACATGAACTTGTAGGATGCCAGAAGTGGGCAATTAATTTTGCAATGGGATCACATGAAGAACTGGAGCGCTTGCCGAGGGCCAGCATGCTAACCTCAATATTAATATTGTTTTTTATATCTATTTATAAAAAACCTTGTTTCAATTAAATGCTCTGTATATAAGGAATATATTGTTATAATTAGGAAATATAAATTGTAAAGAAAATTATAAGAATCCATTAAAATGATATATTTACACATTTAAAATTCTAATATTAATTTTGTGCCCCAGGCGACCACCAAATCTTAATAGCCGCTCCTAGTCAATACTCCCAAATACAGTATTTAGATACAGTAAGTGATGTCTAACAATACAGTAATGACTTAGAATACAAGCAAAATGTACAGTCTATGAAAATGTAAATTTGCATACAGCATTATCAGGCCAAATCCTCTTGAACCCCTTTCCCAACACTATGCAGGAAATAAGAATGTTGATAAGATTAGGACGAATGTTGTCATTTTAGCTAGAGTCTTTTTGGGGGGAAATAATCACTAGAGGGGTTTAAAAAAAACTTTCAAAAAGCATATATGTTATGCTGTATTTTGACTTCGTGTTCTCTGTGAGGGCCAGTCAGAGACTGTGGATAGGCTGGATGTGATTTGCTGGCTGTACAATGCCCACATCTCTCTTAAGGTCCTCTGACACCGCACTTACCGGTACTTACGTGGGGAAACCTACAAAGACGACAAGCCGATGGCTTCCTGGTGCAACCTTGTCCACATTCATAAGTGTTAATGCTGCTTTGCCACCTGATTTATATTTTATTCAACTGTTTTTATTTTATTACCTTTTTCCTATGCAGCAAACAGAACAGTGCTCCAAATTTAGTTGTACACTTGGTGTACAATGACAATAAAGGCATTCTATTCTACTAAGAAGTAAACAGTAAAGGCTTTTCTGCTGGGGAAAATGTACTGTCATTGCTGTTAGAAAAAAAAGCCCCGACTTTGCACATTTTAAAGAGGAACAGATGAGCATCGGGAAAAAAAACAGGAATGTGGCTATCCCATTCTAATGGCTTGGCAGGAATTTAGAGAGTTTAATCTCATTTGTGAGCTGCCATCCCTAATTCCATTTATAGTAAAAAGTCAGAATAGCAATTAAATATCACTCTGCCAGCCCCTCTCCTAGTGAAGGTGCTTTCAAACATCACTGTGACACAGTAAACATAACGGCTTTTATTTTGTTGTTTGAATGGCAACAGGTGGATACATAGGTTCATTCTACCTTCTGCCATTAAATGGAAGCACATTGAATTGGTCTGCCTATCGCTCGCATTAATAGATGAACAAAAATAATTGTAATTAATATGTCTCGACCAAATTATGTTAAATAGGGTAATACACCGCACCACCCCTGTTGATGTGGTGTGCCACCTTGGTTGGGAATTACTGCATTACTGTATTCACCCATTGCATTGTGAGAGTTGTATTAGAATGTGTTTTGACAAACTGTGATAGAACACAACAGGAAGTAGCCTTTATCCATGTTTCTCATACAAGTCTTATAGTAGAAAAATGAACAATATTGTACCTGAATTTGATCTGAGGTCCATTGGTCCAAGTTGACTGATTTCACTCGGGATATGTGGACACCGAGGTTCCTGTGGATGCCCGCACACCGAATGCAGATAAATACCCCCAGGTTCCAAGACGCCCATCTCGGACCTGAAAAAGTTGGACCGGAAAAGTAAGAGGTGGCTTAAGCCCCCGAAAGGTAGCAAAAACAGATCCTGCCCTATACATCTCTGTGTGACGTGACAATGATCCTTTAGATTTGCCTCTATTACAACATGATAAACATGCTGTGTGACGTTTAAAAAAGTAGACACGGGTTCATTGTGAAAGGACATACTTCTTGCTGCATGTTCTTAACGATGACGAAAACGGTTAGCCTGCTAGCTAGCCACTTAGTTTAGCTTTAAGGGACGCGGTGTCAGCTGACTACCGGAGCCGCTTCCGTACCTCGATGCTACTTTTGTTCTTATCGCCTACGGTGAATACAAGTCATCGTTTGTGTGACAAAATATGACAAATACGAGCCAGCGTGAATGTCGCACCTTTCGCCTCGCAGTCGGCGCAATACTTGTTATCTTCCTCTCTGAGCATTTTGGACAGGATGGCCTGGTGCTGCTCGTTCAGTTTCTGGGCCTTCTCTCTCTCTGAGCGGGTCGTCATGTTCGCTTCTTCCGTTTAACTGGTCGAATAAAATAGCAACTACAGTAATCCGTCGAAAGTCGAGAAAAGTTTCCGATAAAAGACCATAATCAGAAAAGCGAACGCCTCCGACTGGTATGAAGACACCCGGAACCGGAATCGCTTCTCCGCCCACGGGAATTCACAAGCTGACGCGGCGGCCACACAGGATTGGACGGCCCCGATGACGTTATATGACGCACGAGGTTTCTTCACGTTTGCAATAAAAGGAAATATTACGCATGGTTTGGGAATGTATTTTTTTTTATTATGTAACTTGTACACAATTAAAACCAGAACACGTCTAGTGCGGTAATGTGAAAAAACAACACTACATTAAAACCATAACAGTTTGACCACACACACCTCATGAAGTACACCTGCAAAATCTAATACCAGAGCTGTATCAATCGTGGTACCTTGACTAAAGACTGCCCAAACTTTCAGGCGTTTACTGAACAGAACAGACACAAATACAAAATGCAAACATTCACAATGAGCACAGAGAAGACACCAACACAGAACTAACTTCACGTAATTATAAATGGCCAACCGAAGCTGGAGTTAGAGCTGATGACAAAAAGTAACCAAAAAAAATAAAAAATTGGGGGGTGCTCCAACAAATCAATGACATTTCAATCAGGAAAGCTGATTTATATACGCAAGTAAATTGGGTTACAAACTTGGTCACAGAACCATTTCAACTCATAATTTAAGTAGCCTGGGTCTTTATTGTAAGATTCATGGCTATAATTTGCAGTGGAGTGGAACTGCAGTGCATCAATAATTATGGTTCCATGGTACAAAAAACATCTACAATAAACAACATTTTGTTGAAATAATATTCAATTAAAACATTATGTCGTGTTGTTTTTGAAAAAGACACTTGTACTGGATGCCAAAAGATTGTGCAGGTGTACAACAAAAGCATTTTGGCACGTGCTTATGTACAGTATATCGTACATGCAAAAACGCAACACTAATATATATATATTTACAAAAAGGACAAACAGGTTCAGGATTGGTCGATACACCACAGCCTCAGAAAGACGTTTCCAGCCGAATCTTGAAGTTATTCTCCTGATGTCTTACAGCGACACCATAGCGGAGCAGCATCTCTACATACGGTGGCCAGAAAGTGGAGTCTATTGTCACATAAGGGTCGTGTGGCGTTTTCAGGAACTTGTTCATGAGCAACTGTAGGAAACAGGAAGCAGTGATATGATTCAATACCCTCTCCATCCTCAAAGAATGAAGCAAGAAGGCCTTATGCTCTGCTACAGCATCAACAGAAGCCCCCGAGCTTGATGCCTCAAAAAATATTACTTTACCGTGCAGATACAAAATAGTTGCTTTGTGGTTAAAGTGGAATGTACCATTTTTCATTTTTAAGATAGGTGGGTGTATGTAGATTCAGATTTTGATCACATTTTATTTTTGCTTAAAGTAACCTTAACTTTCACAGAATAAATGTATCATGTTTTACAAACAGACATATTTACAGTAAATAAGAGAAAATATTTTCAAAAATGAACAAAAGCACAGGCCCTCCTGTGGTTCAAAACCAAGTAAAAAAAAAAAGCAACTGAGCTTAATTTACTTTTTCTCATTGTCTACATCTATCTCACGCAATGATAACAGCCAATCAGAATGCTGAATTGTCACCAGCAGCTGATGCTATTTTGCATACAGCGATCAACGGCTCATCCATTCAAATATCTGAGAAGCATAATGACACAAAAATCTCTTCTTTGTAATTCTAAACGTTGAAATCTGAGTAGCGAGTAGTGCAACACAACTCACCTCCAGAATTTCATTGAGTGAAATCAAGTCTTCATTTAGATTGCTCCTAATATTCTGGGGAAATTGGGATCATGATGAGCCACAGCATATCAGACTTGACACCACATACTGTATGTATAAACCTTGTGTCTGAGCTTCAACAACACGTGGTTAAAAACACCACAAAAGTGAGAGCACCTTTTTGTTTGTGCTGAGGTCATCGCAGGGAGGAGGAACATGTGTTTCAAGGATGTATCCCAGAGACTTCATCAGCTTTTCCTTGTACTCTTTCAGTGTATTGATCTTCTCCTTCATTTCTAGCAGAACACTGGAATCCATGTCGACGCACACAAACCACAATAAACGGATTCTATTAATAACAGACATTTCTATTCATTTTAAAGTACTTTCAGATAAGTGCAGTAATGCCTTTGTAGAAATGAAAGCGGAAGAAAGCCTAGTACAGTTATACATAAAGTAGCTTTACACTAATTCACACCTCAAATGATTGACAAGAAACTGAAATGTTTACTAAACCCTACTAAATACTGCAGTTGGGTATGCTGACCGACTATTGAGCAAACTTCTAGAATTAAAGACTTTATCTTAATCTTTCAGGAACCCGTTTTAACTTTTTACCTTTCATTGATCTGCTGGTTGGCTCTTTTAGCCTCCAACACAAAATGTGACCCTCCATTACAAAACAGTGACAACACATCAACCGGGTCAAATTTAAGAAACTGGGGTATCTACATTTTCTAAAAGGGAATTAAAAATCCCCCAAATTTTAAAAAGCAAGCATTTTCACATAGTCAATGCTTTTTGGTCTTTAGCTCCATGCTACTTCAGAACGGTTTCACGTTGGAGAGTCACAAATATAAGTGAAAGTCAGCAGGAAAATTATTGGTATCCATCCAAAAAACTGAAACAAAAAAACATTTTACTACGGTATAAAAGCTATCCAAGTACGCCAAATCCATCAGGGCGGACAGAATTTACCCACAGCACTAGACAAACACTGGCAAAAATAAATAAATCAATACAAATAAAATGAAGAATATACATTTTTTTCTTCATGTCATTTGGCATGACTCACTAGTTTCACTGATACTAGGTGGGTTTCCCCCACCCCACCTTTTTACTATTACTGTGGCATAGTCCATTGCCCCCAAGGGACAAAAAAAAACCATTAGAAAATAATTTACGTTCCAGATTTTGTACAATATCAGATCCAAATTACACATCTGGTCCCTCAACAACAACAAAAATTTGCATACAAACTAATGACACCAAAGGATACTGGTTATTTGGATGGATGGACAAGCAATAAAATAGTTTAAAACTAAGACGAGATTCTTCCAAGTTTGACAACGGTTGCTCAAGTACAGTTTAGTTAGCAGAAATAAATAAGTATAATAAGTATTGATAGTTTTGCCTTGGAAAAGAGCAAGAATTTGCAGTCCATATCCATAGTCGAGAACGCCACACTCACCCGTGCTCTGATAATTTCTCACTTTGTTCTTGTAGTCGCTCCGCATGATCAATGACAGCCATTAGAGCCTCTTTCTTTTCCTCCAACCACTTCAGTTCACTGAAACGCAAAATGATCAACAAAACGCGTCACAAAAGAAAGTAATGCACGCACGCAAACTAAAAGGTTACGCACAGTTCTTTGGTTTCTTGCAGTTTGTCTCTCTTTTTTTCACAGCAAGTGTGAGCCATCTCCATTTCAGAGCATAGCTTGAGCATCTGCGGAAAAAAAAAGAGTGGGCATGTCAGACGCCGACTCCTTTTTTTAGTGCTGTACTTTTCTGGTGCATATACCTCCTCCTTTCCAGCTTTCAGTAACACTTCTGGGTTTCCCGCCAGCACTATATGAATTGAAACAAATAGAGGAAATCAAAAAGATGCAAGTCCCACAATTCATATACAGTACATTCATTTTTTTTTTTTTTTTTTGGTGAGGACGTTAAACAGCAACATTTTGTGGAGGATAATGAGGATGTGAATGAAGGTATAGATACAGAATCATTTTCCCCTTTCACCATTTTGAATCACTATGTTTGCTCATTCACATCTACCGGAGCAGATTGACAAAATGCACCTTGTAGTGCATGGGCCGAGGAAGAAGCCATTACACTTTTGCGTGAATCCTGATAAAGGAGTGTGTTTCACTTAGAGCTGCTCTGCTGCCTGAAGTCCAAAATGACAACAGTCTTCCATATCTATTCATTAAAGCAATAAACAGTCTATATATTAACAATTGCACAAATGCACCCCCCCACCCAAAAAAAAACACACGCAAATTTGAAGTTGTGATAGACCGATATGTTTTTTCCAGGGCCAATATCGATACCAATTATTAGTAGTCAGGAGGCTGAAAACCAGTATTTGCAGTAAAACAGAAAATATTAGCGTCAAAAGAAAAAAAGAGAAAAAAGAAAAAGACAGAAAAAAGTATTTTCTTTTAATTTTAAAGAAACATATAACGAATAGACAGCTTTGCTAAGAAATTAACAAAAAAAATCCAGCAGGGAGCTTCCAAGGTCATCAGCAAACCAAAAACTAAGTAAGTAAATAGTTTTCTAAAGTTTTCAACTGTAAATAAAGTTTTTGAAAATTTCTACATAATTTTGTATTTATTTTTTAAACATAAAAAGCGTAGGGAGTTCTCAGTGTTAGCATCATCCTTTATTAAGTGGAAATTTAAATAAATCCATAAATTAAAAGTCCTCTGTATCTCACTGAGCAACAAACGCATGCGAAGTTTTGAACTTAGCTAATTTGGGGTATTCGTCGGGGTTCGTGAAAGGTTTCAAAAGATCATTGCAGACAGTGAAAAATTGTCTCAATATGTTTGAAATGTCTTTGCAACAAGTAAAAACTGTTAAGGTTTGCCCCGCCTCAAAAATGCGCTTGATGCCAATTCTAGTTTTGATTTATTATGCAAGTAAGTCTACGCCATTCAAAGATATTTTTAAACCTGTATGTGTAAAACAAAAACAAAAAAAGTCATACTAACTTTATACCCAAATGTTATAATGGTTACTTACGTCTCGGTTCCACTGTAAGCCACTTCTTCATTTCCGCTTCTGTTGCAAACAGCCGATTAACTGACTAAAAACATTACATTTGTCATTAGAGAAAAAAAAACACCATTGCTTTTAACTCATTAACAAGGTCAGGCCACATTGTAAAATATTGATCAATCTAAAAAAGATTGCTAGACTGTAGCAAGGACGATTAAAGGAAACACCAAGAGCAGAAAGAAACTCAATTCTTTCTACCCTTACTATATCACAGGTATAGACTAAAAAGTATCTGAAACATTTCTACAAAATCAGTTCTGTGCACTGTGCAGTCATCTCACCTGCTCTTGAGTATTTTCACCTTGGTCTGGCTCACACAGTAAAATCTTGTTTTGAAGCTGCAACAGGGTAAGTATTTTGTTCAGTTTCCACAGAATTGTATTTTAAGTCATCAATACAGTTTAAATTTATAAATACTTACCTCTTCAAACTGCGCAAACTGATGCTTGCATTGGTTCAACAGTTCCTTCTGGGCATCTTCTGACAGTTCAGATAGAGCCTGGTTGCCTTGCCCAACTTCACCCTACATACACAGAAGCAACTTTATGCAGGATGCCAAGTCATGTTAACAGTCAGTGCTGTGATGTTTTGACTGTCATTATTCAAGAAACACTAAACATATGCACAAGAGGTCACTGTGTATTTTTTTTTTCTCTAAGATGTGCATTGCCTTGAAAATATATTTATCACATTCCAGGGTTCTTCCCATCAAGCCAAAATGAATATCTCAAATCGGGCTGAATGATTAAAAAAAAAAATAACTTAATCGCTCTATTTAATATTTGATTTTTTTTCACGGTGCTCCTCCCATGTATATCTAAATAAATGTATCTGTATTACATGAAGTAATATAAATGTTTTGGTCTTATAAAATCAAAAGGTAATTACTATGAAAGATTTTTTTCAATCAGAGTTGTTAAATCTAATTTAGGTTGTTAGCTTGACTCACTGAGCCATTTTCAGCAATAAAAAGTTAATATTTTGTCCAGATTTAATTTGATAACTTCATTATGTTTCATGTACAACTAATATGTTTTTCCCCACTGTCGACTGAAGATGACCCACTGACCTGAATGTATGACTAGATAGCCAATAGCCCATACATGCCCGTGCAAGCCGTTGAAGTCACAGGGTGGCCATCTTGCTCCTCCCACCTCGCGAGCAGACTACTGTATAAACTATCCGGTATACGTACAGATGATACATATACAGCTTGTAGGTAGTTAGTATAAGGTTGGGGGCAGGTTTGTTTTGGGGTGGTTCTCCATTTCTTTATCAAGTTAAAAAAAATACATTAACAAGTGGACGGTATGTGCTGCTTTAAAGACCCTCCTTTTCTTTTATCGCTCAGTTCCTTAGACCCCAATATTAGATTTGGCAGAGGCATCTTTCATTGAATTACAGTTGTAATTCTTTAATACAAATATAAAGGTTTCCTCTTGTAAACATCAGTAAGCATATCTTATACATGTATTATACGTATGTCTGAAGTCCTCTTGTTTATGTTTAACAAATTTAAAACACCATAAATCATGCTGTTTCTACAAAGTACTGTCTCAAAATTTTTCCAATTTCGATACTGTAAATGTATAGGATCGTCTTGGCCTATCGGCTATCCAGTCATATATTCAGATCAGTGAGATGACCTCACTTGTGCTGAGAAGTAGGTAACGAGCCTAACGACCAATCATGGCTCCGTTTGCTGACCAAACCCAGAAAACAGGTGAGCCGTGATTAGTCTTTAATACCTACTTCCTCAGCACAGGTGAGGTCATCTTCAGTCTACAGCAAGTGGAAACGGTAGTTTTTAAATGTGTTAATTGCACGTGAAAAACAATGACGTTACCAAATAAATTCTGGAGAATTTGTATTTATTTATTTTTATTACTGAAAGTAGCTCAATGAGTCAAGTATCCATTTAAAGTTGTTTGGCATTGGATATTTTTGCCGTGACGGGCAACTCTACTCGCGCTATTTTGCCGTGAACAGCTCCGATTGGTAAATCGGCGTACCGAGTCATGCAACTGGGCGTAATTCCTGTTCGCGTCACCCTCTTCTGTGTCTTCACGAAGTTCATTTTTATTTTGCCACCGAAGGTAGGTTGCTGCTATCGGGATTACCTGCCTAACCATACACCATCACAGCATAGGCTGTTATTGGCATTATCAACTAAACAGTTAAATTCTCGCGCGATTCACGGCAAAATAGCGCTTGGTGGAGAGTTGCTGTCCACGGCAAAATGTCTACTTCGAAGATGTTTTCGTTGCCTGATACGCGTGTTCTGCTTGTTTTAGAAATGAGAATCTATAAAGTATGATTAAGTAAACAAAGGACTAGTCTTACTTATTTACGTAGTTTAATGCAGGCTGGGACTTTATGGTCAGGCGGCGTTGTAGCATACTTATGTTAAGTAGCAAGACGGTAGATCGTAGTTTGCGATGTGACACTGTTGAACCAACATAAACTAGTCGTGGTAATGCAAGTAAATGTATAGTACACAAGCTAATATACAGACAAAGCAAAAAGGAACTCAATACTTACCATATCTGACGAAGGAAGACACAACAAACGCTTCTTTTTTTTCAAAATGCCGCCAACGCTGATGACGTCGTCTAATATGCGACATCGTAACAGCAGGGCGTTCAGAAGAACCACTGCTGCGTACAACTGCGCATTCTTTTTTTCTTTTCTTGTTAAATAATCCCTCATTTCTGCGCTGCATTTCTTCAAATTAGCAGGAGTCATCTTAAATAAATATTTTTTGTGTCTCTTTGGCCACTTTCACATTTATTATTATTATTATTGTTGTTGTTGTTGCTGCTGCCGCTGCCGCTGCTTTTGTTGTAAGTCCTGCCTAAAAATGTGGCTGAAGTGCGTTTAATGTCGCGGGTTTGAATTGCCACAACTGGCCAGCAGGTGTCTCTGTTTATTCGTCTCCTCACCAGTACAGTAGCTGACAGTTGTTGTCTTTCCCCGGTTAGACACCCTTGATAGTATCCATCTCTCTGAATATTAGATGTTCTTTGAATACAAACTTTATTTCAAGAATCACAAATGTTATATGATTAAAAGATAAATCATCGGGTGAACGTGCCCTCAGGTAATCTACTACAAGCAACATGATAAAGATATGTTAAACTTTTTGTATAGAGTTCGCCAAACATCTTTAATATGAATAAAATATACACCTCGGCCAATAGTGATAGCAGTTAACATATTCATACATAATAAAGTGACTTGTTGATAATAAACTTAACATTTATAAAAAATTACATGGTCCTGACCTTAACTCCTGATGACTTGTATGCTGATGCTAAACCCATAAATCTTCATTACACCAGAATGTTCCAAGCTAATTGTATATCTCACTGCATTGTGTTTCTTTTATTTTCTTTATCTTTATTCTACTCTGTTGTCTGTTGCCATGCAGGTCGGAAATGCAAATTAGATTATTTTTCTAATTGCCTTACCTGGATAACAGTAAAAGTTAAATAAAGATGTCAATACACAATGTTACGCTCTGTGTGGTATTTATCGCCATCAAACTTTTATAAATAGCCTACAAATAGTGCTGCTTTCACTAAAACTGTGGCACTTCTAGAATATTAATATTAAAATATTATTATAAATACACGTTTTTTCAAATTAGTTTTATTATTAGGTTGAAGATATGTTTTCATGAGACCAACAAAGTAAAACATGCAGCAGGTCTATCACTGTATTCAGTGCATCTTCTCTTCTCATTCAGTGATATATTGCAATGTGCTATTTTGTTGTGCTAAAGGTGTGGTTGGGGTTAATACACTAATTGACTGCAGCTCTTTATAATAAGAATGTTTCGGAGTACTGCAATCTGCTCATTTTATTGCCTTCTAATCTTGAAATGTATAGGCCTACATTTGGGGTGTGGGGGGGGGGGGACAGGTCAGCGTATTCCAGCTGTTTTAAAGCTTCCTTAAAAGTCCAACGATATTTTATTTGAATGATCAACTAGAATTTGATTAATATGCAAATTTGCCAACAAACCGTTCCGTGTGAGCCTTCAGCGCAGCCTAATTAATCAACAGTTAAAGGAAATTAATACATACATCAATTCTGTCAGAAACATGCTTAGCTCAATCGCCCGTAAAATTGAAGTTTGAAGTATTAACTGGCTCTGCAGGAAGGCTATGATTAAAACTCTGCAATCCCACTCTATTTAGATATATAGAGTGATTTAACTCCAGGCAAATATAAAGTCGTATATGTCTTTTTTCTTTTTTAACAACAAAGGCAATTGTGATTATTTTTTTAATAATAGTCATTATTGCTGATAATATTAAAATATCTTTAACATTCTTGTTAAATCTACAAGGTCTTAATTATGGCTATTAATTTCATAATTCACAATTGAACACTGAGTTCATCCTTTCCATTGCTTTGCTGCAATGCTGTCATTTGACCATCAGTGGTTCAAAAAATTCATTTAGCTTTCCTCCTGAGACTGTTTTCCACAAGGTGCAAATAATAAAATAAAGGGGAGTGGGGGAGAGAAACGAGAGCGGGGCCAATGGGAGGACTGTACTATTGTTTCAGTAGGGACTCATGCATCAAACTTCAATTTTCCGGACGATTGAAGTAGTGATTTTTCTCCCCTCCCATTTTGAAGTGAAATACTGAAATACACTTAAGACCTCCAGATTAATTACCATGAAGTGGTCCCACAGACTGTAATATTACTTATCATGGGGCCTCCTGACAAGCCCTCATAAAATAAACAAGTGAAATCCATAAACTTGGGCTGCCTTAACACTCTCTCCTTTCATGCATATGCTTGATTCAGGATGGGACTTACCTAAAATGAATAGTAATCCGGGGGTTTTGCACTGATGCTATATAAACAACTTATGGGCCTCTATAGGCACATCATCATCTTCATTAATGTATGGTGTTGTCGCATCATATATTCGTGACATTATTTTAGAAACAGTGAAAGATAGGTGTGCCTAATAATGGCCCAAAGATTAATTGGCTTTCAATTATAACTTCCAGTTGACAATAGCCACAGTCCTCTAAACTTATTGAAGTTTTAAGACGAGGAAAAAGGGGAAACACTATAAAACAAGCCTACAGAAAGAGACAGGTCTACTTATCATTTCTTTGAACAAAGGAGGTTGAACGAGAGGCAGCCTTTTGAGTTGCTGTTCGTGACACTCTTTCTTTCTCACATCACCATGTTTTCAGCTTCATTAAACCCCTTAAAGACAAAAGGAATAAAGAGGCAAAAGGAAGAAAACAAACAAAAGGCTCCCTAACCAGACTTTGGCATCAATGCCACAGTCTCAACTCTTTATGGACTGCCTACTTAACATTAAAAGCACTTTGTAAAAAAAATCATTTCTTGTTTAGAATCCCTTCTTGGACAGAAGTCAAACATATTATTCCGCAGCAAAAGCGGAGAAAGACAAGCGAGTCACAAAAAGGCCACTTTCATTGTAATTCATTGACTTGTTCAAAACGGCAGGCAAAGAAAAGGGCCAGACATTAATAGCCGCAGATGCCCTCGTGAAGGGAGAGTCTATGTAGGCATTATGGCCTTTGTTCGCACTCACGTCAACTGTTTAAAAGGAGGGTTAACTCAATCCATCAAATTGTCTGAAATGGTGAGGAAATTTCCAAAACCATATGGCCTCCAAACGTTTGCGACCTTTTTGTGCGGTGGGACACACTTGTCTCAGTATTGCGGGCAGCGGGGGGCGGCCCTGCGCCTTTGTGGCTCGGCCCATCGGGGAACGCTGCTCATTTGTCCCCGCTTTTCATGCTTTACGCTCAAAATTACGGCCCGGGCCCGCAGAACAAAAAAAGACCCCCAAAGGCCGGCAGAAAGTGGGCCAAAACTTTGTGTTTTCGTGGCATCCTCGTCTTTATTTGCCGGGGCCAGATTTGTGTTTCTCACATAAATTTTTGGCCCGAATGGAGAAACACGTCTTCGGGTCAAGAAGCCAAGATACGCATTTAAGACGTGAAAGGACATGGGAGAGACCGAGCCACAATATGTTTAGAGCATCCTCGTAGAAAAGGACACAAAGGGATTAAATAGTGCAGTATAATACGTTTAAATAGACGCGTTTGAAGGCTTTACGCGCCCGAGCTGTGTGTCTTATAGCACGGCTTTTATTAGTCACCATTCGACAAAGTAAAAATGTTGAGTTAAGAATTACAACGTAAATAAAATATTCAGGAAAAAAGCCATTTTTTATTCCCATTGTTGCCTATGTACATTGCAGTCTGTGCATTAATTGGTTTTCAAATCCTGATTTTTAGAAAGGCACTTACAGGTGTTCAAATCATAAACGGTATGCAAACAAATTAATCTAAAAAAACAGCAACTTAAAAATCACCGCAATGAAAAGTCGTTTTATCGCCATCAAATAAAATGCATCATCGTGGGAGGGAAAAAAAAATCCCAATATTCATGCGCGGCGGCACGAGATGAAAAGAGGAGGGATGTCTGCACTGGCCCAAACACCCAACACAAAACAATTAAATTAAACATAAACAAACTTGGGGGGTAAACTAATGTAAAAATAAATAGAACAGTAATCACAAATCAAATCATGCATTTGCATGCAAAACATAATTGGGTGAGGTCCTTTGAAAAGTAATGGAACGAACAGGTTGTATGTGTGTGCGCGCGTGTGTGTTAGTCTTGAAAAGTAACAATGACAATAATAATAATAATAATAATAATAACAATAAGTTACACGTGTCATTTTTGACCATATTGCTTTGATTGCAAAGACTGTCTGTTACATTGTGAATTACCACTGCATATTTCTTCTCGTTGTGTATTCATGCTTATGTGTGCCCATACAAAAGTATAATTACATTTTGGTACATGTTCAGAAAAGTGGTACACAATATAAGCAGTAAGTTATACAAGTAAGTCCTCGACGCCGTTTGTGTCCATCGTCTTTTTTTGTTTTTCTTGATAAATCGGTTTTTGGCTCTCGCCACGCCGGCCCATCAGTCATCCACGTCAATCTCCACATCCTCGTCCTCCGAGCACTCTTTGCTCGTTGTGTGGTCTGAGAATGGCGACAGCGGGGACCTCGTCAGCTTCTGGCCCAGATCGCGCTGCTGCTGTACCCCCCGCGTGGGGGACTCAACTCGCGGATGGCCCAGCGTGCCATTGGCGCATTTCTCCAGGTCGGCCAGCTTGGCTAGCTTGTCCAAGGGGACCTGGCCGATGGCCTTCGCCGACTCGACGTCCGCCTTCATCTCCTCCAGGTCCCGCTTTAGCTTGGCCCTGCGGTTCTGAAACCACGTGATGACCTGCGCGTTGGTCAGGCCGAGCTGCTGGGCGATCTGGTCCCGGTCAGCCGGGGACAAGTACTTCTGGTACAGGAAGCGCTTCTCCAGCTCGTAGATTTGATGGTTGGTGAAGGCCGTGCGGGACTTCCGGCGCTTCTTCGGGGTGGTTCGCTGGCCGAATAGGGTCATGCCGTCCCGGCCTGGGGAGGAGGAAGGACAGCGTTAAAATAAATCAATAAATATCAATACCTTTTTTTGCAAAAAAGGAGATGTTTTACTCCACAATTGGGCTTAATGTACAACATCATAACCACCTGCAGAAGTCACCATCGCACAATATTCAATTTGATTGGTCTTATTCAGCAATTATTGCAGTAGCATGCAGTTTACAGTCTTTCAGCACACGTGGCCTTTTCTTGACTGCTTGATGTGGTAAAAATGATGACATACTACAACCACAATTGTTTGACTAATATATGTAACTACCAATCAAAACAAATCCGCTGTGACCGGTGAGTGTAGCCTATATTAAATCTATTTTGCAAGTAAGGCCCCAATCAGTTCTAAGGAAAAAATAAGAGACCACAGCAGAATAAACAAAATAAAAATATGACTTCAAAAGCAATTGAACCTGTATTTATTAGCATCGAGTTTGCAGGTGTGTCTTAATATATTGCCAGACAGATTATTATTTATCATCCGTTATAACTGCTAGGTCAAAAAGAACCGATTTTTGGTCCAAAAATTGGACTGACCCGTTAATTGAGTCAATACGACCAAACTTTGGTTTGCTTTGCAATATTGGGTTGTTTTGTAAAATAATAATAATAATAATAAAATACTGTAAAATATAAAATGCTGTATTATTATTATTATTGTTATTATTATTTTGGTTGCTTATATTAAATATATAAATAAAGAAAAAATTGTATAGCGGGTCAGTCCATTTTTATAATTTTTTAAAAATACCAAAATTGGGTTAGGCTATATGTGACCCATGCAGCAGTTGAAAGAGTGTTCCAGTCGCAAATACCTTCTGCCGCCTGTAGTACGCTGACTTCGAGCCCCTTAAAGGTTTTGCTGGCCAGCTCCTCGAGGGCGCACAGCGGCGACGTTTGGGTGAGGAGAGCTCGGCTGGTCAGAGGCAGGCTGGAGGCTCGGTGCTTCTCGGAGGATGAAATGAGATGCGCCGTGCCGCAAATGGTGTAACTTCGCTTCACCGACGGCTTGTTGAGGATGTCCTCGATGCTGAAGGGGGTCAGTGGCTTGTTGGAGTTGGCGGGGGGCGGCAAGTGGTCCAGCGGGCTTCGCCTCCTGTTTTCCCCCGCATCACATTTGGCCACTTCTTTGGATGTCATCATTGGTGGTGAGTTGGATGTCGGGGTGGGGGGAATCGGTTCTTAAAACGACAGAGGCTATGCAGGGGGGGAGAAGGGTGGCAAAAGTCACATAACAGAAGAAGACTGGAGGTGGACAATCTTATTCCAAAACGGGATGCCTTCAAAGTGTTCCTCCGGAGTCCGCTGCAACGAGAAGCCTCCGTGAAAATGGCGAGCTCCAAACACTTGACGATTACTAACAAGTTATCATTGACTGCTAGCTAATCAATTATTTCCAGTGGCACTTTCGCCCTCTTCCCTTTCACTCTTTGACTATGTTGCAGTCCAGCGCGGAGCTTTTTGCGACTGGGGGGGGGGGTGTCCCATTAATTAGGATGCATGGCTGCAAGGAGGAGGAGCCCGGCGGAATTATCATGCGTTGTACTCATATCATCTTTGGTCTAATTTAGTCGTGTGGTGACTTACGAGAATAGCTTTGTGGAGTCAATGAGGGGGGAGGTAGGGGGGTGGAGAAGGAGGGGAGGAGGGTGGCGGTGAAGAGAGAGGGAGAGAAATCACAATCCGTAGCCTATTTAAGCCTTTTTACGCATAAAAGTTCACTTTCAGCTGGCGTCACTTTGCGTTCTTTCATTTTAAGGTTGGATTATTCGACGAGTGGACACAGGTTTGTTTTAGTTGTCGCAGTTAGTCACAAGGATGTTTTTCCCCCCTCGACCAAAGCTGGATGATTCTTTCTTTTGTAAAGGTAAAGTCGAGCTGAGCCATATATCAGCTCTGATGATGCCTCCTCTGGGGCGCCAGAGAAGAGCAGCATGCGGCCCTCTCAGCATCACCAAAGCCCGCTCATAATTCAGGCAATGGGCTTCTTTTTTTCCCCCCTTTACTTTCCTTTTTATTACTTGCAAGAAATACTTCATCTTCTCTCAAATGTCCCCGCGCCGTGCAGGTTTGGCATCACAGGTTTACGACACTTATAACATAGATTTAAAAAAAAAAATGCATGGCATCATTTTAATTTTGTTCCAAATTGTTCGATTTAATTGTGATTGGTTTTTTTTTTGTGTATATTCGTTTTTTTTTTTGAAAAACAAAAATATAAATGATATTTGATTTGCAAAAAGTGTTGGCGCAAAAATTCGTTATCATTACATTCTGTTTGATGAATTATTATTATTATTATTATTAATAATAATAAAAAAAATGTGTAGTGTAAATTGCAATATTGTATATAATTTGTTGCTTGAATGTTAATAGTTGTTTATCCTATTTTCATAGAGAATATTAAAATGTATGCTATAAGAAAACAAAATAAAAAAACAATAATTTGCTCGGGGGAGAATAATAGATCCTGTCAGTTTTATTTGCTGCTGCGGGGGGTTGAGGTTTAATTTCAGAGGTAACTGCTTATGTGGTACTTTGTTGAGATGCGACCTATTTTCTGTCGCTTCACAAATGTGTTTATGCACAAATGTGTTTTGAGGTTTATATAGTGAGATAACATCACAAATAATACAGGACACATTTCGCATCCCTGTTCAATTATTCACAGCATATGTAAAATGATTTTTTTCATGATGCAAGTCTCAGAAAATTTCGACCTATAAACCTATAAATAATGTTAAATGAGAATTTGAGGGCTTATTGCTGTATTAGTCAATGCCATACTTATCAAGCAGTTATTATTTTAAATAAGAAATAAGTCCTTATCCATTGCATAATTGCCTAGCAAATTATTCAAATAAAAAACTATAACATATAAATATATACTGTATATATATATATATATATATATATATTCAAATAAAAAACTATAACATATAAATATATCCTGTGTATATATATATATATATATATATATATATATTAGTGTGTGTGTGCGTATGTTAAAGTGTATAATGTAAAAGTTTATCTATTTTTAATTTAATGCAACGAGACGATTCTTAGCTCTGTTACACAGTGGCTTCATGTCTTTCTACTGTGCATGCAGGAGACAACAATATTAGTCATTCTCTCGTGATTCCTGACACTGGCTATTTTGTGTCAGATGATTTTGCTGGTGTGATCTTAATTGACCTGTTTTCAGTCAAAGCCATGTTTGTCATCTAATCTGTCTGTAACATTTCCCAGTGCTTCTGTAGTCTGCACATAGCCTCTCCTCTTTCACCTCTTCCCAACCAGGTGTTGATTTAGGCCGTCCACACTGCAGTCTGTTAGCTCCAAGCTCCATCCTACTATGTGTTAGTGACCTCATGCAAGGAGACGCAGCACCCACTGCAGGCTTAGGCGGCTGTTAGTTGACAGCTGCAGGGGAACAATCCACATTGTAGCCATTTTGTGAGACCCCAAAGTTGGGTGTCAGATCTCCAGTCTCCCAAAGGCCCCTTAACTCCCACCGCACACCATATATAGATACCAAGAAATAGAGACAGAGTGATACCAGGCTTGTGTCTCTCTGTATAAAACATGTACTGTATAAATCACACGTCATTACCAGAGGGTCACTCTCTGCAGGCGCACCATTGGGCACTTTCCTCGCAAGGGCCAGTGTGATTGGAGGAGAGTGGATTTATCTGGCAGTCGCCTCCGTGGAGAGGCGGCCATATTTTATGTGACTGGAGATGTAATAACAGGCCCCTAACAAATCCCTGACGGCCCGCCTTTTCCTGCCTTGCAGTACAGTGGCAGTATTGCTGGAACCTCACAACAACAGTCCTTCAATGTAAGAGCACTGCGCCTCTCAGCACACCTTTTGTCTTAGCTGGATGCCGCTGTGACCTTTACAACGGCCTTGATCAAGGTCAATTCACTCAAATCCCCCAACGTGTCTCTTGTACAATGTCTAGACATGCAGGCAGGTGCTTATTTTTCACCTTTAATACATTTTTGTCAAGCTTGATTGCAGTTTTGTTTTTCCCAATAATAATTACATGCAACTAATCCATTGTCTTTTATGTTTTCTCAGGAGTATTGGCAATAAATGGACATTAATCACACATATCTCCATGTGATATACAGTCATTTTTGAAAGTGCAATAAACTATTACAAGTAGGCTTTACACAATCTGGATTTTTGGCCGATCACCAATAAAAACAAAAAACATAGGAACTGGCCTGGCCCACGAATAGAAAAAACCCACATATACAGTAATTGGTGGCAATTGAAATGCATGGAAAAAATAAAGCACACAAATTCTTCAAAAAGTGCTGATAAACATTAAATATAGAATGTAATTGTCTCATTTCGCAGAGCCGATCAATGACACCATGGATCGATAACGCAAATTAAGACATTCAATTCGATCACTGATTTTGCATAAATGCAAAATTTCTTCCAATCCCAGTCCATCTGATCAGACTGGTGTAACATCTAATTACAAGTATCCTCTACAAACAACCGCAGGCACAGGTCATAAAATAATTCACCAAAATTGTTCAAATATGTACAACAAATCACTGAAATTGTGCATGTAAAAATAAATATGATTATGTTATTGTTGGATAAAAACACATTTTATGGATATTTTACCATTTTGAGAGGAAAAAAAATCAATAATTAATACCGTTTAACTATTATGTCTATTAATACTAACCGGTTAGCCTAATAGCATAGTTGCCTCAGTCATATTTAATTTTTAATGAATAAAGAGAGGGAGAAAAATAGAATTTTTTTTAGCAAGTATGCTGGTATTTTTTTTATTGATATTGTGACACTAAGCTAAAAATGCCTAGTCAATTACGGTATTAGGCTAATGATATATATCACACGTCTACCTTTTAAAGATTCATTCACTAAGCGGATTCATGGTAATGTGACATGAAATTGATCTGATAGCTTTCAAACTCCCTGAAAGGCGGTTGAATGGATAAACAGGGACATAAAATGCAGCTGAACACAACAGTCAATAAATTACAAGTCAGGACATTTCCCCCCAATGTAAGGAAAAGCACAAACAGGTGCACCGACTCCCAAGAAATCCAAGAAGCACAGACGTTGCCCCATGGAGAGTGCATAATGCTGTCTTACTCCCTTTTAAAGAAACCTTTTCATGACTCTCTGGATGGAGGACAAAGTCACTGTTGTGGATTTTGCGGCAAAAGCTTCAGCCATTCGATTTTTAACAATAATGTTTTGACATGATTAACAGAATGTGCATGAAGCACACACTGGTGGGTTGCTTCCCTCTGTCAACCCTGCCAGGCACTAACAGCATGTCTGACCATACTGGTGTGGTTTGGGGCCTGCATGTACACTTGTTGTCAGTGTAGCATGAACGTGAGCATTCCTAATCCGGAGGGAAAAAAATCTTCCTGCATTTGCATGTGGCCATCAGTCAGAAATGTTTTGACTTGTACTGTAAATCCTCTTTAAATATTGTTGTCCTTATTTAGGATATATGACACTCACTGACTCCTGAAGACTGATTCCTTTATTTGCTAGTACAATCTAAGGAGACCTGCATCAAACCTTAATGGATAATAGTGCAGCTTGGAATGAGGTACTAATTTACAATGTGTTCATGATTGTAATTGTAGTCTGTAGTGATGTAGTACTGCACTACACACAAGAGATGTTTGTAATATTTTTGTTATTGTATTTACTGACAAAGGAGGGGTAGAAAATAGAAAGACTTCAGGAGGATGCAGATAAGTGCAACATAGACAGACAGAGAAGTATTCATTTAATTATGTTAATTATTTTAAGCATGATCTTTGTCAAGGAAAAGTTTTTATGACCAATTTACAATGACTGACTATATAATGATTATTCCAGCTAATTGCGATTACTTAAGAACATCAAGAATTACATTTTGTATTTTGCTGTGCCTAAAAAATAGTGCTTGCTATTTTTTGGGGCAATAATTTAATCTTACACTTTACACCAAGGCTCTCTTTTTCCCTGTTATGAATAGTAGACGTTCACAGTGTTGGCAGGATTACAGCGAAAACAGAAAATAGAAAATTAAAAAGTGTCAGTTTAAATTTGCCAACATAATGTGCCAACACATATTGCCGGTAAATGATCAAACGTACTTTTAATAGGCTTTACACAATCAGAATTTTTGGCTGATCAGTAAATAGCGAACTTGAAAAAAAAGGATAACTGATCATTCTTTCGAACATGTAATGTCTGATTTCGCGGCGCAGATCAATGACATCATTGAGGGATCGGGCAAATTAATTGATCACCAATTTTGCATAAAATGCTAAATATTGTCCGATCCAGACGATCACATCGTTGTAAAGTCTAGTGCTTAATTATTTGTTAATGACTTAAAATCTAGCTACAATGTCATCACTGGTGCATTTTACCCAATGTTTTGATAGATCTCTTACTATGGATGTACCAAACAATCTAACTACGAAGCGTATATTCCACTCTTCTTATTTAATTTCCCACATTTGATGACTCGCAAATTCCTCCTCTGCACTATTTGAATGCTATCCTGCAGCAGTAGCAGCAGCAGCAGCAGCAGGAGCAGCAGGAGCAGTGCATCATTTCAATGTTTTTTCTTTCTCATCTGCACTTCACCATAAAACACAGTAAGCTGTAGTGCTGAAGGATTGTGTTATTTGGGATGGCCTGGATGCTCAAGATTATTCACTGCCTTTGCTAGTAAAAACTGCCAGAGGAGAACTGGGGAGAATTATGACAGCAATCCTTCAGTTTTCCTTTGCGCAGCTTTTGTTTTGTTTTGTTTAATGCAAAGTCTTACAAAGTAGGCAAAAGATGCCTTGAGGTGAAAAGTAGGAAAACTAACAGAAGGGAAATAAGTGCTGAATTTTCTAGACACAACTATGTATATTATACACATCATAAATTATTGTTCATCGTAAGCCATTGTTACCTGCAGCACCTGTTGTAGTAATTATGGCTTCTTTTTTCATGTATGTCAAGTGCTCTGTAATTCAAACATGAATTCCCCCAAAAAAGGCCACTCTAATTACATACATGAAGTAGGTTTCCTTTGAGATCATTCAAAGCCCATTTGGGCTTTTCCAATATGGCCGCATGGGAACAAACGGCGAGAGGTCAGCTGTTCTTTCTGTGGGGGCCGGTATTTTTGTCCTCCTTCTCCCCACTCACCGGCACTCGCTGTTCCTCATTTTCTCCACCCTTTGACACTTGTGTTCCCCTTGTTTCTCTTCTTTCAGTCACACGCACACATAAATACAAACAAACACCGAGAGGTGGCCTCAGTCTTTCAATTAGCCTCTTACAAGGCTGGCGTCTGGCGAGTCGGGCCCACAGCAGATGCCGCTGCGGAATGGCCGTTCATCTGCAGCCTGAAGACTGTATTGAATAGTCATTAGGGTGGAGCTGAGTATTCATGAGAAGGGCCTTTGTGTGGAAGGGGATGCTGCTGCTGACATCTGTATTCGGCGCCTCTCTGCGGGGCTTGCGCCTTGAAAAAAAGACAATAACGAATGATTCCCACTGATCATGAAACCCGGCGTAGCTTCCTTCATGTTCCGTAATGGTGATAGTGAGTTACATCACATTGAACAGAGGTAGTGAGGAGCAAGAGGAAGAAGGCCACCCAATGGGATGAGGAGCCACGAGCCAGACTGTCGCGTTTGTGTATGATTTGTCGGCTCTCAGTGGGTGCGATTATGAAGCACCTGGCAACCCTGCACAGAGGAATATGGTGGCTGCCATGAGCATACAGCAACACTCACACAACCATATGCCCCCATTGTCATTCCAATCAGTTTGGACAACATTCACTTTCCCCTCCTTTCACTAAACACTATCAATACAAACCCCATGTGGAGGGCCCTGGGTCAAGAGGGACACTCTCTACAAAGTGGTTGATGACACACAGGGACACACGCAAGCACACACAAATGTATTCATAGACACACACACACACACACACCACCGCCTCCCTCAGTTCCTCCTCCCCCTTTCTGTGGAACCCCCGTAGGCTGGACTGAGGAAATGTGAATTAGCTTCATCAATGCAGAGGTTAACATTGCGCAAAGATGATGTTGACCTCTCGTTGTATTCTAGGTTTGATGTCTTTCTTAGGGCCAAATGCTTATGAATAAAAATGGCAAGGGGAGAGGTTGACAAAGGGATTTGTCTGACTAATACCAAAGGAAACCCCCTCAGGGAAAGCCTGGTTAAGTCCACCACTATTGAGCCCCCCCTGCAGTATTATCAATCATGGCACGGCTCACACAGCGCTGTTATTGTTTTTGCCATAATTGTGTCAAGACAGCTTTCATTTGTCTCTAATGAAGTGTTTGCATTCATCATGCTAATCTAGTGACAGCGTATTACAGCCTTAAATATGAAGCAGCTCAAATACATGTATGTTGTCAAGATGAAACGATGAGATATTACACTTTTATTAGACTTGATCCATGTAAGAACTGTAAACAGTTTTTGTTATGGCAGTGTTTCAACCCATTTATTTGCAGAACACCATAACATAAAATCGACCAATCATGTGCATGTGAGGGTGAATGGTTGTTCATATGTGCCCTGTATGTAACTAACGAAAAGTCCAGGGTGTATCCAGCCTCTTGGCCAGCATTAGTAAGACAGCCTTCATATTATTGGTGACACGAATCAGTGTTGGGAACGTTACATTATAAAAGTAATTAGTTATAGTTACTCATTACTTGCTCACAAAAAGTAACTGAGTAATTGAACTACTTCATAATAAAAGTAACTTGTTACAGTACAAGGCAAAGTAACTAGTTTCCCTACTAAAAATGTTTTATATCAAATTATTTGGATTAAAAAAATAAATAAAATAATAATAATTATTATTATTATTATTTTATTTTTATGTAATAAATTCAAATTATGTCTAGGCTATATAGGGTGTTTTCATAGATTTTTGTGATTTTTTTTAAATGCCACACAAACATCTCACTCCATAACAACCAATATCATATATGTTCTACCACTGTCAATTACTACAGCAATCAAATTAAAAATAAATAAATAAATAAAATACTTGATATATGGTGATTTGTGGCACATATGTCACCCTGATAAATGTAATTTGTGGAAAACAGTTAAGAGAAACACAATTGTTGTTGCTGTTAAATTACATTAGGCGAGTGTTTCACGCATGAGTCGCTACGATTTATCTTTTCTTTAGCTGTTATCGTGCTTGTGGAGTTGCAAAGTCCTGTAATGGTTCTTGGTGGAACAGAATTATCAGCGAATTGCTCCTCATTGCCAGATCTCCAACAATGTTATTTTCATCACTTTTGTCAAACTCCGAATCAGTTCCAGGCTAGGGACAAAGACTCTTGCTAAATGCTAACATGTTCATTGTGAAGGAAGACACACTTCCCGCGGCACAGACAAAATAAAAGCCACTACACATGCCAGCTGTCAAGACACCTTTATTGTGACAACAACAAGGCATTTCAACTGTGCGCATTTTCACGAAAGGACTCAGAGTAAGATTTCCAGAAAAGTGCACACGACTGCAGAACCTGTCAAGGGAGAGTTTTTGATGCACACAAAAAAAGTCCTATGAGTTTACTTAATTCAAACATGTACAACAAATGCACACGTTTGAAGTGAAAAAAGTAAAAAGTACTTTTCCCCCCTGCCGTTGTAATAGATTCTGTCGGTGTACTAAATGAAATGTCCAGTCCAATACTAGTTCAAATAACACCTCAATTCAGCAAAGTGCATGGCTGACTCAACAGAATCAGCATTAATTTTATAGCCAATTCAAAAAGGATTTGATGGCATCATCCATAAACGTATCTGTAGTAATGACCACTGGTGATAACATAAACAAGAGAAAACCTCAGGCTAGAAGGCTGTGTTGGGTTCTCAACCTTTAACCTTGATATAATTGAAAATCATTCCCTCATTTCTCAGAAGAGCAGACTAGTAGATTTTTTTTTATTAATCGACGGGAATTCGAATGCTACAATGGCATTAAACCAGCATGCAAACATTCAACATTAAGATGCTTTTTATGAATGTTGTTTTGTGTTCCATTTTTTTTTAAAACCATACATTATTTGCGCTCCTGGCGTGATTTTTTCTCTCTTTTTTAAGTGTCTTGTTACATACAGTATCTGCCTCCAAAGAACCTTCTTCCCAATATATCACATGGTTATTGTAGGTAATTAAGAGCAAAACATGATATCACACGGCGCCTGTTGTGCATAAGCAAAATTGACCATTTTAATTGCAAAGGATCTAGCTTGGACTTTATCTAGCATGAAAAATGGAATTATTCTTCTTAGTACTGAGGTAGGCCCAAGTTCATAGAAAATAACAGAGCCGTTCATTATACTAACAGCCCCTTTTAAAATTGAATGGTAATGAGACACAACAGCTATTTACTTTGCTTTAATGTTGGTAGCTAGAAAAGACCCCTCCCCACCCACCCCGCCCCATACAAATACCCCACTGCTGCCCCAAGCCTTTATATCTCCTGACTTGTTACACTGCAAAATATCACTCCGCATTAAAAATGTAAGCGATACCGTTCTAGTCCGAATTTATTCACCTCATACTGATTATCCAACCAATCAGTAAAACACCATTTTTCAGTGCTTCGTTATGCAGTCCGTGCCTTTTTCCCCATTTTTTTTTTAGCAGACATTTGAAAAGCGCAGCAACCTCATCAGTCAGTCGTCATTTTCCGTCTCATCCTTCCAAGAAGTCTCCGTTTTTCACAGCCAGCTCAATAAGCCAAGCGTCTCCCTCTCTCCGACGGAAGAGTGTGGCCTGGAGGAGGATGGCCGCCATTCATCCACATCTCTGCCTGTTCCTGCCGTTTAAGCCCGAGCAGGCTCGACTAATGCCCCTTCCTCACTCCTCTGTCGCGCTGCTTTATAGGCTTTGTTCCAGGCGCCTCCTTTACCTTCCTAGCTATCCATCTTTTTCATATTTCCACCTCTTAACTCTTCCTTTTCTTCCTCCCTCATGTCTTTGTCTCACATTTTTGGATTTTCCGCTAGCCCCCTTTCCTTTCGTTTCCCTCTTTTACCCTTCCCGTCCCTCCTTAGCAATTTCTCCCTCCATCCCCTTTGGAAAAGCGCCTTAGACGAGAAGTCGGTGGCGTTGAGCCGAGGAGGACACACTCCACTTAGATAAATATCCCCATCGCTCTGAGCAGCGCCAGGGAGATTTATTCTTCCGCCGAGCTGGCAGAAAATTGACTTGTTTCATGGGGGCAGGCTAGTGACGCATTGCTATGAGAGGCAAAGAGGCAGGAGGGAGAGAGGGAAGGAGAGATAAAGAATGATAAAGAGCTGACGGAGAGCGGGAAGGAGGGAACGCAAGAGAAACGAGTGGAAAGGGGAGAAAGAGTAAAGCGATTTAGGGAGTGCGGTGGGAGAGAAACGATAAAAAGAGATGCGAGAGAGTGATGTCCCTCCCCTTGTACCAGAGGATAAAGCCAGTGGGGTGGTGAAACAGTGATGAGGGAAATTGTACAGTTGACATTTATATAAGAGGATATTGATGAAGCAGAGACAATAGCAGACTCAATCCACTCCTCCTCGTCCCCTTTTGCCTTTTCGTCCTTGTTTACTACTTCTCACTCTTCTTCTCCTTCAACTCTCTCCGTCTTTGCGCTGACATGGTGTACTTATTGGCCACTATATCCTCATTGGGAGAGAAGGGCCACAACCTTGGGTGACTTAAGACTCCGGCCGCCCATGCATCAACATGATAATCTCTTATTTTCTGCTTCCCGCGCCGCATGTGTGCCGCAGCTGCATCGTCCCTTTAGCAAACCACGGCATTCCCAGTGCTTCATATCGCCTCCATGCTAACACAGCAAACAGCGAGGAGACTTATGCCGCCTACCCTCGGCATTTCCAAAGGGGTGCGGTGAATGAAGGTGTGTGAGGGGGTGTATTTGTGTGCGTGTGCTCAATGTGTATGAGCGTATGTGCTCTGGGAGCGATGGGGCGTGCAAGATTTCTGCTTGTATCAGCACCTGAGCTGCATCGAGAGGGAAGTATACAGTGGAGGAAGATGGGGGAAGTGTGTGTGTGTGTGTGGATTTGAGGCAGGCTAATAGGAAGCAGAATATAATTTAGTCGCACTAAAGCTCAAGGCTCATGTCAACCTTGAGTATGGACCCAGGATGATAATTTGAATTGGGAATTAAGTCACCAATCAATGATTGTATTTGTGCTGATTCGGTGGTTTATCAAAAGAAGAGCGCTGTGGGTGCGTTGCGCTGGGTGCGCCGCATTACGGCCCATACCAAAATAACCGAATCAAGAGACATAAACAAGGAGTCCAAATTAAAACAAAGATATGTTTTCAATGTGTTCTGTTAATATGAGCTCCGTTTTTAGCTCAGGTCAGTTTACCTCCATCTTTGCCGCTAACACCATGAAGACATTTTCCATCTTTGCTGTTGACAAAATTCCACCATTGGAATACTGAAATTGAAGTGAAGAGCTGAGAAAGTGTCAAAAATGTGTGTACCCAAATTACTGTCCTCCAAGGTAACTTTACTTTTTTCATTGCCAATAGAAGTACAGGTGTGTTCCCAAGGTTAGCCAACAAATTTGGAATGTTTGTCACGAGGGGGGTGGAGGGGCTTCGCATTTAGGGTGGAGGCAATGACAGCAGGTGGACCCAAGAGCAGGGAAACAGGCAAGGCAATAGTGCAAGGGTATTCTCAAAAAGTACGACATAATAGCAAACAGGTACTTCACAGCAGGATCAAATAAAGTAAACACTCACAGAAATATTTCAAGCCTAACTTAAGATTGATGTAATTTTTTTGCATGATCAATTCATCCATCCATCCATTTTCTTGACCGCTTTTCCTCACAAGGGTCGCGGGGCATGACCAATTCCCATTTATTTATTTATTTATTTAAAGATAATTTTAACACAATCCTACCCAATACAGTTTATATGATACATATTCATTAGTCTAATAAAGCCTATTTATTTGAAATGCATAATTCTTGCATTTGCAGTAATATTGATAAAGTCTAATTACTTTCTTTTATTTGTACGTTTTTGGGACGTCTGCATTCAGTTTCATCCCCAAAATATAAAAATGTAAAAAAAAATTAATACAAAAAAAAGGACATAAGTGTTTTTCACACGCATTATATTTATTGTGTATAGGTAACCTGATTATTATGCAATTCAAACAATATACTTTATGTATTTTAAATAAATAATCTAATTATTATTAATTTAGAGTAATTATTTTTTATTAATACATAAACCCGAGGATTATGCATTTCAAATAAATAGGCTTTATTAGATTAATGGATATCTATCATAGGAGGAGTATTTGGTAGGTTTGTGTTAATATTATAAAAAATAAAAAAAGTAAATGGGAATTTGTCATATAAAAAATATTTCCCAAAAAAGTGTTTGCTTAGAGAACAAGAAGTTAATTAAGTTAGAAAATGAGGCTGAGTAGACATTGCTGAGTAGACATGAACGGATGGAGAGAGTGGATTGGTTGATACAAGGCGAGCAGAATTGGGAAGCCCAGGTTGAGGCAACGACAAGATCACGGGAATACAGAACCAGATGAATCCAAATCAAGACAAAAACACATGCACTTAAGAGGATGAGCTCGGCCTAATGAGTGGACAGACTTGCACCATGGGAGGTGGAGTGACACTGTCGGGGCCTGCAAGGCCTTCTCTGCTGGCCGAAACACAGTCAAAAGCACTGACCTATATATACAAATTACATGAAATTGTATCTATTTCTAGCAGTCTATTATTTCCATTCCATACTTCATGTATTGGATGCCTTGATTCCATTAGTGTATATGTTCGACCTTTTTTTTTGTTGTTTTTATCTAATCTGATATGAATTTGTATGTGTTTCCATTTCAATGTCATTGACAATGCCTGCACTTTTTTTGACCAATCTCATTTCATATTCACCACACCTTCGCAATGGCTTTGAGTAACATCTGCATTTTTCTGTCCTCTGATTGGTTGATCAGAGCTAACAAGTCTTGAATCTACACAATGGGTGACTGTGGAGGACAAGTGTTGGACTTGATTAAAAATTCATTTTCAAGAAATTTTTCTTAAAGAAAAACTGGACATTGTACGGATTGATCGGCCCGGAACCTGCTAAAGGATTTATTCGGCACTTGAGCGCAACAACTAGCTTGTTCTGACTACTCAACACATCTACAACTACATTACACAACAACAATCTACTGTAGCTCTGATCATGGATTTTCATTATCTCTGGTGAGTACAATGTATCTAAAATTTTTTTATTGATGAACTACTGCCGTATATTGTAGTATATAGGTGCATAACAATTTTGCCATTCCCACCCCCGACCCCTAAAAAACTAAACTTTACATGATCATGTTACACTTTTTGTCATGCTAGTGTGTTCCGATGTTAGTATCAGTGCTTCATGCAACACAACAGGAAAAGTAACAGGATTATTGCTTAACTATGGGTCATTTTAATATACTGTAATTCGATTAATAATGGTAAAGACACTTACAAACTTTTTTTGCTTTTCCTATTTTTTTTTTTTTAAATGTTTCATATGTGTAAATGACACACTTGATGAAAAGGCCAATGCTGAAATCCTACTTTCAAATGTTCATAAGGATTTAGACTTTTAGGATGTAATAGTAAAGACAATAGAGTGCTGTAACTTCATGGCCGTTCAATACAAATGTGAACTGAACAACATGCTTTCTTAAACTTGTGGGTGGGGAAAAAACAATTATAGACAATGAAAATGGCTTCAATTTTGCCACCACCTGTTTGTTGTTAGAGAAAATTATGGTGGCCCACTCAAACACACTTTTTGCTCAACGGTAAAAAAAACAAAGTGCAGAACATGTTAACATGTGTTGCCCTTCAAACTCTGTAGATAAAAGTGCATTTATGATCTACTACTCATTAAACTGACCACACTCTTGTTTTTATACATCCATAATAACGGTAAAGACATACAATGGTACTGACATGTTCACAAATTCATACATAACTCTGAAGTAACACCATCTATTCTGCTGTCTGCTATTGTGTGAATACAAAATGGCTGCCACTTCAGATTGCACATCCCTCTGGTGTATTGCAACGTAAAGAGGCTCCCTCCATTGGCATTGACGTTAAAGACAAACTGAGTGACATGGAAGGCCCATTCGTAGAAGAACCCAAAAAAGAAACTCTTAAGTATCTGTATCCCAAAATGTAAGTACAGAATACATGTTGCAATTTATGAAATTTCACGTGGGACACATTCGGCATTGAACATGAAAAACACGACCTTTTGAACGAGAACTGAGAATAATCCAAATATTTCAGTAGGGTACGACTTTATTATTATTAATCAAATTATATCAAAATGGCCCATATAGTTAAATGTTTGCAATTGTTTACACTTTTATAATACTTTCTCTGCATCCCAAATGGCATAAATGTTTCCGTCTTGGGTGTCAAATAAGAACTGTGTGGAGTGAATGTGAACATTTTAATTTCATTATGAGCCGTTTATAGTTAGATTTAGAGGATGGGGTGTACTGTGGTTGGAAAGCCTGACCTAACAATCACTCATAACATGTCCCAACTGTATAACAGCCCCGAAGAAACAATTTAAAAACACATTAGTTTTAAAAGACCTCAGGTTTTCTTGAAGATGTGCGCGTGCGCGTGTGCGTGTGTGTGTAATTGCCACAACAAGGACTATTTGGTCTTGCAGAGTCTTGGCAAAATGTGAGTGGCAGCCGTGTTGCGAGGCAGCGTGACCGTAACTCAATCAGAGCTCAAGTCGTGACACCTTAACCCTGCGTGGCAGGAAACGGACTGACTCGGGCACTCAGTTAATGCCTCCACTAACGGCCGTGACCGCACTACGCTCAGATCCCACCTCAAGAAAAAAAAAAAAGCCACTTCACCGCTCGTGCGTTACACGTAAGAGATAAGCCTGTTTTGGGGTGATTCATCGCAAATTGTGTGCTTTGGATGACAAGTTCACAGGTTACCCGCTCTCAGATTACAGCTTCATCAAGGGAATTAATGATGCTTCAGCGGCAGCTGGATTAAGAGAGTATCTGCTTTCCCTGCAGCCGTGCTCTGCAACAAGTTCTCTGGATACACCGTGTAGGAACTGTGATTATTTGAAGTGACCTGAGAGGAGAGGGGAAAAGAAAACACCAGGCGAGGATGTGATTTTCGTGAGCCTAAAAGGTGGTCTTAGGTTAGGCGGGTAACACTTGTAGATGTTTGGATAAGGGAATGGGGGCTAATCTTATTATGAGGAGATCATCACCGACTAAATTTTGGAAGCCGGCTATGTTTCATCAGCTGCTCCAGGAGCCACGCAGCTTGTTGCTTGGCTCAGAAACACCTGCATAGTGTGTTCATGTGTGTGGGCACGTGCGCGTATGCTTAAGACACACTATCTTGTTGTCCTCACGCCAAACATAAAGCCTTAGAACAGAATTGGAACGACCATTGAATAATGTGGCGTATAGGGAAGTAATCATTCCGTAGTCGTATAGTCAAAATCGTGTTTTGCTCATTTAATAAGTCTAAGACTATTCTCTTCTCGGACTAACAGATCACTTTAACTCCTGCAAAGAGCAATCTGAATAATTAATCAATTAGTTTGTTAAAATGTGTTTGTAATTATAGCTGAATTTGGTTGATAATTGCAGTGGCAGTAGCAATCTTTGTCATCTTGTCCAAAATGTTAATTCCAACGCCAATAATCAATGTGATATACAATAGATGTAATGTCTACACACCCCTGTTTAAATGCCAGGGTTTTGTGTTATAAAAAATAAAATAAACCAAAATAAATCATTTCAAAATGTTGTCCACCAGTAATGCGTTCACAGTAGATCTCAATTGAAATTTGAAAAAAAAGTAAGTAAGTATAGATAAACAACACAAGTGTGCAGGATGTGGCTGTGTTCAGTATGATCCAAATCGGTACACACCAAACTATGGCCCGAGGGCCACTTGTGGCCCACTATTCATTTTAAAGCGGCCTGCGGCTTATACTAAAAATTAGATCTGCTACTAATAAATTTGTTTTATAGACAGTACTGTATAACTTTTATAAATATAAAATTATGCAAATGAACTTAGAAATCGTCATCTTATGACAGATTGTTCCTCTGAGTGTAGAGATGGGATTGGGCTGCTGGGGCTATTTTCTGGTGGGGTAACAGGGTCTTCAATACCTCTAAATCTTAAAAATAAATAAATAAAATAAATTAAATTATAGAAAGCTGTTCAGGTAGCAGTTTAAAAAATTATTTTGGTGTGCTTGATAAATTGAAATAATACCAAACATATCTTTCAGAACGATGACCAAAATGTTCAACCTTGGTTTCATTGGCCCATAAAACATTTTACCACATGTATTTAGTAGGAGTTGTGTTTAGTCATATTTGGTGCAATTTATAGTTTAATAATCTGAAGACAGAATGAATGAAAAATATTTACAACAAGCTATCTATTATTTTTTTCTCATAATTTGTCATCCCATCCATCCATTCAGATTTTGATTGGTTCCTACCTCACAGACCCTTTTAACCATGCTTTGCTTTTAGAAACTTGGGCCATGATATTAATTAAATTAAAGCAGGTATAAAATGAGTGGTTATGTAAAAAATAATAATTACTCCCATTAAACTCTCATAACAAAAATAAAACCACAAAAACATTCCCAGGCTCGTTCTGAAACACAACTAGCCTTAAACAAAGACTGCAATGATGCAAAAGTTGCATGTAAAAATAGATAATAATGCATCTGGTAGAACAGGTGCGAGAGCAGCCAATTCTGATATCTTCTCCCTCTGAGTCCGAAATCGTGACAGGGGACAAGGTCGTTCCAACGGGCCGAAAATGTTGATCCTGCTCGTAAACTCCAAGGTGCCGCAGATAAAAAGAAAATGTAAGAAATTCATGTATGGAAGCGATGGAGAAGTCTGGAATGCGGTGTCATTGACTTCTGTGTGCTATTTGGGGCCACTGTCACTTTTTAGTGGATGGCGATGGAATGATGGCGCATGCAATGTTTTGAATTGGATTACACGCTGCAGCAGCGTAGAGAAAATGCTGAGAAATGTGAAACGTGCAATCTCATGAACATAACTCCACGGCAATATGTTTTCTGATACTCTATGTTTATTATGCAGACCTGTTTGGGAGAGGGCTTAGTAGCAGGTCAGAGTTCACGGCGCTGGGATTTCATGGCCAGCACAAAGATCGGCCCACTTGTGAGAGAGCGTGCCCTCGGAGAGGTGCAAACAAACGCAACCTCACACTGGACAAACAAAGAGCACACAACAAGGAGAAAAAAGAAAAACATTTGTTCACATCAAAATCGAGCCACTAATTATTTATTTAGTTAATTAATTTAAAATCGTAATCTTAATCGTAACCTGATTTTAATATTTAATTGGTAACATTTATGTGTCCCAGAACTTTTGTAAGAACATTATTAGTAAGCTACGTTAGCTGTTAGCTTGTTAGCCGCCACAATCAGTCTACCAAGGAGTACACTGTGCTGTACTGCTCGCATATTATTGCAAAGTGGTTGAAAGAAGAATGAAAATACTGTCACACATTTTGTTAAACTAGTTTGTGTTATTTGACGCTGACTGATGGTGACAGCTAACATGCTAACGTATCTTTATTGATACTTACCAAATTTACACCACATAAAATACTAAAATCTAAATCATTCCTGTTGTTCTTTTACTATATAATTTATTTTTTTATTTTTGGGTGTGCGTTGGATTAAAAAGCAAATAACAAAATAATCAGTCGTTTTCAATTCGTAATTGAAAATGGAAAAAATGTAGCTACACAGGTTAGAGAAATTATGTTTTAGGATAAGCGGGTCAGATAATGGATGTTTTCTTACTGTAATTCAAGAATACAGCAATCAAAAACCGTCTGGCAGTGAACAAAATAAATATGCAGACATATTTACTGCCTGTCACTACCATTCTCAAGATTTACATCATTTTGTTTGAGCCTTCCATTTGTCTGCTGGTAAACATAATTTAATATAAGTATAAATTCCAAATGGAAGCCTGACGCTTGCAATAGATTTTTCTTCCCACTCCACCAACGTTAATGTCCCTCTTCACCACCATTCAGCGGAATAAATCTCTGTTTTGCCCTTTTTGCCTTGAATCATTGGGATATTGAATTACTCCCCTGCTTGCGCACATCGAGGCATTGTGCATTACATTGACTGATAAGCTGTCAGCGGCAGTTTAACTTAGAGACATTCAAAGGGTAATACAACGGTTGAGGATAAACTAACCGCAGTGCCCCCTTAGAGAAAGCCGTGACGCTGTCGCCATGAAAAATATGACGGGGGCATTTCATATAACATGCTGCGTCTGGCATCAGAAAATAAAGGAAAACACCTCTGAACAACGTTTAGTTTATGGCGCTTTTCATAAGGGGCGACAGTTTTACCCTTGAACATGAGGGAATGCTTGAATCACAGCACCAAAGGAGGGGAAAAAGCAGACGCAAGCGTCGGTGTTGATTCTCATTTGTTCTACAAATTGGAAAATATGAATATGTAAATTATTAATAAAATCATGCTTTTGGTGCCTTTTATTGTTGCACCAGTATATTTCGAGCGTGTGTCTTGCGACTTGAGACGGATCAGGCTTGTGTTTTCCCTCGTCTTACCGTATTAGGAGCAGCTAAAGGGCCTTTTCATGCTACAATCTGGGAACAACCATTAACACTTGGAGCTGAACCAATGGGAGCCATCAGTCTCTCAATCGTCTTAGCTGGCATGAGCTCATGGCCGATTCATCATGGTGTGTTTGGCGGCACTGAGCCTTGTGGTTCTGAATGCCACGTTGCTTCGGGGTGGTCTGTCCAATTCAACATCTGCATGTGAGACTTTGACTGGAGCAGCTGGATGTGCGTGCGTGTGTATATTAGCACAAATGTTTTATGACTTTAAATCTTGTTTGCACGGATTTGAAGATTTCCTGCCTCTCGCTACAAAATCATGTAAACATCCAGCAACAACTGGTAAAGATAACATATTCAATATCCCCCAAATAAAATAAATAAATAAATAAATAAATATATATATATATATATATATATATATATATATATATATATATATATATATATAGGGCTGAGTTTAAAAACGTCGAATAATCAATATCAAATTGATTTTCCTTTTAGAGCCTGATATCGATTCATAAAACCATGAATCTCTATTCCGCATAAATTCATAAGGAAATTTTATTTTACAGGCCTTTTTATCTTACTGTTTTCTTGAAATGTATTGTTCACATGAATTTAAAAGTATTTTCCTAAATACATGCAAGACCTGACTTATTGCGCTTGAAGACAATTCAGAATCTTTTTAATTTATATTTACAATTATTGAATTAGAATTATGAAAATATTTTCAATACCCCATCCTTGCTGATGTCAATGTTTGCATAACACTTAAGTGATTATAACATGTGTTGCTTGAATTAATCATCTAAACCATTTTATCAGTTACTGCCTCTGCTAAATTGGAATTTAATGTTTGTGGAGTTTTTATCATGTCCTTGATATTCAAGAATAATTTATGTTCCAACATTGATCGATATCAGATTGGATCATCATCATTGAATCATATAAAAATCAAATAAAAATCGAATCAAACTCTTGTGAATCGAAATTGAATCGATTGAAGAAATCGATAGCTAGCCCTCATGTATATAACATATGCTAATGATAGTAAATACTTGTAGCAGCAGCATTTTTTAATGAATAATTGTACTCAATTATATTTTGCAATCGCATTCCCGTTCGCCCAACAAAAGTTTACAACTAATGGTGCCCACCGGATTAGAGATTTGAACTATAAAGTGTGCTTGAATCTTCCAATTTATGAGGCTCCACTTATTGTTTAATGACAATAGCTTCTGAGGGATTTACAAATCGCTTATATTCACACAAATGATTGATTTATAAACAATTGATAAAAGTGCTTTGTAAGGGAACTGAAAGTGTATTCTTTTAAATATTGCAATAAAGAAAGAATGTGGTATCTTTTAAATCCGACGCCCTAGCGTGACAAAGCACCAGCTAAAACCAAAGTAATAAAAACGTGATATAGCCGAGGACTGCCACTGAGTGAGCGGACATAAACAAGACAGATGTCCATCCCCTTGAATATAACACAAAGACCGAGCAGCAGAAAATAAAACACCTCATTGTAATGAAATGCATTTAGTGTCTGGAAATCAGGCGGCGCAAATGTCAAAAGAGTGGCAGAATGAGGCTGCCTGATATCCAATCCATTTCCTGTGAAAGTGGCGGTGTAGAGGACATCAAAGAGAGTTAGAGGGGATTTAGTGAAAGCTGTTGGGGTGGCAAGGCAGTGAAATATGGCGCATTTGGTTCCTTGCTGCACCCCCCAGGCATTGTGCCTTTGGAATAATTAGAGCCTAATTCTGTCTAATTAACGGACTCAATTACTCCTGAAGAAAGCTCATCAAAAAGATGGCGGGAATGCAGATAAAGAAATGCTCGGGTTTTTTCTTTAATTAATGAACTGAGTTGAATAACAGCCATGGAATTAAACATTTCCCCAAATGTGTATGAATTGCAAATTGGAGCTGTGTATGTCGTGTTTTTTATTTTTATTCCGAGACGGGGGCTAACCTTGCTGTCAAGGAGCTTTGGAAAAAGTCAAAGTGCCGATGCAGCACTAACAAATGACTTCGGATTACCATCTTTAGCACATGCGGAGGTTCGAATAAATAGCGGTGATTTAATATGCCGTCTGTGTGCTGGTGCTCCCATTGGCCTCGCGTTTTTGATCCTACCAGAGCCAATAAAATCAGCACCAGCGTGAACTTTATGGAGCACCTTTTTGTTTTTTTCTTCATTTCTGAGCAAGTGGTTGCGTGTCAGTTGCGTATTTCACAGCCTTGAGACGTTGATACAAGTCTTGTTAAACTACTCAGCTGAGAGAGAGCCCTTCGTACACACGGGTGTCCGGGGGTTGAAAACTTTTTATGTGTTTTCAGGGCCCAACGTGCGTGCGTGTGTGTGTACGCCTGTGTGCGTGTGTGTGCTGCGCTCAGCAGCTTTAAAGGCCCAAGGGTCGGCTAAGCTAACTCACTAGCTCAGCAGTCTTTAGCTCAGCTACTCAACACATTCGCTGAGGTACAAGGAAAGAAATTTAAAGGCCCGATATAATCGCCCATATGTAGACTGGGAGAAGCAAACAAGAACACGAGGCATTTAAGGCTAAGTGAAAAATTGAAACGAGTTATTACTAAAGCTACTCAAATCTAAGTAAATGCATTAATATAGAGTAATTGCCCAAACATGAAAATATATAAATTTATTGCTTGAACATTTACTAATCGATTATCCATTCACTGATGAATTTCTAATTTCTAATACTACATAAATAATACCCAGCAAGTAATAACGTAATACCAAGAATAAGAACATCTAGAAAAATTCCCGCGGAAATTTTAAGGGGCATTTTACTAGTGGATGTCTTTATATATGATTAGTAGCGTTGCTACGGATCACAAAAGTCACGGTTCGGATCAGATAACAAATTTGATTCATGGATCGAATCGTTTTTCAGATAAGCAAAATAACAAAAAAAAACAAAAAACTTTGTCTTCATTTATTTTGTAACCCCCCCCAAAAAAATATATATATTCAAAATGTCTAAAATAGCTGTTGAGGATTTAGGAACACAACTTTAGGTGCAATATGAGGCAGACACATTCTTATTTTTACGTGGTCCATGTGTAAAATATGCTCTGGTTGACATTTTAAGTTGAATGTTTTTCTTTTTTAAAATAAAGACAAAGTTCTATTTATCTTTCTTTTTAATGATGAAAAGACCTCAACGTACAATTTAAGGCACATTCCCTTCCTTTAAACATGGAAAGTGAATCGCAAAGTAGCCCTGGTCCAGAATATTGAAAAAGATTTAAAGTAAACCAGGTAACAGCTGTCAAACTCATTTACAGCTATCAGCCAGACACTTGTTGGTAATGCTAACAGCTAGCTGCTAGCCACTTACGTCGGAGACTTCTGCCGTATCATACAATGACGGCGTAATTAATTAGTGGTTTCTTAGCGTCCCAAATTAGCAATTGAATATGAGTTTGAGATAGCGTTGTGTTGATGTTGGTTGCAACTTTAATGTCAATCAAAAACTAGGATAAAGAAATCCTAAACGTCTAAAAGCTAGCCATCACGCCACGACGTGGGCCAAAGTAAAAGTCTACTAAGGCTACTTGCGTTGATGTGTTATTTGGTAAACTTTATTTTGAAATTAGTCTTAGCGTAGGCGGCATCCTACATTGAGTATGTTTCAGCTTCCATGTCTGAATGTGTCGACTGTGAATGCGCACTTTGTTTTGTTTTTTCCCCCACCAACCAGTCTGCGAACCGTGGGGCCTGATCCGAACCGACCACAGATCAATGATGATCCTCTACACTACTAGTATTTTTTACAACCACTCACTCAATATTAGTTCAATTAACCCTTATTAATAACAATTCATCTCTAGTTTTTGCCATTTCCTGTCTCTAAATTTAGAAGATGGGTCTTAAGGGGATTCTGCCTTTCAGTCAAGTCTGTTAACCGTTCGTTCTTATTATCGTATGTATGATAAAGCAGCACAATATGTTATGATGGGCCTTCTGGGATGAAGTCAAAAAGGAAATAAATGGGAAACATCTGAGAGGCATTTTTTATGAGCTCTGTTCATTTGTCATTAGATGTGCCATGACACGCCTTGTTTACATTTGGAATTGGGAAAAAGGAGTTTGAGATCATCCAATTAAAGTTGTAACCCTCCAGAGACCCGGTGCCCTTCCTCTCCTCAGATTATTGGGCAGCACCCACTGAGAAAAAGCATTTGACTGCATTAAGCGCAAATGAGCCCAACTTTGTTTTGTTCATTAAAGCGCCATTCTGAAGATGGTAAAATTGATAAGAGTCACCACCATGCATTTGCAAATTTGCACTCCTAATTTGACATTTTTCATGTTTTCGGAGATTGGTGGGAGTAATTGAATACATTTATAAAAACAAAAACAGATACTGTTACAGTTGAAGTGGCGATATAAAAAAGACGTATGATAGCCTGCTATTTCAGCACTGTCTCCAATGATCATCGTTTAGGAGCACCTACTGTGTTTTTAATATCCTGTAAATCTAATTAAGAAGCAATACTGTGGTTTTGGGCTTGTGTGCAAACAAGCATTGGCACACAGTACCAATGCGGATGTTGAAATTGAAATTCGAAAAAAATAAAAATAAAACCCAACAAAAGCAAACAAATCTGAGGCCTCGTAACTGTTTATGTCAAGATGTTAAAATCAATAACAGGAGTGTTTATTAGCTCTCCGCTCACTTTGTTTGAACGGCGGGGCTCATATCTCTTAACGTTCTGTGTGTTGTTTTAAAGTGGCTGAACAGGTACAGAGACAAACAATTTTTCCACCTAAATGCATCTAAAACAATACAGATGGCTGTTGTGTCCCATCTGTTAAAGAAATGGTGCGATCTCATTCCTGAGGGTTATTTCACTTTTAAACTGAATAGCATGTGGCAGGGCATAAACGGTATCCTAGCTTATAAAAGGCTTCACTGGTTTTACCATTTGTAATTAGCAAAAAATAGACACCAGTAATCTGCCCTCTCGTAATAGCCTACAAGAAGTCATTAGTTCATCACATTAGTTTGTAAAGTTCAAAGATAACTCTGGACAATGGCAAGCTGGGAACATATAACTCCGAGTGACAAGCTTTTCTCTTCTTTTGTTTTTTTTTTCCTAAATTATAGATTAGATTTGTTTGTTCCTGATTCCATTAAACCGCCTCTAAGGGCTAATAGGTGTGTGTGCTATTCCGTTCTCCCGTACAGTAATGTGTACTTTAAGTGTTGTATCACGGTTGGGAGTGTTACTTTACAAACGTATTCTGTTATCTGTTGTAACAAAAAATCAGTATCACAATTAGGGGTGTCAAAATTAGTGCGTGAGTTAATTTAAAGCACAAATTTTTTTAACGTGCAATTAATGACCGCCCCTTACTTGGAAAGCCTGTACTGGGGGAATTCGAGTCACAACGCAGAAGACACGTCCACGTCAAAATTGAACAGTAATAAATGTAATAATAATGCATATATTTGTGGAGAGTGGGGTCAAGTTGTACTCTACAATTTAAAGAAATGTGCAGAATTTCACAAGTTAATTAATGTTAAAGATTAGATAGCTCTTAATATGAAAAAGAAAATGCACTGAGCTGTCACCAATGTCTTACAAAGGCAATTATGCCATCTAGTGGCAGAAAAATAACCTAAACACAAATCAATATCACAGTCGTTCTTTACAGTACAGTACTAGTTCTTTTTAATTTTAACTCAATTTTATTAATTATTATGAAATTATTGTATCATTGACCAAAAGATGCAGCCATATTCCTAGCGTGTGCCATAGGTTAACATTTTTTCCACTTTTATGTTAGCAAGAGTATGAAAAAACAATATTTTATTGTACATTTAGAACAGATATAGTTAGCTATTGAAGTCATGCGATTAATTAAAATGACAAATTTTGATCGCCTGACACCCCTAATCATAATACAATTACTACTTTCATTTATATCATTTTATATATTGTATTTCTCTCTCTCTTTTAAAAAAAAAATGTCTTATAATGTTTATTATACAATATTGTATGTGGGAGGAAGCTGGAGCGCCCACAACCTCAGGACTGCGAACCATCCATCCATCCATTTTCTTGATAACCAAATAATTGTTACATGTTGATAATGTGACAATTTTTGACAAATGAATAGGTAACCTTAATGTGAACAAGGCCCCAGCCACTGTGGAGGGGCCCCCCCATCATCCATGTAGGGCCCCTTTTTGTGCAAGTAGACACATCTCGACATGCATTAGCTAATCAATGTGAGTGAACGCGCCAACATGTAATGTATTTATTATTAATGTATGTTAGTGTGGTTGCCGTACTTAGTGAAGAAATTTAGCTGACCTCCTGTGCACGCCTGCCTCGGATCATGTATTTGCATTCATACCGATTAAATGTGCATGTGGCACTTCTCCCAGTCTTGTCTGTGGCATTTTTGCTATAAAGACAGAAAATAACATTAAAACGCTGAGGAGAAATCAATGTACAGTATTCAAGTTAGGCGGCAGTGTCAACGTTAGATGACCACAGGTAGCTTTACTTCTCGCAACGATGAGAGAGCGGCATTGTTAGTCCATTCATATACTGTATGTGAGTGAGCTTGACACAATTCTTCTTTTGAAATAAATGCTTCCAGTGACGTCAACTGCTCGGCTTTTTAATGGCTATGTTGAGTTTTATGCTAAGGGAGCAAACTATCGTCTGCCGAAGAGTGACGTTCCTCACGAAGAATACGTCACAGCAAATTTGTTTTGAACGTGGCCAAACAGCAGTCAATGGCAACCTTTCCGGACCCACTTTCTGTCTTTCAAGAAAGTGGGTGTGGCTTGCCAAATATGCATTTATCCCTTTTACGAGAATGGCTAAGCAAATTCACTTGAGACCAGGAGTGTTATGACTTAAATGTTGAGATTAGAAATGTCACATTGTTGCGTATATTACAGGAATGTTTGAATGGCCACGCGTCTGACGTATGTAGTAGATACGTCACAGGAAGTGATTGCATTTGTATGGGAGTGTTTAACTGGCTAATGAGCTTTAAATTAAACTGTTAAGCAATCATTCAATAAAGCTCAGCAAGGTAGTGCATCAACGCCTTCTGACGCCGTCCTGCAACAAAAGTCGAACGCTTACACGTTAGTTTAGCGCTAGCTTTGTTTCGTGCTAACATTTGCACTGGGATTGTGTAGGCTAGCAACACGCGCTCTATAGCTATGTAACTAGAGAGAAATCTGTGTAACTTGCCAGTGACTTCATGTCTGCGGTCTTACAACAATGGATTGATAACAGAGATAAATAATTGCAGGCCTGAAAACGTTTCCGTGAGGTGAAGCTTAACCCACCTAACTTCGGGTGAAAGGTGAGTCGCAGGACACAGATGAACAAGCAACATTTCACATTCACATCTAAAGACAATTTAGAGACTTCAAATGACCTAACATGCATGTTGCTCATGTATTGATCCATATGCAGACTCATTTTGGCGGCTATGAGGCTTTATACGATCTTCCATGTGGTTTGATGAAGTTGTTCTGGCTGTCTGACCTTGGGTTAGCCCAGATGTTAGCAGCTGGTTCATTCATGCTGCCAGGCGTTCAATGCGCGTGAGCGAGGGTCACCATAGCAAGGAGATGTTGTTTTCTTATTGTAAATGAGCACACCATCACAAACACAATGATGGATGGACGGTAGGGGATGATCAAGTTTAACTTGTTACATACTGTTATGTTGCTAGTAAGTAAAATCACACACACACAGTCAGACACACATGCACAAAAAAAGGGACAGGTTCCACTGGGGGCATCCATCTTATGGTAAGCACAGCTGAACCATTAACCTCATTAGTATAATGGTCACACATGAGTGGAATGCAGCGCCATGCTTCATGATGGCAAATTGATGTTGATACACTACTAATGTTGCTTTGATAAATACAGGCAGGAAGAGGGAATGCACCTGAATCTGTATATATCACTGTTAATGAAAAGAAGTGTCTGTGGCTTTGAAAGTCTCGTGCTTCATTTTAAGAGGCCACCTCTGAATTTCAGGGTAGGGGTGTGAATTGCCTAGTACCTGGCGATTCATAGGTCACGATTGGATACCGATTAATCCCGATACAAATCTATAAATTGATCATTGCAATTTTTTTTTACTCAAATTTAGAAAATACTAATCAGTAAACTTGTACATGTACACTGTAAGATTTGTAAGAAAATTTATTTATCTGAAAATTCAGGCTTATAACTGAGCCACTGCATTTAACAAACAGATTGTAGTCTGTTTCATGTTTGAACAGCACTGAAATAAAATATTAAGGCTTAATGTTCCATTAATATAACATTCTTCCATGCTTACTGTGTGAATCCTAACCCTAAGTAAGACGTTTTGTTGAATATTCCCATAAAAAAATTGATGTTTAAAATCGATTCTACCGCATATCGAATCGATTCGAGAATTGCTTGCTGTAATATCGCGATATATTGTCGAATCGATTTTTTCTAACACCCCTAATATATATATATATATATATATATATATATATATATATATATATATATATATATATATATATATATATATATATATATATATATATATATATATATATATGTAGGATTTTGCCCAAAAATATCTTTACAATAGCCTTTTTATTTGACTATTTATGACTCAAACATTTTCTAATTAGTAGATTAACACCTTAGTTGTTCACAATAGGCACCCCTTGCAAGCCTCTGGCCAATAGTTTTTAGACTGGATTCAGGTTTGAATTTCCCGCCCTCTGTCTTCTGATGTGACATCATGCGCGTTCTTGTGTTAGCTGATTGTGTCACAGAGCCACGACCATTATGGATTTTACATTTGCTCAAAAGAGATCGCCATCTAGCACGCCCCTGACATCCACAGTTACTCAGCGGAAGGCTAAACAAAGAAGAACCAACAAGATTCAAAAGTGATAGTGACGATGCCGGGTAAATTTGGGTCAAACATCGGTTTCTCATTTGAGCGGAGGAGTGAGAAGAGATCTAACTTGGGCTTGAAAGTAATGCACAAATGTCTTTCTTTATACTCCAAAGGTAAGACGTGATGATACAGTATTGGCATTTAGAAAGAAATGAGTTGTGTGATTTTCAATTAGCAGTTACCTCGAGCTTACCGACTTTTTCGTCGTAATCAAGGGTGAAAGTGAAGTGGACGGTGAGATTGAGCATAAAAAGAACGCCAAGAATGGATAAAATTGAAAAGTATGATGTTTTGAAGACATTTCATTCCGTGGCATTCCATTCAAGCTAAATGTCACCTTATTTTCCTCTGTGACGATAGCTTATTGTAGCTACAGCATGCTAGTGGAATGTGAACGCTATTATGTAGAGTGGGTGCGCATGGGTGTGCATGTGAAGAAGGGAATGCACAGTTTAATTTACATGTGGCAGTAGCTATTAAAAATTCAAATTCCTACGTAGAGCAGCTTTACATTCCCTTTTTTAATTTATTTTACTAGATTGTTGTTTTGCACTTACCAATAACAAGTTTTTGTGGGTAGGCGCGGGATTCATTGTTTGAAATAAAGTGATACAATGATGACTTACGAGTTTGTTCCGTGAATAACATTCATATATCAAGTACATTTTCCCCATTGAAATAAATTGATTTGCCATTACTCCGTTTCAACGCCCCCAAAAACGCCACAACTGTTTTTGATAAAGAAAACAAGCAAAGTATCGTATAAGAAAATAAAAGCTGTATAACATGTAAAAAAATTAATTGATTCTCAAAGTTTTCTTAATGTACATAGGCCTATACAGTAGTATTCATTTGATGGGTGATGGGTGCCTTTAAAAGGCGAGGCCTGCTGAGCCACGTCAGTGGCTGGTGTTGATGTGGTCTGTTATAGTTCAACGTGAGCATCTCAATTCAACTTATTACAGTATTTTAATTGCTACTTTTTAAAAACTTCACTCACACAGCAGCATATTAAAGCTTGCTCGTAACTCGAGATTTATGAGCCATAGCACAAAGTGAAATGTAGCCTCGTAACTCTAATTAACAGTTAATTGGGGGACTTGTACTGTAGTGTCTTTTAAGCTACATCTGAAATGACAAACAAGGTGCTGTTCAAAATGAAGGTCATTCGAATGCATGTGGTTGCCAAAATGGCTTTTCTAGCATTTGCACTTTTAACACTCTAGCAAAGTGTACATTTTCTGCACAACCAATGCGTCCAGCAGTGTCATATGACTTAATTACATCAAATTTCAAACTAAATTAAATTAACCGTAACCGTAAAACTAGAGTACAGTAAACCGAAACATTTGAATAAGAGGAAGTAAAAGTTGAAATGAAGGGTAATTAATTATTCCATCTGGGCATGTACACAAAAATTTACTTTTTTGTAGTTTTGTGGAAGGAGTTTTCTTTCTTTTGTTATTTTCGTAGATGCGCACAGCTATAAAGAGGCGTTTGCGTCATTTTGCGTTAAAGGACGGAATATAGCCAAGACCCGGCCAATCGTAGCGGCCTCCTTCATTTGCGTTGAAATCAGGACAGTCCAGAGCATGCGCCGTGTTTGACATGGAAACAAATTGACTCGCTCGGTTGCATGATGTAGTGGGCTGTGCATGAGAACCCCCACCCAATGTTGTCGTCTGTACGTGAAACTTTTGTAGAGTAAACAAACCATCTTACAACAAACAACCTTTCCAAACTCATGACATCGACAAAACACCTTTGCGCAAAAGTGACCGCCCTTCAAACTATCAAAATTCTCGTCTGCATTCACAATCTTGTCCCGCAAATGGAGTCAGGATCACACTGCGAGCCGTTCGAAGCCACGCAAAGACAACGTCCACGGTGCGCCGCTCGCCCCGTCTACCATGACGGGGGGGGGAGTGCGGCTCAGGCTGCGACCCGCTGTCCTGCAGGCACCCTGTTAAAAATGTCACTGCAGGGAAGGAAATGGCCGCCCCTGGGCATCACGGCCCCCTTTTTTGCACGGAGAGGGAACACAAATTGCATCCTGGCAGTCACGATGGCGCTCCAAATGTTAGATATCAATATCATTTCCTCGGTGCAGTGGCCTCAGAGAATATAAATAAAGAATATGTTTATACATATAAATACAATCAGAGACGTGTCCGATAGGGTAGAAAAATGATAACGCAGTCGGGAGCTGTGCGGAGAGTGTTTTTATCCCTTTGGAAGGCAATGACCTCTATCCCTCCTGACATTTCCTCGCCGCCCATCCCCGGTCGACACCAGTGTGGATAGTGTGTGTGTTTGTGCGTGCGTTAGTACTTTACAAGAAGCTAACACAACATGGCCCCGAGAGGTACCCTTTTCAGCGAGAGCCATAAAAACCAGCAGCTTCGGCAGCCTTTGGAATCATTCAGGATGAAACATCGGTAGTTTGCTATTAAGTGTTTTTGATAAATCACTTTTATGAGAAATGCTTGGAAAACAAACCGGGGATAAACTGCAGTGGGCAACAGCGAGAGAATTGAAGGAGAAAGATGGCTCAGCTACATTCGAAAAGACGTGTTCATTAGTCTTGCTTGCTAACATATGGCGCCAGGATGGAACAGATCTACTCATGTATCTTAAAGATCTTACTGGAATTAAGAGTAAAGGCAGAAACAATGAGAGCGCGCGAGGTGCTAATATGAGTGGGGTGGAGAGGAAGTGGGCCGTTGTACTGCTGCTCCTATTTGGCCCTTTTCCAAGGCTCCACTTTGGGTTACATCCCTGAAGCATTAGCATCACACATTCAAGCTGTTCCAACAGCCTGAGTGCTAACGGGCTAATGGGCTAATGGCTAATGAAAAGACTGCTTCATGGCTGCGTCTCACCAATAACACACGAGAACAACAGGAACACAACGACCCAGAAACACAACCTGACCGGTCATCATTTCATCTGCACACATATAACCAAATTTAGTTCACATCTGCACTGCTAATTTTGTCCATCAAAAGCAATGTAATCCTGCACGCTTGAGCTATGTTCTTGTTTACACTCTCTCACTGATTTAATTGTTCTCTAGTTGGAAGAACACCTTGTAAAAACACCGGTCCAGTGCGGGAGAGGAGATTCATTTATAAATTGTGATGATTTGTATTAATATTAATGCCTTTACTGGAACACTCAGACTTCTGGATTCAAATGTCAGGTCATATCACATCTATCAATTGATTACTCTGAACGAGCTTAATTAGGACTTGATATTGTCTAACACAGTGTGAGTCACAGCACGTTATTCAACTTGGACTAACATCTCTACTAAATTTCTGATGACTAAAAGCAATCACTTTCATACACTTTGGAAATAAGGAATGAATAACCTATGTACTGACATCCATACATGCACATCAAATAATACTTTAGTTAACACAATAAGAATGGCTCCTATTTCAAACCAATATAAAAAATAAAATACATTTGCAATTCATTGTGTACAGGATTTTAACTTTTATTTAACATGTTCAGACTAAGCCAACTATTTTTTTTGACAGGAAAAATAATTTAAAAAAATTCTCACAATTAAACCAAAATGGATTTATAGCATTTAGGCATAGGGTGCTTTCTAGTAAACGTTTATTACATCAATGAATGTATTGAAAAATCAACTATATCAATCATAAAATGATGTACACTAATGATGATTAAAAAAACAAGACTGAAGCCAAAGTTGATTGTAGATTATATTAATTGCTTGTGGTTACTACTTTTACTGATCCACAGCCAACCTTTTTATTATGCTAAGTCTCTTATTTGAAACAGATAGAAAACTGCTAGGAACAGAACTATTTTATATTTATCTACATGTTATTGAGTTTGCAATAGCTCAGCACACACATCGAGATGCAGATGAAAAATAAATATGGCAGTTTGGGCTTAAGTTTGGCAAGATCCCGTTTTACTTCCTGAGCACTGTTGAGAATCCCTTGAGCAAGGCATTGAAACCCCAAAATTGGTCAAGAGCACAATAATGCACTGTATAGTACATATACTGTAGTATAATGCATGTAGCACCAGCTGTATCTATTTCTATTTCTATATCTAGAGATACAAAATGAGACGTCTTAAATTGTTTCAAACCAACCACCCAGGAAGTATGGACTGCTTAAGATGTCATTGGTGTAAACTACTGCTATCTAGTGGTTCAATGATCCATTACACTGCAGACGTGCACTCCCACAAATGACCAGTGCTTGAACATTTCTCATTCACTTACTCTAAAGTTACTTCCTTTTCTGATAAATCAAAGACTTTTGTCACCACCAGAAGTGAAATAACTTAATATTAGAAAATGACGATTACATAATATTAACAGCAATATATAAACATAAATAACATAATAATACTTTGTAATTGTGACAGGGTAAATAAGAACTGTCTACTGACATCTTTCTAGTGCTATTGTAGCTAATCAGACCCTAAAAAATATGTATATTCTGAATGGAGGACTAAATGCAGTATACAATTCAGAATTCTATCAATATTTTGAGGGGAAAATGCTCTGATGTTTACAATGATCAATAAATCGAATCCCCACTATTCTAAACCGCATCACAGCCATCAAGTCATCATTTTTTTGTCTGGCTTTTTCTAAGGAGTACAATTAATGATGCAATGAGTTAACAGGAAATTGACTCAGATGTGATCTCCCTCTGCACATTTGTCACTGAATAATCAGTTTTTATCAAATCAATGAAGGTTTTAGTTGTACAAAAAAAAAAATCTAGATGTGTCTTTGTTTTTGTATTATGAAAACTGAATATTGCTAAAATATTAAATGGATGTAGTCTTCTTTAGTTGACTTTGCTAAACAATATAAATATCGGCTACACACTTCGTTCATGTTCATCTTGAGAATAATTTCTCATATTTATTCTGACACTGCTAAACGCACGTTTATACTTCTAGGAGTGTCGAGAATATTAAAATGTTACTTAAAACATTGCCACTCCTCTGATAAAAATAAAGGTTTTATAGTGTTTATGGTATTTGTATTTCCATTATTTCTCATTAGAAACAAATCTTTCCAAATCCAGCATAGTTGTGAGCACGTCTTGGCCACAGTCAGAGGTTGTGTGTTTGAATCTCCAACCATTCTTTGTGGACTATGAATATTCTCCCTTGTGCCTGTCGGAATTCACTCAGGGCTGTCCGGTTTCCTCCCACATTCCACAAACCGACATGCTAGCTTGCTTTATTAAAGAAATTTCAATTATTATCAAAGTGTGAATTGGAGTGTAAATGTTTGTGCCTCTGCCATGTCAAAGATTGCACCTCATGCACGCCAATTTTAAAAAGAATTAGAAGAGCTGCTTCGATTGGCAGTGAAGTCGGTTGTGTTCATGCCAAGAATGGCATAAATTCATAAAATGTCAATTTTTAACTGCACCATGTGTGTCTGTGTCAATATCAAAACCCAGTCTAGCCTGCCCCTGTGCAGATTTAGACTGCTCCTTGTGCAAGACTTGCAATGGGCTTTGATAACAGAGCCCTTAAAAGTACTCATTTTCTTAGTAGGTAGACTTCAAACTCAATTTACTCCTTTAAGACTTAAACTGTTGTTTAATGCAGCCTAAATTATGCCTGAGTCAACACCATGAAAATGGAGACCTAAATCTTTGAGACAACTGAACAAACTAATAATTTTTTTTTTTTGCTGGTTCCAATAATCAAAAATAGTTTGCATTAAGTACAAATTTTCAGGTTAATCTGGAAGGATTTTTGGGATTAAGTAGTAAAGGAAATTTAATTAGAGAATTTCAATTTCCAACCTCTTTAAATAATTGGTTTGCTTCACTTTATGAAATTAATTGACAAGAAATAAAAAAAATTCAGGTTGCCCTAAATGAATTGCTTGCGTCAGTCAAAGTTGAAAGATTAGATGATCACGCTCCTGCTCTCCTGTAAACCATCACTGGTACCCTTCCGTGGTGGCATCATAGCTCTCCTTGCCCACATGCGAGGGCATTACTTGCTTACTTTCTGCATTACTTAATTTCTCAATTCTTTTCAGGAAACTGAAAAATTCCCACGGAAAGTGTCCAGTTTTGAAGATCCCTGGAATTTTGCAACCCTAATTTTCCTCGAGAAAAAACACAACTGCTTCTGCCATCTGACATCCAGCAACCACAGCACGTTCATCCACAGTGACGTCTCCATTGTGGCCCTCCTTTGCCCGCCTCCCGTGCTGCTCTCTAACTGAAGTGTGGCAGGGATGAGTGATGAGCCAGTGTTTGGGTTAACGACAGGGATGGGGTGTTAAACCTGAAGTGTTTAATTAACCCCACAATGGGCCTGCCTGTCAGGCTGCGCCCATTCTCTCTTGATTGAGACTTCAGCTCACCCACTGCTTTGCTCGCACGCACACACAAAATCAGAAGCAAGTGTGCATACAAACTCACATGAATGCACTCAGGCACATAAGGCCTTTGAGGCGCACACATTATAGCAGGTGCACACACAAACACGTACACACATGCACAGTCGCACACACCAGCCCAGGAGGGGAGAGGACGAGGGGAGGAGAGTAAAAGTGATAATGCTCCGCCACTAACGCAAGATTGCTTTCCCCCCCTCTCCTTCTCTAAAGTCCATTTTCTGGGTCACTGCATTGCATTCATTACTGTCTTTGAAGACATTGGCCTGGGAAGGAATAATGCTTCTCTTTCACTGAGCGCGTTCAGAGTTGTGACTACCAGAGAGTCAGGACCAGAGGCCTGGGAGTGAGGAGAGGAGGGCGGCGACGCAGTAATATGTGACATCTTTATCTGATTTTAATTTCGGTCATAAATATTGAATGCTTTATTTGCTCATCTGCAGCTGCCTGCACTCAGGCAGCGTTTTGTCTTTTTCCCTTCCTGCTCATCCAGCGTGCACCATGTTTCTTATGCTAGCCAGGGGGGGAACTAAAAAGCACTTTCCCATTTCTAAATGATCTCAAAGATCGACTTAAGATGAATGAAATATTCAACTCTGTGGCTCATTTGTCCTTTTTGCGATTAATTTGGAGAAATTTAAGCCTTTCATTGTTGTTTTTATTTTTCATAAAAGGACTCTCGTCAACATACTTTAAAGCACATTTTATTTTAATTACTTATTTCCTGTAAATTGCTCAAATTTGCTTATTATTCCCATCTTAGTCATTTATTTCAAACAGTTGCATTATTATCCTTACTTTCTGCTATCTACACATGCTTCTACAATACAGGGCCCTATTTTCATATTTTTTAATAACTGGTCTATCTTCATTTTTGTCTAGATTGGGAATTTGGCAGACCACGTTGCTCCATGCTGGGCATTTCTGCAATTTATTCATCCCACCCATGATGCACTTAACAATTTGTGCCTGAAAAGCAGACTAGATTCTAAACATGGTGAAACCATGTCTAAGTTGTGGCACAGTTAATGTAACGTGATTTTGTAACAGATTCTGCACTGTATTTCATTTGAGGCAAAAGTATGCCTCAAACCCTCTAAATTATTTTCAGAATTAGATAATATAACACAACGGGGCATTGATTTGCATTGTACGCATGCTCTATTTTTCTTCTTTTTTGTATTCACAGGGAATTTTGGTCTTTGTACATGAACATGAACAGCTACACAAGCCTTGCTTGAATACAATAAATTTTCCGCGGCGTTTTCATGTTATTTTGCTTCTCTATGGCGAAAACGCCACAGTTTGTGCCTATATACACATAAAGTAAAAACAAGTATATAAGTCCATGCTTCTGACATGTAACCCTACCGGAAATACTCTAGCCGGGTTAAACAAATATGACGACGCCACATTTCTGGAGGGAGGGGGGGAGGAAACCATCTACTTTATTTAGCGTGGTGAGTGACATGAATATAATATCTTTAGAAGTTAAAAGAGTAAATGACGTGGTCCTTACTTACAAATGTGGTATTCCAATCGAACACAATGACCATGTATACGGGAGTAACTCCGTACAGTATGTCCGCCATGAATGCAAACGGGTTATCTTGAAAGTTTCAGAAACCGGAATTCTGACCGTAACCCGAAAATTGACTACATGTAAATGTAGTCTATGAAAATACCAAAAGAAAGTAAACTCCATCCATTTGCTCAGTTAGACCATGCTTTGCGCAAGCCTTTTGCTAGGCACGAAAATTGGGCCCATAGTGTATAGTTTGGTGTCCATTTCAACTTTAGTTGAAATTAGCAATTAGTGCTCAAGCATTATAAATGCATAAACAATACTTATAATTAATTTTCAATATGTGTGATCTTGATATTAGCATTGTTCAACCAACTGCACAAGAGCACAAAGACTCAACTTAATCGTTGGAAATTGTAAAACCATTTATAGGGGAAAAGCAAAACAAATTCTGTTTCACTATTAGGCAATCTGTGACACTGAATTTTATCATTTGACTAATTTAATATACATTAAAAAAAAATCCTTAGCAACCTTTCATACCCTTCCTGAAAAGGTGTACAGCATTTTCTTGCGAGAGGACCTATCTGGTGGTCCCTGACAGGGTGACACTGACATAGGGAGCACCTTGGGAGTCATCTCCACCCCTGGGTGAATCAATAGGTGCCATGTGACAGAGGCTCACCCATCAAGTGGCGCAGTGATGGGGAGGCTGCTGGAAATTTGCTTAAAGCCTCCACCAATTAACTTCAACATGACGGATCCAAGCAGCCAGTGCTGCCGCCTGCACCACTCTGTGGGCACAGAAGGGAGAGCTCAGCTGTTGGACTGCTTCGATCTTTTGTGTGTGTGTGACAGTGAGAGAGTGAGAGAGAGAGAGAGACGCATGCACACAAGCATCAAGCCGTGTGTAGTTGTTAAAGTGAGGTGCCTGTGTGGCGTATGCGCATGAGCCGGCGGGGGGAGTAAATCTGCAGTGATTCAAGCTCGGCTTGCTCGGCACCTTAATGATGATGTCAATCTGTGAAAATGCATGCACACATTGGAGCTGTCAGGGCTTCATCAATCACCGAGGGGTTTGTCAAAGGAGCCCACGCCCAGATTAACGAGGCAGGAACAATGACGGCGGGTCCATTTGCATAGAAAATTACCCTGATCTCAAGGAAAGTGATTGTGCTTTGGACTAGAGGCCCACAATGGAGATGTTAGTGATATTGTCACTCGTATTATTCATGAAAGAGACGGTTCCGACCCGCTTTTTGTGACTGCGGGAGTGTCATCACATCAAATAATTGAAATACATTACATGATATTTACCCTCAAGTGCAAATAACTTATTTTTACTGGTCCTCTCTAACGATAACGAAAGATTTACAGTATACATTGTAAGATTATTAGACTTTTAACTGAACTTTATTATGTCATTATACAAATTATTTATTCAAATGATTCGCTTGAAAACAATTTATATGGTACACACATTCACAATAAGTGACCAAATTATGAAGTATTCACTTTTTTGGGGCATTCACTGAAATACTGTTTTTATTTTATTTTTATTTTTTTTATTAAAAATAAAAAAAAGTACATTAACTGTATATGGTACTATATATGCTTATCATTGTATTTATTTAGGGATTTTTTCATTATGTTCATAACATTGTTAATTGGGCTGGAGTAATTACTTGAATTGTGCCCATTTTGACAATTACCAAATGCATATAATACTTTTATCAATAAATGATTACTTGCCTATATACAATGACCAGCCACTTTGTTATGGAGACTTGCACCATTTAATGTCATCCAGTACAAGAGCTGTAGCCAATATTCTCCCATTGTAGCATTACCAAACTTCAGATTTGATTGACTCTGTCAGACAGATGTCTATTATTGTAATTATACTGAATGTACTGCATCACCCACAAGGCTGCTCCAAATAGGTTTGACCTACTTGTATATCTAATTTAAGTAACCAAAGTATTTGGAACAGCACTCAGTATTACAAAATACAACCACAATAATAATAATAATAATAATGCAATGTAATATTATATTAATTTTATGATATAATAATAATCATAATATAATTTGTTACGATATAGCAACAATAATAATAATAATAATGCAATGTAATATTCTAATATTATTACGATATAATAATAATAATAATAATAATAATAATAATAATATAATTTGTTATTATTATTATTACTAGATAATAATAACATAATATTACATTGCATTGCAAAACATTTCACAATAATAATAATAATAATAATATAATTAGTTATTATTATTATTACTAGATAATAATAACATAATATTACATTGCAAAATACATCCACAATAATAATAATAATAATAATAATAATAATAATAATAATAATAATAATAATAATAATAATATTATTATTATTATTGTGGATGAATTTTGCAATACTGAGTGCTGTTCCAAATACTTTGGTTACCTAAAGTAGTTATTATTAAGTCGGTCAAAACTATTTGGAGCAGCCTTGTGGGTGATGCAGTACATTCAGTATAATTACAATAATAAACATCTGTCTGAGGTCAATCAAATCAGAAGTTTGGTAATGCTGCAAATGTATAATAATAATAACTGTTTTTCGACCACTCATCATCAGTGGTCACAGGGAGTAATGTTTGTAGAGGGCTCAGAACTAACTAACTAACTAACTAACTAACTAACTAACTAACTAACTAACTAACTAACTAACTAACTGTAGCTGTTATGTTATGAAGGAAGTAAAATGTTTGGTGTAGCAACTTTTAGCCCTGACCTCAACTTTATTGCGAACCTGTGAAGCAAGGTTCTCAATAGGTTAATAAGGTTGGATGGTCACCAAACAGACCTGAAAGGAGAAAATTGTTGCGGCCTCAAATGTGAGAGTGAAAGAAACCATTAAAGATAATGGTTGGTGGAAAAAACAACTGTGATGTAAAAAATTCAACAGACCTTGAAGAGGTCTTTTTCTGTTTATTTTTTATAAATACTATTGTTGTTATTGTGTTTTTGTTAAATGAAATACAGATTACTTTTTATTGTAGAAGCTAAAATAATTGCAATTTTTCAAAAATGTCAATGTAAATGACATCGACGTTTTAGGAAAATGTACAAATACAGTGTAGGCATTCCTAATAATTTGTAACACAGACTATGTTTACATGCAATCAATATTCGGTTTAAGGTCAGAATTCCGGTTTCTGAAACAATGGAGGTAACACGTTTACATGCGTGGCGGACAGGGTTACTCTCGTTCGAATACCCCGTTCGGACCGCGACGTGCTGACAACGTAATTACGTAAATAACATAAGTTCCGCTTTTAACGTATTAACATTATATTTATGTCACTCACCATGCTAAATAAAGTAGTCGGTTTCCTCCTTGCTCCAGAAGTGTTTTTGGTGCAAGCATCATGTTTGTTGACATCGGCTTGAGTATTTCCGGTAGGTTACACGCCAGAAGCAAGGACTTATATACTTGTATTTTGTATAGAAGAAGAAAAGAAGATGAAGAAGAAAATAGCGAGCATGCGCACAGCGAAAAACATTGCCCCAATCAATCGAGGTATTCGGAATGCGTTCATATGAGCAAGAATTCCGGTTATGAAAGGAGTAACCCAGGGGTCTTATTCAGGTTTTTAAAAACCCGAATAAGAGCATATTAGGGGTTATAGCGCATGTTTACATGGCCTTACAGAATTTGTGTTTTAAAAGGGTTATTGCCTGCATGTAAACGTAGTCACAGTGTTATTGTCGCTGGCAATGATACTTTGTTGCAGTCTTCATTCAGAACACATAGCACCTCACCCCTCCTTTCTTTACTACATGTCCATTTGCTTTCCTGTCCAAATGAGACAGTGATGAATCAAGTGGGTTTAAGTTTCATTTTTATGAACTCCACCAAGAATGCGCACGGAGTCCATCTTCAGCCGCAGCTCAAAGCGAGTGCTCCTCCCTCCCAACTCGCGCCATTGTCAGCAAGCGGACACAATTGTTGAAGCTACATATTAACTCAGCCTGTTGTTCAGGTCTATTCGGCTCTGCTGCCATCTGGCTTACTTAAGACAGTAAAGGTCACGTCACCTGCAGGGACAATCTGGGGTACGTTAAAATACATTGTTCTGGTTCCAGTGTGTGTGTGTATTCATTCATGGGTGCAAAACGAATCAAAAGAGGAACTGTTTATGTGGCTTGTGTAAAGCATGCAATGTGACATTCTATCACCGACATATTTTGACTCAATAGATGAGTGAGAACAGCCTGACTGAGGGTTTAGCATAGATTAACATCAAACGGGATTCAGATTGCGTGTTTGGGGCAACGATGACTTTACAGTTGCACCTGTGTAAAATAAGGACATCTAGGATTTGTCATTGTGCTTGTCCTTTCACCAGCACATGAGAGAGCGTGCGCGTGTGTGTGTGGTAGCGGGGGGCCTTCCTCATTGAGAGCGAGCACGACAGTTAAGGTGTCAGCGCCATGATGGAGAGGGTCTGCCTTCGCAGGAGGCCAGCAGCTGCCAGCTTTTCAGCAGCTTGTGTCCAGGCCATCACATAAGTTAGTGGTCAGAGGTTTGGCTAATGTATAAAGAAAAAGGAGAGAAAACAGAAGATTTACAACGCGGGCCAAAGGTGAGAGGTCGAAGTGTGGAAGGTCAGAAGGTGCAACTTCTCTCTCGTGCACACACATAAATACACATAAACACTTATCTAAACAGAGTTACATCTCCAAGATGAAAACGCACATCTGCATTTTCAACCTGACCACTACTGGCTGAAAATGTGACTTTACTAAGTTATTATTTGTGGCATTTTTTTTCAAGACAAATGTAGAAAAATCTATCTACAAAAAAATTAAAATAAATAAAATAAAGACAAAAGTAGAAAAATCTATCTACAAGTGTATGCCGTTTGATTATCTGTCATTCAATTGATTTTTCAAAAATCATATCCCCATAGCAATATTTTTAAAAGATACAATACTTTTAAGATTATTTTTGTTAAGTTTAATTTAATTGTAGAATTATAAATAATTATACAACAATAATATACTTTCTTCCATTCTGAAATTACATTATTATTATTATTATTATTATTATTATTATTATTATTATTATTATTATTATTATTATTATTATTATTCACAGAGTGTTACTGCCGTAAAGAGAAATTTCCGTTTTTTTTTCCGGGTTCCATTTAAAAATAAATAAATAAAATAGTTTTAATAACTGTATTATCTTTCCATCCCCCTTCTAATTATTCCTGGATTAAGTTTTCATCAGGAAATATACCAAATAAAATATTTGTCTGAGAACTTTTTTCTTTCAAACAATTTACACTAAGAATAGAATAGAATATAATAGAAATCACTGTCACAGGAACAATGAAAGTTAGTTAGGCATTTCACAATTTGCAGTGTTGAAGTAAAAAAAAAATGCACAAAGTTATTTAAGAAAAAATACAGTGATTTACAAATTATGATTTAATATGCATGTTGAATTCTGGAATGTCTTTAAATAAGCGACATTTAGACTTTTGTTCTGCATATTTTAGATTTTGTTACCCAAACACAGAATGTATTGATGGCCAACAGTTTTTCTCATTTATTCATTTACAACATATATTTTACAATTACTAAATGAGAGTGCTCCAAATCAAAGTAGCAGAACAAAAACATTCCACTACATTCACTGGCCAAACCAGGAAATTAACATATCTTTAATTTAGAACCCAAATATATCCTAAGAGTTTACGTGTTCTTCTGCTGTTCACATCTAGTATAAACAAGTACAGTATATTTGTAAGTGTAGTTAAGACCAGTAAATAAATAGATAGCATCATTAATCAACTCAAGATCAGAGCAGACACTTAAACACTCTGGCAGTTGACTTGGCATCCCCCCTTATTACACCGTCACGGACCAATAAACTCCCAGGCCAGAGCCAGTCCACCAATCAAACATCTGGCATCTGCAGGTCGTTAAGGAGGACAACGAATCAGATGGCTCGCTCTTGCGAGGGGAGGGTGGGGGATGCTGGTGTCGGCTCTGTGCCCGGACCCTCCTAATCTCACCAATGGGAATGCAGCTCTCCTTGTAATCCAATTAAAGGAGCGTAAGCGGTTTGTTAGACACTGTGTGTTAATGTAAGCACCATCCAATATACCCTGGGCTGGTAACAGCATGGCTGGGGATACACTTTGGTCCATGGAACATCGAAGTAGTATACAGCTGGAGGCGCTGCCGCGGTAATATCTGGATCAGCAGATTTCCATGGTATTTGCTTTGGCCTTTTGGAGTCTCATTTGTACCATCTCAAACCAGGCTTGTGAATTCAGCAGGGGGTAAAGGTGGGGGGAATTGCACTCTGAATAATAATACTGCTGACCTTGGATGTTCCTTACCAGATCTGATGACCAAGGCAAATGTTATCTTAAAGGAGGAATGAGAAAGGTTGTGCGCAAAGTCAAAGAACAAATCTGGGCAGGTTGTGCCTAACACCATTGTACTGTATAATGTGTATTGTTATTCTTGTACACAATCCAAACCATCCAAAATGTTTAAAACGTCACCCCCTCTGTGAAGTAACCCGAGGGAGCTTAATTGCACTTAAGCATTTAATATCTGTATATTTGCACAGTGGCATTTTTATATTGAAAATGGGGCAGCATCCACTTAAGGAGGCCACATACAGGGAAAACTACTCTCCACTTGCTTTTTTTCACTTCACTTTCTCTTCTAGCGGCATAGTACAGTGCTATGTGATTCACCGTAACACTAAAACTGAAAACAACCATGAATTGTTTTTGTACCGCTTGTTATCATTAGGGTTGCAGGTCAAAATCTATACAGTAGACAAATTCACACTGACCTATGGACTTGTAAAAGTCTTAAAAGAACCTGATATGTAAGCATGGGGAGAGCAACGCAAACTTAACACAACAGGGGCCTCAGGGAAGATGAACCCGGGACCTCTTTTACTGGTGTCAATTACTGACCAATCTAAAGTGTTGAAAATGACTTGCGCTCTTTGATGATGCAATCCTATTGGTTGAACAAATATGCCAGGTTCTCATGAAAAGTGACTTTTTTTTTCTTTTCTTTTTTTGATTTTCCCATTCGTGTAGTGGTGTGGAGGGACAAAGTACAAGTACAAATACATTGTTGTATTTCAGGTAATTGAGTATTTATAGCAACTTTCCAATTCTGCGCTCTACATGTGAAAACAAATATCAGTACTTTCCACTCCCTAAATTTGCAAAACATTTATGCTATTTTTAACTCATTCACTGCCATTGACAGCCACAGACGTCAAAAATTCATTTGAAGTATTTCTATTAGTTTCACATTTTTTTCCACTTTTGTTAACAAGAGTATGAAAACCTAGATTTTTTTTTTTTAATTGTACATTTATAACAGATATAAAATTTGTGATTAATCGATTAATTACAATTAAAAAATGTAATCGTCCATTTTGAATTGTTCTTTTTTTTTACTAGGGGCATCAGGCGATTAATTTCTTAAAATTGTAATTAATCACATGACTTACTAGTTAACTTAAGATTAATCAAAAATTTTACATCTGTTCTAAATGTACAATACATTTTTTTCTAGGTTTTCATACTCTTGTTAACAAAAATGGAAAAAAATGTGAAACTAATAGAAATACTTCAAATGAATTTTTGACGTCTATAGCCGTCAATGGCAGTGAATAAGTTAAATGAATTCATTTTAATGAATTCATTAATTCTACAGATGATGAAAAACCTACAGAGGCAACAGTCAAACACAAATGACAACTAGATTGATTTCTATCGAGTGACAATGACATCACAGTTGATCAGGTCTCAGGTAACAACCAATCACAGCCCAGCTTCAGAAAACAGGTGAGCTGTGATGAGTCGTTGCCTGAGCAACTGTTCAGGTTTCAGCAAGTGACAAAATGGCTGCCCCTGAGATGGCTAAAAACGGCTGGATTTTGTTTCATAACTCATATTCCACAAAATAAAATGTAATATTAATCAGAATATCATGTTTAGACTACTGAGGTCACATATATTATTGTCAATTAATGTTAAAAACTTACTCTTTTTTTTAAACTAAAGAGGTGATCAAGTAGAATGTAATACATACTGTATGCAGTCTCTTTTTCACAAGCATCTGCACTACTACTTAAGTACACCAGCGTCGCCTCCTAATTTTAGTTTACTGCCCCACACAGCAAATAAAGGAGGAGGAGATCGAACACGAACATGATCAAATTTAAACAGTAAGTGAACAGTAAATCACTCCAAAACAACGTAGATTATGAGAGAACATTTTTTGAACGCAATCATTTTCCAATTTAATCACCAAGCACCATCTGCTGGATCTGGTAGGGCACTGCCCCACTTGTCCCTAATATAAATCCCCCAGCATATTTGCATCATTTGCCGATGTTAAAACAAGAATTCTCTCTTTTTTGCACCTCCCACTCCAAGCAATCCAGCACATGCTCGCGACACTTAACATGGAGGAACTTAATCATATCTTCCTTAGTCTCTTTCCCAGATGCTCGTATTTGAACTTAATTAGATGCTACATCACCTCAGCGAGGGTCTGCGTGGCAAATCTTATTAAGAAAAGCAATGTGTTTCTCTTGTGCTCGCTGATTCCTTTACATCTCGCCGTCTGCAAGGAGAAATCCCGCCGAGGCATATTCTCCAGCCCCCGTAACTAATGACGCCACTGCCCAGATCTGACAGTGAGCTGTGTCTGTATATTGTGCTTAATATCATAATAATAATGAGAGCAAATTAGAACAATCAATTTCCATGGGTGGTTGTTGATTGGGGGAGGAGGTGGAAGTGACAGGAGGTGATCCATCATCCTCGGCCAGTCACATTAAGCAGAGCGCCGCGGAGCAGGTGGGCTGGGCTGAGGGCCAGTCGCAGCCAATGGGAATGGGCAGGGATGGGAGGAGGGAGATCCATTACACCCAAATCAACTGCTAATGTAGTTGGGAAGTGAATAAAGCCCCGTGCAGGGGAGGGAAGGGACGAGAGAGGATGACAGACTGTCGCTGAGACTTATGACTGCTTTGACAAGGCTCTAAATCTACGCCACAACAATCTGGTACACACTAGAAAGTTTTTGCTGGAGAACTTCCTATTTTCTTCATTCAAATGTACAATCCAAAAGTGATACATTTATCTACATGAAAAATCCCATTTAATCAGTGGTGGACAGTGAAGTTAGTACCCGCACAGTAGATTTTGTAGAGTAAACTTTACTCTATTTAGAGTGCGACTAAATAATCTTAGAGAGTAAAAGAATTCACTCAAGGAAAGATGAACAACCTCACGACCTTCAGCTTGGGAGACTGCTTATCTGCACCCTGAACCACGCAGCTCTTGCTTGTGTGTTAGTATATCGCTTGTGTCAGCTGCAATCTTCCCAACTCCAACAGATGGTTTTTGGTCTCCTCTTGGAGATAAGCAAACGGTATAGGGGCATCAGTTCAGGTGGTAGTGTGTCAATCTCCCATGCTGAAGGTTGTGACTTCGTTCCTCAAACCTTGAGTGACTTTATTATTATAATTTTTTTCAAATGTATTATTTTACTCTCTTCCAAGTGTAAACATTAGCCTACTCTAAAACTGAGTCTGTTTGGTCCCACTCTAAATAGAGTCAAATTTACTCCGAAAAATTTACTTGGTCTACGGCCTTCTTCAATTTAAGACACCTCTTAATACAAACACAATCACATCACAATTATAGAACACATCAATATTATACAGAAATGCAATATAGCAGCATGCAGCTGTGCCATTTAGCCTACAGCGTCTGGAACAGTTGAGAACAAGTTTTGCTCTGTCCAACCAATAAGAGGACAGAAAATTGATGATGTCATCATCATGGGCTTGTGAGGACGAATTTAAAATTTGATTGGTTCTTTGATTATACAGAGATTAACTGAGACATGGCATCTATCCATTCATCCATCATCTACCACTTATTCGGGGTCGGGTTGCGGGGGCAGCAGCTTTAGCAGGGAAGCTCAGACTTCCCTCTGCCCAGACACTTCAACCAGCTCCTCCGACGGGATCCCAAAGCGTTCCCTGGCCAGCCGAGAGACATAGTCTCCTGGGTCGTCCCTGGGGCAGTAGGACATGTCCGGAACACCTCTCCAGGGAGGCGCCCTGGAGGCATCTGAACCAGATGCCCGTGCCACCTCAACTAGTTCCTCTCAACGCGGAGGAGTAGTGGCTCGAATTGGAGTCCCTTCCGGATGACCGAGCTTCTCACCCTATATCTAAGGGAGAGAACGGACACCCTGCTGAGGAAACTCATTTCGGCCGCTTGTATCCGGGATCTTGTTCTTTCGGTCACGACCCACAGCTCGTGACCATAGGTGAGGGCGGGAACGTAGATCGATCGGTAAATCAAGAGCTTTGCCTTTTGACTCAGCTCCTTCTTCACCATAATGGACCGATACAGAATCAGCATCACCGCAGACGCTGCACCGATCCGCCTGTCGATCTCCCGCTCCAACCTACCCTCACTCGTGAACAAGACCCCAAGATACTTGAACTCCTTCACTTGGGGCACTCCACCCTTTTCTGACTGAAGAACAAGGTCTCGGATTTGGAGGTGCTGATTTTCAACCCAACCGCTTCACAGTTGGCTGCGAACCGCTCCAGTGAGAGTTGAAGATCACAGCTTGAAGAAGCCAACAGCACCACATCATCTGCAAAAAGCCAGAGATGCAATGTTGAGGCCACCAAACCAGAACCCCTTAACGCCTGTCCATAAAAGTTATGAACAGAATCGGTGACAAAGGGCAACCTTGGCAGAGTCCAACCCTCACTGGAAACAAATTCGACTAACTGCTGGCAATGTGGACCAAACTCTGACATCGATCGTACAGGGACCGAACAGCCAATATCAGGGGGCTCGGTACCCCGTACTCCCAAAGCACCCCCCACAGGACTCCCCAAGGGACACAGTCAAACGCCTTCTCTAAGTCTGCAAAGCACATGTGGACAAGTTGGGCAAACTTCCACGCACCCTCGAGGATCCTGCCGAGGGTCTAGAGTTAGTACACTGTTCCATGGCCGGGACGAAAACCACACTGCTTCGTTCCTCCCAATCACGCCCTCCAGGTCTCACTGTCATTGCCCACGTGAGCAATTGAAGGCCCCAGAGGGAGCGCTCTCCAGCACACCCTCCAAGGACTCCAGAAAGGGTGGGTACTCTGAGCTGCTGTTCGGTGCTTCAGCACAAACAACAGTCAGGACCCGTCCCCCCACCCGAAGGTGGAGGGAGGCTACCCTTTCGTCCACCTGTGTAAACTCCAACGTACAGGCGCCTAGCCGGGGGGCAATAAGTATGCCCACACCTGCTCTGCGCCTCTGACCGTGGGCAACTCCAGAGTGGAAGAGTGTCCAGCCCCTCTGGAGAGGATTGGTACCAGAACCCAAGCTGTGTGTGGAGGCAAGTCCGGCAAATCCTTGAATACACTACAAAGACCAGATTTAATGTTCGAACTGATAACTTTTTTTTTTGCGAACATTCACTCATTTTTAATTTGAAGCCTGCAACACGTTCCAAAAACCTGGGACAGGGGCATGTTTAGCACTGTGTCATTTTCGTCTCACCATAGGCACTAACACACCCCGATACCATCACCATACTGGCTTTTGAACTTTGCGCTGATAATACAGTTGGTCCATTTCATCTTCACACTGGAGAACACAACGTCCATGATTTCCAAACACTTTGAAATGTGGACTCGTCAGACCACAGCACAATTTTCCACTTTGTGTCAGTTCATCTCAGATGAGCTTGTCGGGCCCAGAGAAACCAGCAGCGAGTCTGGATGTTGCTGGTGTATGGCTTTCGCTTTGCATGGAAGAGTTTTAACTTGCATTTGTAGATGTCGCAAAGAGCTGTGGTAACTTTTCAGCTTTGTCCCTTAAATACATAATGTAGATTCCTCCAGATTGTCCAAATCTCGTTGATGATATTATGGACGATAGTTGAAGAAAGCCTTCATTTTCTTGCAATTGAACATTGCTCTTAAACTGTTGGGATATTTGCTCTCGCAGTTGTTCATAGTAGTGAACGTCACGCTTTCCTTGCTTATGAAAAACGTAGCCTTTCTACCCAATCGTTTAGTCACCTGTTTCCACTTAACCTGTACACCCGTGGAATGTGTTTTTTTGTGGGTGTGTATTCCTCAACTTTCCCAGTCTTTGGTTGCCCCAACCCTACTGTAGGGAACAAATGCAAAATGAGTGAATATCTGGAAAAAAATCAGAACGTTTATCAGTTTGGATATGAAATATGCTGTATTTGTAGTGTATTAAATTTAATAAAGATGGGAAATGATTTGTATTGTAAATCATTGTATTCTGTTTTAATTTGTCCTTTTCACAACATCTTAACTTGATTGGAAATGGTGTTGTAATAAAGATAAGGTCACGAGTTACATAAATCCAGTACAAGTCCGCCATTGTGGTTGGGTAGTTGTACTGCGTTTTGGGGCGTTTAGACATGTTCGGGCGTTCTCTTTGAATGGGTTTGTAATTTTAAAGCTCAAAGCCCATCAGTTAAAACTGGTGTTGTATAGTTGGCTCTTATAGATGTTTTGTTTTTTAAGTTTTTTTTTGCTACTCTGCGGATTGAGTGGAACGTTGCCACGTCACAGGTTGCATAAAGACAAGAGCCATCTAGCAATCATGGCGTCTTTATAGTCTCATTTGCTTTCAGCTCAGCAGAGCTTTTCAATTATTCATCAACTCAATGAGCTATTTCTCTCACAGCATCAATTCAAGATTGCAGGTTGGCCATGGATAGCATTAGCCTTCAAGTCTTTTGCGTTGAGGTTATAAGATCCCGTTACCCTTGGGAGAACTTTGGAGCCAGGTCACTCCACTTTATGGTTTTTAAATGTGTCAAATCCGCTAAAGGAAGTCACACGCTCGATCACGCATCCACTGTCTTTCCACGGCTCATACCTCACATATTGTAGCAAATCCAACTCGGCAACATTAAGTACATTTGCATACTTTTATCAGCGAGCGTGGTAGTCTTTCTCTCTAATTCTGTTTCTGCTAAACGATGACACGCCGTGACTATATTAGATTTCATCAGCAGTCATCAATCAAGGGTGCACTTAACACGATCAGCTCCCCAGTTTGCTCGAGCGAACAATGGGGGACAAGCCCATCCTGTCTGAGCAAATGAGGAATTTAAATACTGCACAAGAGACAACAGAGGCTCGGAGGGGGCTGGCTGATTAAAGGCCTCAATATCTACTTTCCTGAGCAGATGATCTGTCAGTGGTATTCAAGTAGAGGTTTATTGAAATAATGGGCTGTTAAAGTGCACTTCCAGCATGCTTGTGTGCATTGTGGTTGCGAAAGAAGATGTCAGTTTTATTAACATAAACATCTTTTTCCCCCATCATTCCTCAGCACAGCTGCCCCTAATGTTTCTTATTACCGGTAATATAAGTGAAGGTGTTTAAACTCCGCGTGTGTGTTCTCACCTTGTCAAGTTTACTTATTGTCAGCGTAATGCTGAATGCTGATCTCATAATGACAATTAAATATATTTAAAGGCATTCATTAGCTTATAAGGGACACTTCAAAATCTGTTTATGCATTTGAGACATCAGGCCCCGTCCACACGAAAGCCAGTTTCAATGTATCCTCACACGTTTCTTACCGTTTAGGCTGTTCGTCCACACGATGGCGCGGTTTCGGAGCTTGAAACCGCTCACGTTTGAAACCGGGCTCCAGAGTGGAAAGATTTTAATATGCGCCCCGTACGCAGCCGTCTGGACACCAGATGCAGGATACTCCTCCAGTGATGACGTAATGGTCACAGCTCGATGACGACGCATTGTCGCACATTGATGACGCATGCGGCAATTCTCGCGTGACCGTGCGAACCGTCAGTCTGTCAACAACAATGGCGGATAGCTGTATCGTAGTCGTTTTGCGCAGCCTCCTTAGCTTGCTTATGCTTTTGCAGCAAAATATTTTACTTCTTTATTCCCACTTTCAACAAGCGGTGTTGAACTTGAATCACCCGCCATTGTCACTTTTCCTGTGTTCGTCTTTTTCATGTTGTTTTGATACATGCAAAGCCATGTTTGTTCTGTAGACTGCAATAAAGTTTTTTTTAAAAAGTCTCCGTCTTCTTTGCTGATTCTTCTTCTACGCTTTCCGTTAACTCCCTGTGGCTGCGCTACAGCGCCACTCCAGACTTGGCATATACATCACAGCCGTTAAACGTCCTCGGCGTCTTCTTTTGGACACACGCAAGTCTTGAAAGGCTTCTGTGTGTACGAGATTTGTTTGAGGAACGAAGCCGACTTTGCTTCCGTCTGGATGGGGCTTTAAACTCCTGTTTGATGCAACCAAAATTACAGTATGCTTGAGTCAACATTTTCACATTGCTTAACATGATCTTCTGAAGGAAGGCATTTTTTTTTCAAAAGGTCACTCATGAATTATTGATATGAAGAATTTAATCTCTACACACTGAAGGCACTAACGATGTGTTTAAGTCATTTGATTTATTTTTAGCAATTAGACCTATTTCAGTTTGAGGTTGCTCTTTGAGTGACATAAACACATTTTGATGATGCACTCAACATAGGGAACAACAAGGGTGAAATTTAAAAAAATACTTGAATCGGAAAATTGGTTTTGATTAAAATGATGTAAATGACAAGGTCCAAGCCAAATCGTTATAAATAATGGAGTGGGGGGGATTGTCTTTTACATCTCTTACTAACTACAGTAAAATCCATATGTTTTTTTTTTTTTTTATTCACGCATGTCAAAGTGATGCTGAATATTTCTCCTGTATCATCAAAGTAGACAAAATGTGTCACTATCAGAGCCAGCAATGTCTTGTCAAGTTTTATCATGTCCTCTTGTGCTTGTCTACTCTCCCTCTTGTGTCAGTCAATTAGTGCCCCCAGGCATGTGTGTCTTGTCCAGGTGTCTCTCGTTGTCTCGTTACTGTGTGTAGTTAGTTCCCTGCTTTCATTCAGTCCTTGTCGAGTTATTGTCTTTGTGTGTCCTGCCTGTTTTAGTTTGATACTAGTGAGTTTTGTCCCCAGTTTTGGTTTGTACTTTGTATCTTGTTTTGAACGTTGTTTGTTTTTTTGTTTTTCTTTAAATAAAATTCTGTTAAAGCCTCACTCTGCCTTCCTGGGTTTGGCTCCACTATCACCCGCACACCTTGACAGCTCTTTGTTGATTGTCCTGTGAGCTTGTAGCAAACGCGATTTTGCACTCCAAAGCAGCATGACACGGCAAACATTTCACAATGAGGCGCGTTAGAAGACACAAAGCATTTTTACAAACGTGGAAGGCTCAAGATGGCGGGCTGGGGCTACAAAGTCTGATGGATGACAAGAAATTCCGAAGATTGTGTGAGCACCTGGGACTACCTCAGACTTATACATCCATCACTTGGGGCCTATAGTTGCAATGTTAAAGATGGATTCCTACAGCAACTATGTTACATTTCTCCTTGTAGAATAACGGAAAAAACACACAGCAGGCTTCTTGAAACTGATAAACAATGTCACTGCAAGCATACTTTCTCCTGCAGAGGTATTTTGTATATAAAAACAGAACTTTCTAAAGGCACAAGACTGAATCTGACTGAAATCGATTGCAGAGTGCGAGTCATATGGTAAGTTGTGAGCAGAACTAAAGGAGGCCATTGGGAGGTCTCCACATGCCACCTCACGCAAGACAGTCATGTGCATAAAACAAATGTGAGTTTATAAGTCTATATAATTGCTGGTGCTTTGGGGTCCATGAGAGCTTGATGCAGCCCGATTACTTATTATTCGAGATCTGTCATCAATAATTGGTTGAATGTTTACTTAAAAGAAGAAAGTAATGAACGAGCAGTTGTCATCAATCAGTGCTTATATAATAACATGACAAAAACAGGAAGCATTAAAATAAGATACATCATTCTATCGTACAATGTATTTATGTCTCGTGTGCAAAATTCTACGGACGTGTTTTATTTCTCCATGTTGCCTGTTACAAGTTTTGCTCAGGCCATTCTAAAATGTTATGTATTTATTAGGGCCCGACCGATATGCATTTTTTTAGGCCGATGCCAATACCGATTTTTGGCAGAAAAAAATACAGATCACCGATTAATCAGCCGATTATTTCTTCTTCTTTTTTTATATATAATACATAAAATTATCCCCCCGTTCCATTCCTAACTTTTGCTATTAAGATTCACTGTGCTTCAAATGACAAGTCCATAGTATGACCGTATCAACAAATTTCATGAAGTATACAAGGTTATTGTATAGATTTATGTGTCAATAATAAAACCCTTCTTACTTGTTTACAACTGCTATACTGTATATGTTTAGAGTACATAATTGGGTTGGAAAAATATAATGTGGAAATGTGTGTTAAAACAAACAAAATCCTTGGATGTTTGCATCCTTGAATTCTGAGAAAAGAAATTCTTTGAATCCTTGAAATATCAACTTGAAAGGACAATGACAAAATAAAAATAAGAACGTGAACTAAGAACAGAATATAATCAAATAATAGCAACTGGAAAAACGGTAAAAACAAATACTGGCTGTTCATGTGCGTTTTGGCCTCTTGGGGGCAGTATTGTTCTATTAAAATAGCTCATTTTTTCACACATTGGGAAGAGCTTGTGCTTTTGCCTTAGTGTTATCTTACCTGTGTGAATGTGTTCCCACTGAGTTTGTGTGTGAATATTCGTTATGTAAAGGAAAAACACTTCCGAAGTCGATGCTAACTTCCTGTTAGCGTTAGAATGGGATCCTCCCTTCGCTTTTAACATTAGCGCTAGGCTAGCGATGTCGCAAAAACAAAGCATTTTTTGTATTTAAACATACAGTGGATGTTATTCTTGTTGTTGTGTGTTTAGTTTTACAGTTAACTCCAACTGAGATGTCATTAAACAGCTTAAAGGACACTTGGGGGACAACAGAATAACCAGAATAACCAGAATAACATACGCTGCACACTTGCTAGTTGCTAATGCTACGTAAGCAAAATTGTGTATTCAGCGTACTTTCACAGCGTCGGAAATGTCACTTTTCTTCTATGATAACGTTTTAGGGGGAAAATAATCGGCTGATTGTTTTGGCAGATGTTTGGAGGGCAAAAAAAAAAAAAAGACAGGACAGCGACGACATATTCTTTGTATAATGCACATAATGTGGATAAAAGGTCAAATACAGTAATAATATAATATAATATGCATATGAGTAATAGTATTTAATCCTTGCAAAGAATTTGAAGCAGTTACACAGAAGAGTTAAATTTTTGGGAGTTGATTTTAACTCCTGAAGTGTAATTTTAATATTTTCAGTGTTAAATGGTGTCCAATGTTGGTGTTATTTCACAGTTATAGATTAACACTGCAGAGATGTAATTAAGCTCCGCCTTAGCACGGGCACTTCTCCAGGCGACATTTTCTTTCTCCTCGCACGTCACAGGAAACATTGACATTTGAAAACAAAGTAATTTGGGCACATGAAGTCCTTTTCACTCACAGAAGAGACTTCCCTGCAAAAACTGGACTGCTAAAGTTTGGGTAAACATTTCAGTTATTATTAGCCTGGACAAAATGAAAGGATCGAGCAGACGGTCCTTCTCTTTACAACAGTCACACCACATGTGGTTAGGTTCTCACACTTCAAATCAAGGTACTCTGGATCGAATCCCTGTCAAGGTAATCATATTTTATGAGAGTCAACTTTTAAGAGTGTTACTAAGATATTAAAAACAGATATAAATTGCCTAATATACTTAGAAATAATTTACTAGAATTTGATATAAAGTTTAATACATAAATTAAAAAATGCATTCTAAAATTCATACATACATTTTGTTATTTACTTGTATCATATATAAAACATTTTAGATTGCATATATAAAACATACTGTAGGTAGAACTTATAATATTCACATACGAGTTTGAAAATCCCAAATATGATTTATGGCTTCTTTTTGGTATGAAAGTGGCCATAATTGCACATATATCTTATATGACATATACAGTCCTTATAAGGATAATTCTACTCACTTCATGTAAGGAATATATGATGCTTGTCATATATAAATATTATAGGCTTTTTTCAGATGGGCCATTTTTGCTTTCCCCGATTCATGGCCCGTTCCTTCAAATCATATCTTAAAAAGCACAACGACAAAAAAACCCAAAAGAGAATCAGAAATCTATAGTAATCTGTATTGGTGCATAAATACACAAGGAATTTGTCTTTGGTAATATGAGCTACACTAGTATTGCAGTAACAAACAACAAAGACGCGCCACATACATAAGTACAGAGAGTGTTTACATCAGGGGTGCTCAAGTTCGGTCCTCAAGAGCCCCTATCCAGCCTGTTTTCCATGTTTCCCTCCTGCAGGACAGCTGGATCTAATGATCAGCTATTCACTTCCCATTCTGACAATTTGTGATTTTTTTTTAAATATGTATATTTTTAAATATGCCTCCAGTTAATATACAGTACAACCTCGGAGTTTGAACGTCTCGGAACTCGTACAAACTACGAACCATAGTGGAATTAGGAAGGAGATTATCGCGCCGTTGTAACTACTGTGACTACTTTTGTAAATACTGGCACGAGGACCCCCCCTTAGCTGTTCAACAATGTGCCTGACGTTAAACAACGCACGCAAGGACCGCTTAGTAGTCTAACAATATGCCCAATGTAAAATACACAAACTCAGCACTGAACTAAAGCAAGCATTAACATAGCATTTATCATCTACTGATGCCCTCACACCACAACAAAAAAGGTAAGGTATTTTTTATTGTTTGGATGTAAATGTAAAAAAAACATCAGTAGAAATTAAAATCTGAATTTTCTGTTTTTGGAGCTTGGGAACGGATTAATTGCATTTACATTATTTCCTATGGGGAAAAATGATTCGGACTTTGAACACTTTTGAATTATGTTCAAACTCCAAAGTACCACTGTAATGGAATTGCTAGTGACAAAATCTCAAGGGCATTACGACTGCATCCATGTGAAAATAGCAGGAATTTTCTCCTTGACGTGGAGTGGTGGGAGTTCAGAGAGCCACCATGTAGCGCCACCCCGAGCAGTGCAGCCAAAAGAGATGATAAGAAATGAGAAGAGACTTTTGTGAAAATAATTTCATGGAACAAATATAAGTAAAAGCAATTGTACGTCAGTGCTGATCTGATAATAGTGAGGCCAGCAGCGAACAACTGAGAAGATTGTTCATACAATGAGCCTTGCAATGTACTGCAATAATTTTCTGGTGCTCAATTTTGATGATCTTAAGTCCAGTGATTCCCAGCCAGCCACCGTGCCACAGGAAATTGTTAAATTTCACTTAACTGGTCTACAAAAAATCATTCATTTAATAATATATATTTTGTCATCTGTCTATGCCAGTGACATCCTGTTGTGTCACGTGACATGAGCGTGTGCCGGGCAGTTTGGAGTCGATTAGTAGAACAAGCTTCCGCCCTCAACACGCCCCCAGCTGAGTCACAGCGGCGGGGAAAGTACAAATGAGCGTGTACTAACTAAGTTTATAAAGATTTACACATGAGCATTCTCCTCATTTCTTACGGGGAGACTTTCTTTTAACTGTCGAAATGGTGGAGGAGCTGTTGGTGTTGAACGAGGCTAAATTCAACTCTGTGAGTACTGAAATATCACTAAACTGATTCTATTTACAACTTTAACATCACAGTTTTTGAACGAATTACTTTTGTCAACATAGAACATGGCTTTATTTGTGCTCAGAAGAATATTACCTTTTTAGAAACAAACCCAAATGGGCAAACACATTTGTCTCAAAATTATTCACACCAATAAATTTGTGATTTCACCTGTTTTTGAGAACCACAAATACGTACGTCATGATTTTCAGATCCACAAATATATTTGTTATTTTCACGTCATTTTTAGATTTTGTTTTCCACAAACAAAGACAAATGTGAAAATTACGAATGTGTTTGTGGATTTCAAAAACAGGTGAAAATCGGAAATATCTCTCCCCATAGATCAAAGACTGAAAACAGTAACCAACATATGTATAGTTCACCGTGGATGTCTGGCCTCTAGAAATAAAATGTACTTTACTCATCTTGTTGGTAATGAGGCTAAATTAAATGTTGACTGGGCAGCATTGTCCCCTAGCCGCTATTTTTACGTGTTGTGATGCTCCGGCACGCAAGTTTGTTTAAGTGTCTATGCATGTATTGTATGAACAGATGCTCTCAGCTTTTTGTCTGTTCCACATCTATTTATCTGAGAACCAACTTATTAGTACACACGGAGCCTGATGAAAATATAGCTTCAATTTTTACAGTTGTGCTTGAAAGTTTACATACCTTGGGGGTATGTACTTATAAGGGTACTGTATGGTGACCCAAAAGCTGAATGCCCAAAAAATGCTAAATACTTGGGCAATTGTTTTGATATTTTCAAGGTTGAAGTTTACTTAATAGAGAACGAAAAATAGCATTTTTACGTCATCAAGTGGCATTTAGCGTTGTTGTACATTTGCAGTTGTTTTCATACATACCCCGAGGGTATGTAAACGTTCAAGCCTAACCGTATAATGATATCAATAGGGGAATTTGACTTCCCAATTGGTGCTGGACTTCAGCATGTCAGCCAAAATAGTAACCCTACTGGGAAAGCAGCTTGGAAGTCTCACCAGCTTGCACAGAGAGCTCCAGCATCACCACAATTTGAGCTGCTTGACAACTTCACACAAGTTTCTGTAAACAACAAGGTCCATTGTTTCTTTGGTGTGTGAATTCTCCCTTTGCTCTGGAATGGCCAGAGTCCGACATGGACTGACATGTGGATCAACCAATAGGCGAATAGTTCAACCCAAGACACACATGGGACCGCTCCCTCATTTGACATTTCATGACGGATTTCATGCTGACAGCATCTGCATGAAATAACTAAATATGAGAGCAAAGCCTTTTTATTCATTGATTGACATTTTATTCTATTTATATATTTATTTTTGTATTTTCACATTTATTTTTTGAATCTCGTTTTTTATTTTTGGTATTTTATTTATATATATATATATAGTTGTTTTTATTTCCATGTATATTTATTTATTTTGTATTTACATTTTGATTATATTTTTTTATATCCGTTTTTATTTTCACTTTTTAATTTAATTTATTTTTATTTTTTGGGGGGCATTTTTGGTCCATAAGTGACAAAATGCTGTACACACTTCTCTTCGCAAACCTGGTAAAATTTCTTGTACAGTATGTTGTGCCCAATTCACAATTTGCACACAACACCAGAGGTTGCAAAAGTGCTCACACACACGCAAAACTTTTTTAGAAGTACTTTTAAGTAAAAAATTAGTTTTAAGTACATAATGAATGTACATAACGCTTATACTGGGAACAACGTTGTACATGGGTTTCGCATGATTAAAATGTGTGAAACTAACATTTGTTTATTTTCGTGGAAATAAAGTGGAAAATTAGTTTACCACCTTTTAATCATTTGTAACCTAAAATGAAGTACTTGTTTTCCCACTGTTGTTGATTACTGGCTCTGCTTTTATGTAAACAAAACGTGTTTGCAATACTTTGCATGACAAAGCTTTTACGTTGGCAACTTGACTACATGGGTTTTTAAGACACTTCGTGCTTCAGCACACACACTTCAAGGTTCCTCTACAAACAAGTGTGCAAATAAAGAATCTATCTGTCTATATGTCTGTCTGTCCTCTTCTCAGAACCTGACAAAGTCACTGCTGGCAGTGGCATTTCTGGCGTCGTTTGGCAGCTCCATGCTGTATGGATTCAATCTTGCTGTGGTCAACTCGCCTGCGCAGGTTTGTTTCACTGTTACAGATGTTTACATTTGTTTAAAAATCTCTGGGAACATTTCAAATGTCTCTGTTATGAACCAAAGCTGCATGTTGTCATCTGAAGCAAACGTGTCGAGGTGATGTATCTGATTATCATGTGGGGGTCATGTGGCTTTGCATGTTAAATTGAAGAGTGCTTCCATCATGTGCCTTGATCAAGCCTTCAATGCTGGATTTGAAACAGTGCTCAACCGGAGAGAGGAGAGAAACAATCCGTTTCACCCCAAGCATGTGCGCTTCATGGTTAGTGTGCAGTGCTAAATGTAACACTTTATTATATTGTACTATAATTTACAGTATTTTACTTATTGTTTAGACACTTGTTACCGCAGCCATTATGGAGATAAACCGATATGTTAAGGGCCGATACAGATGCCGATTATTAGTAGCCAAGGAGGCTGATAACCGATATTTGAAGCCGATATTCATTTTCAGTAAAAAGGAGGGGGGGAAATATTGGCGTCAAAATTTTTTAAAATACAAATGTCAATCTTGACTTTGTTGCTAGCCTCTCGTGGGTTGTATTCTATTTTTCCGGCGTCGGCTACGGCCTATGGAGGACCAAAAGTGCCCAAATTAAATAAATGAATACACCATTAAATAATTAAATAAATGTGTCATGAAATAATTAAATGTGTCATCAATTAATTAAATATGGAATTAAATAAACTAATTATTAAATAAATGTGTCATTAATTAAATTACCTACATATACACACACACACACACACACACACACACACACATATATATATATATATATATATATATATATATATATATATATATATAATTACAGTATTTCTGTATGTATTTATTTCATGTTCCTGTGTTGTAGCGTTTCATGAATTTATTTTATCTGTCAAACTCACCCGTCAAATTAGTGGGCGGGGCTGATTCACTCAAATCTTGTCTAAACGACTGCTTCCGCCTGAAACATGGCGGCTACGGTGATGGATTGTTTTTGCTGATATAGAGTGATCGAGGCTTGTTAATGTGCAAAACCAATATCAAAATAAAAGCGATATTTCTACTAATTCGCTAAAGTACAGTTTGACTTGTGGGTGTTTTCATTGAAGAGTGATTTGGTTCTGAGGCGTAGTTCTCGTACTGTCCCGCCTCGACTATCACGAAATCTTGCAGTTCTTGTTCTTGTGTCGGTCACGTCACGCTAACGGCTCCTCGTGAACGTCACGAGAATAAATAGTATTCGTGTATGGAGCCGCGGCAGCCTTGGCTCAATAAGACAATAAGTGAGTGGCCATGTACTTCCACCTTCCTTTTCTTCCTTTTACCGGACGGGGTCACATGACTACAGAAAATGCGAAAAAAGTGACTTATATTTCAACACGTCTCAAAAAGCACCTCATGAGAGCGTAAATCTGAGTCTAATGGTAACGCACCTATTGAGCTCAATAGCACCACTCAGCCTATCGAATTGTGTTTACTAGCTACTCACTCTGCATCAATTCATTATTCTGAAATGGATTTGCCTTGACTTGGTGAGCAGGGTGACCAATCATGTGTCTAATTTCCATCACTACTTCAAAATATCAGGCTAAGTCCACACAGGCATGCCCCATTGACCTCCATTCATTATGTCTACAGGACGAATGAATGTAGATTTTTTTAATTTCTGAGAAATGTCCAAGGTCCCTGGCACTTTTGGTCCATACGGCCAGGTCGAAATGTTATTCAAATGAGGGGGCGGTCCTATGTGTGTCTTGGGTTGGACTCAGTCGTTGCAAACTGCCTTTCAATGGTCGAGTGAGCGGGTTGGCGAGAAAGGAAGTCTCGCCGGCTTGCTTTGGAGAACTCCAACAATGGACGACTATCTTGTCCACCGTCACCACAACTTGCGACTTGAGTTGCTCGACAACAAGTCGAGGTGATGAAATGAAAATGAAAGGCAGTTTGCAACAACAGAGTACAACCCGAGACACGCTTAGGACCGCCCCCTCATTTGAATAACATTTTGTCCTGCCAAAATTCTAAATAAATAAATAACTAAATACATAAATGACTACAAGTGAAAATAAAAACAGATAACTGAAAAATATAACTCAAAAATTAAATACAAATGTATTTATTTATGTATATATATATATTTTTTCTACTTAAAAAAAAAAAAAGACATCTCCAAAGGTTTAAATAAATTTGGTTGAGTGACAGACAAGAGAAAATAAATCTTCATCCATCCATTCATGAGTTTTTGATATACTGTTCAGGCTTTTGGGGAGCTGAAACCTTTCCCAGCTGATTTTGCTAATTGACTGGTCGCCAATCAGCAGGTATAGAGACAGACACCATCACTGAATGGGAACTCAACCCATGCTTCCTGTTCAGATGTCATCATGCAAGTCAAGGTTGAGGCCCTTCTCTTTTTCACAAACATACAGCGGGTCCACGTCCTTCATGTCTAATTGCCCCATTCAGATCGATTAAGTCCATAATGCGGATTTGCCCATTTGCTTTTGGACGAATAATGAACAAGCAGTTTTGTTGCGGAAGATGGCGTTAAAGTGAATCATTATTCCGGTTTGCTAATGTTTCTTTGTGAGAATGAATGGATTGTGTGTCTTCATGCATAAACTAAGATGTTATATCGGGTGTATAAAGTCATTTCACTGAGGATATTGCATCAAATATAGTTTACCGGTAGTCCTTTGTGAGCCAAACATTTGTGTCAAAGGGCCATGTTACAACAAACGGTGCAAATACACACTGTTCAATCCAGAGTCAGGATTCGGCTGCAAACACAGTGAGGATGCGTTTCAGTTTTATCCTGCTACAATCTGGAACCGTCTTCCACAAGATGTGAGACAACTTTCTTGTTAACTCTGACAATGTTTAAGACTGAAAACTATCCTACTTACAAACCCTAATTCCAATTTAGTTGGGATGTGTTTAAAATCAAATGTAATTAAAAATACAATACAAAACAGGTATTTTATTTTAGTATTCTCAACTTTTCTAGTCTTTTGTTGCCTGTAACACCTTTTATTTATTTTTTATTTATTTATTTATTTATTATTTTTTTAATCTCACTCCCTCACACATACAACATGGTCTCCGATGGCGGGGAAGCGAACTCACGCCAACCTGCATCGTAGGCATGTGACGGTACCACTCCGCCACCTGGAGCCCCTTTTTTTGGTGGGAATGTGTTAGGCATCAAATTCAAAATGACAGAATATTTGTAAAAAATAAAATAAAAAGTCAAAGGTCAACAAATTATCAACAGAGCATCACAATCATACAGCAGACAATAGATGGCAAACAAAAATGATTTTGTCATAGTGTGACTGATTAGGCTCAAGTGCAGGGAGGGTTTGTTAGTTGGTTAGCCAATTACACACTGTTTTGTTAACTCGAATAAGTTAGCGGAACTAAAAAAAAAAAAAGTGAGATAAAATGTTACCTCAACTTCTTTGAGTTGTTGCCTCACTTTTTCGAGTTGATTAACTCACGTTATAATTTTACAGAACGAATGGTTTGATGCCACCCGAATTATAATTTTTTTTTGATACAGAAGCTTTTTGTTACAGCACCTCAATTATTCTCAGTTACTAATTTATAAATGTTAGTTTTCAAACTACTGGTTTTATTTTATGAAATACTGTTATGTGTGGTGTGGTTATTTTATTTCATTTCGGGAGCACGAATATATGCAGTCTGTCATCTCACATTTTGAGATGTAGTAAGAGCATATCGCTGGCGTCGGCCCAAAACCTCATAAGCCACAATTTGGCAAATTTAATATTTTTTCAAAAATCTATACTTTTGGTCACTTTTGGTGTTGTGAATTATTGACCAATCAAAAGTGTTGAAAATAGTTTGCTCTCTTTGATGATGCAAAGTAAAAGTGACGATTTTGGAAGTACAAGCTTTTTGGCCTGACGCTGGAGATATATAGTATGCACAACAATTCAGTATGATTTTTCTGTATTCAATACAATTAAATTATTCATGTATGTATGTTTGCAGGTTTTCAACAACATGTTGTTGAAAAATAGTTCAGATGAGTTTAAAAGTTGAACTTGGTGCATTTACTAACTGAATTCCATCCATAAAACCTTTAATGCTTGGTGTGTTGACTACAGTAATAGCATTCACTTCTTTCCCTCCATTAGTACATCAAAAATTTCTACAATGAGTCCCTTCAAGAAACGTATGGCTGGATTCCAGATGAGAAGCACCTCACAATCTTGTATTCCCTCACTGTGTCCATCTTTGCAATCGGTGGAATGATTGGAGCCCTGCTAGTGGGGAGACTTGTAACCAAGTATGGAAGGTTAGTGTTTTTGTGTCATATTCAATGGCTACAGGCTGTATTGATGGGTAAAAACGCCTTCTTTTTTTTTTTTAATTGAGTGAAAATGTGTGTCTAAATAGGAAGGGGACATTGGTGAGAACAACTTTGCTCGTGTTTATTGGGGGAGGTCTTATGGGGCTCAGCAGAGCATGGAGGGAGCCTTCCATGGTCGTCATCGGGCGCTTCATTGTTGGAGTACACTCTGGTAGGCCTAAATGTCCAAAAAAAGTAGTCAAAATCATTCAAATAGTTCATTCAGTAAATTGGTTGATCATGTTTTGCTTGTTAAAAAGTAAAAAAAATAAAATAAAATAAAAAGCCCGTGTACCGTATTTTTTCTCTGTCTTGGGTATAGGTATCTCTCTCAGTGTGGTGCCAATGTACCTTGGTGAGATTGCCCCCAAGAATCTTCGAGGCTTCCTGACTCTTATTCCAAGCATCCACATTTGCCTCGGGGTCTTCATTGCTCAGGTTCTGGGCCTCCAAGAGCTCATGGGAAAGGTATTGACATTGTGGTGTTCAACTGGAGTATAAAGCATGCGGGCAGTCAAGTTTGAGCTGTATGTTTTCTTTCCAGGAAGAGCACTGGCCTCTGCTCATGTCCCTGATAGTATTTCCAACTTTGGTCCAGCTGATGCTGTTGCCATGGTTTCCTGAGAGTCCACGGTACCTGTTGATAGAAAAGGGAAATGTTCATGCCACCATTGCAGGTTTGAAATTGCAGTATATTCTTAATGGCATTGTTCCTTCAACCACCAGATTGAAAATGCCATATCTTCTGTCCTCCAGCTCTCAAGTGGTTCCGAGCGAAAGGCAACATCCAGTTGGAGGTGGAGGAGATGCAGGAGGAACAGCGCTCTTTGTCCTCCATCCAGACTGTATCCGTGTGCGGGCTCCTCATGGACCGATGCGTTCGCTGGCAAGTCATCACCATTGTTGTGGTCAACATCGGCATGCAGCTGTCTGGCATTGATGCGGTGAGTCGGGGAAACTTGGATTGACTCGCTCATGTTTGTGCAAAGGCTGTGCAATTGTTATGGCAGCACCCCGCTGTGCCCCCCCCCCCCCCCGCATCACCATCTGTACACCTTCCTGTCCATACATCACAGTCCCACTAAGCAGGGGGGCAAACAACCACGCCTCATTATCTTCAGGTCTCCTCTCGCAGCCCATTGGAGGGTTGACCCATCTACATACAGGCAACACACTCCGGTACTCACTGCAATGTGCCAGTGGAATCTGCTGGCATGCTGGTTCACGTGCGAGAAGAAAATCCCAGCAGGGGTGCACCCCGCTGGGTCTGCCAGTCCCAGATGTTGCTGACTGCAGCAGCGGAACGTGAACATATAGAGTGTGTTCTACATTTTCAAGCATTCACAATGAACACATGTGACTTCTACCCGTTTATTGTCTCGACAACTAATCATGTTGAACTCATTCACTGCCATTGACGGCTATAAACGTCAAAAACTCATCTAAACTACAGGGTGTCCATAAAGTCTCTTTACCATTTCAAAAATTTATTAAAAATGCAATTGATTAGATATTTTATTTCGATTTGTTCTATTGTATTCAGCGTTTATTAAAGTTTTTGTTTACCTCTTTTAATACACTTCTACATGGGCACCATTAGTTGCATGAAGCACATCAAGACGGTACTCGATTTCTTGCCATGTTCGCTGTAGCATAGCCTCATCAATTGTGGCAATGGCATCAGTAATCCTTTGCTTAAGGTCAGTAATGATAAACACTGTGTTTTTTTAAACACTGAATACAATAGAACAAATCTGAATAAAATATCTAATCAATTGCATTTTTAATAAATGTTTTAAATGGTAAAGAGACTTTATGGACACCCTGTATTTCTACTAGTTTAACATTTTTTCCCCACTTTTGTTAACAAGAGTATGAAAACCTAGATTTTTTTATTGTACATTTAGAACAGATATAAAATTTGTGATTAATCGTGAGTTAACTAGTGAAGTCATGCGATTATTTAAAAAAAAAATTCTAATTAATCACATGACTTCAATAATTAACTCTCTTTGCCTGTCGCCTCAAATTTTTAATAATCTTTTTTTATTTTTTTATTCATTCACTGCCATTGACGGCTATAAACGTCAAAAAATAATTTGAATTATTTCTATTAGTTAAAAAAAAACTCCACTTTTGTTAACAAGAGTATGAAAACCTAGATTTTTTATTTATTGTACATTTGAACAGATATAAAATTTGTGATTAACCGTGAGTTAACTAGTGAAGTCATGCGATTAATTACAATTAAAAAATGGAATTACCTGTCACCCCTAATTTTTAGTAATTGTTGTTTTCTTTTATGAATTTATGGCAATGAATGAGTTAAAGGCCATAACAGCTTACTTGAAAGGCAGAACCTGAACATATCTATATCTCCGTATCAGCCTTTTCTTTTAACTGTCAGTGGTACATGCAGTGCAGGGCTTTCCCCGCCACAATGGTTCCTGTTCATTGTATTGTCGTCGTGGGGTTTCTCTTTCCTGAGGCATTCACTTTGCAGCTCATCAATGGGGACCATCTTCTTGATACATGTCATCAAGACGTCCCCCTTCTGCTTAGTGTACAGTTTGAGGATGCAGGACAGGATCACACCTGACATTCATAGTGAGGAATTTCCTTGTCTTGATGTCACTGACTTTTATCTCCTTCTTTGACCATCTTATTACATCAGCTGGGTATCTGATGGCACAAAAGGAAAAAACAGAGCAGAAAAATCAGCGGAATGAGAAGAATGTATATACTGTATGTATTTAGTAGTGATAGACCGATATGTTTTTTTCAGGGCCAATACCGATTATTAGTAGGAGCCTATAACCAATATTTCAAACCGATATTCATTTGCAGTAAAAGAGAAAATATTAGCATGAAAAAAAAAAAGTTTTTTATTTTTTTATTTTAAACATATAAAGACAGTTTTGTTTAAAAATTATAACGGAAATATATAATAAATAATAATAAATGAGAAGTACCCTGTATATCTTACTGAGCGACAAAAACATATGGATGTAGCTAATTTGGGGTTTTCGTCAGGGTTCGTAAACATTTTCAAAAGATCTTTGCAGACAGTGAAAAATTGAAGTGAAAAGTCAAAACTGTCTATGAACATCTTATAAATCCTGGTGAAAACCCCAAATTCGCTACTTTCGCAAGCATTCACCACTCAGTGAAATACCAGCTTTATCGGCCTTCAGGTTCGTAAAATAATAATAATAATAATAATAGTAATAATTGGCCCGCCCGATAAGCCCTACTATTTAGTCATCTTCGAGAAGTATTTCACATTTTGTGAATGGCTGATGACCAGTCCAGTGTAACTCACATAAGCGCTACAGAACTTCAAAAACATGCTGTGAAATGGACCTCAGAACCATTCCAAAGACACAAAACACAAAAACGACCAGACCATGTTGATCCCAGAAACATTTTGCTGTCAGCAAAGTGGAGCTCCTTATATGAGACTCCATCTGCCATTTTACAGACCACTTTGCCGTTTAATTGGACGTGTTACCAACCAAAGCAGGACATATGTGTATAAAAATAAAATAATAAAATAAATAAAATGTGTATATACCCTTCACTTTGGATGTTAAACTCTGGATTATGACCTTCAGTTTCATGATATTCACAGCAGCACTCAGCTCACCTTTTCCCTGACAGAAATATTATTAACAGGTTCCAAGTGGAGCTTAGAGGACAGTTGGGTTTTAAGTTTAGAAGATTCAGTTGAGTGGTTGCAGGCAAGAGCCTTCAAGGTGCCTCCCTTGTACTGCATCTTGAGGGATGACATCGGCCCAGGAGCTGTTTGTAGTGCCCACTGGCTGCTCTTTTCATCCTGCTGCCACAATTGGACGAGTCTAAAAATCGTATTTTATTGACAATTATTAATTATTAAATCATCGGTTTCATTTAATCCTTCCTTGTTTTCATTCTCTATTTCATTTAAGTGTGTACATGCATGCATGGCCGCTTGACTTGGTTACCTCATCAAAACAGGGACATTTAATCACACCCATCACAAGTTTGTCCACACTGCCTCAGCGATAGATGTTGCATCCGCAAAATATGATTAATGACAATATACAAATGAATTTCAAAGTCAGCCCTTGCCACATGTTGTCCAGATAATGCGCTGCAGCTCAAATGAATGCGAGCGACGTTTGATGGGACGATGATGAGTTCTAACATGTTGATGGTCTTCATTTTCACTTATTCTCAATTTCAGATTTGGTTCTACACAAATGATATATTTAAGAATGCTGGAATTCCAGAGCCCCATATCCAGTATACTACCGTGGGAACTGGAGCTATTGAGGTCATCTCTGGAATGCTGGGTGTGAGTGCACACACGCTAAGAAAACTGTCAGCGTGATTCACAACCTGCCACATATAATTGACAATTAAAGGCAAATGTAATATTGAAAAGTGTGATTGTTATAGAAAATGAATTCATGAATATATGACGTCAACTGTAGTTACATGCAGACACATGAACTGACAGCACCTTGCTTCCAACCTTGCAGTGTTTTACAATCGAGCGTGTAGGTCGAAGACCTCTGATGATTGGTGGTTACATCTTCATGAGCCTCTGCTGTGCTGGGATCACTGTGTCTGTCCTCTTCCAGGTACACCGCCATCCTACTTGTCCACTTAAGTTTTTAACTTTAAGAGGATTTATGTACTATATATTTTTTGGGTTATGGTTCTTTAGAGTCCATAATAACTACATACAATGCAATGACTTGTATGACTGTTGTTGAGTGTCTTTTGGTCCCTTGACGGACACTATGTGAATCTATTATTATTATTATTATTATTATTATTATTATTATGAGTTTATGTGAAGTTTGTTTCCTGCCTTATTGTACTTTATAGTCATTTACATTGAATGAACATTTAAATGACTGATTTGAATTTTTGGGGCCAATCACAGGACCAGCTGCCCTTCCTGGGCTACGTCAGTGTGGGTTGCGTGGTTGGAATTATTGCTGGCTTCTGCATTGGTCCAGGTAAATACTTCAATTAGAGCACCATTTAGTCACTGTTGTTTATTTCCAGTTTTTGCTGTTTTTATTTTCTTGCTTACCGGCTCCCCATATATTTATGTAGCAGAGCTTTACTTTTAACACTTTGGTCAGTGGCTTGAAATAAATTCAGGTTCAATGCTAACTTATATGTTTTTAAATGAATTTTATTGTGTAGCAAAGTCGATGCAAACACCGCACACAAACAGTACCGCTTTGAAGTTATTTTTCTTGAAGATAAATCAAAATAACATACATTTTAGCCCTTGAAAATTACATTACATTTTACTTTGGCAACAAAAGGTGTTATTTATTTTTGTAATAATTCTAATTGCATATTAATAAAGTAACCAATTATTATGTAAACATGTTTATTTTTGTGGGACAATCCCACAGTTGTACTGCATTATAATGTGGTTTAAACACCTATTCGACAATCATGCAATAACGTCGAATGACTCCGGTTTCAAACCTTTTCTACACAATTTTCGGCACACTATGGAATCTAAAAGTAAATTTAAAAAATAAAAATAAAAAAATACATTTTACTTTAAAATGTGTCATTTATTTTTGTAATAAAAGTAAAAAATAATAATAATACATTTTACTTTAAAAGGTGTTATTTATTTTTGTAATAATTCTAATTGCATATTAATAAAGTAACCAATTATTATGTAAACATGTTTATTTTTGTGGGACAATCCCACAGTTGTACTGCATTATAATGTGGTTTAAACACCTATTCAACAATCATGCAATAACGTAGAATGACTCCGGATTCAAACCTTGTCTACACAATTTTCGGCACACTATGGAATCTAAAAGTTAAAAAAATAAAAAATAAAAAATTACATTTTACTTTAAAATGTATCATTTATTTTTGTAATAAAAGTTAAAAATAATAATAATACATTTTACTTTAAAAGGTGTTATTTATTTTTGTAATAATTCTAATTGCATATTAATAAAGTAACCAATTATTATGTAAACTTGTTTATTTTTGTGGGACAATCCCACAGTTGTACTGCATTATAATGTGGTTTAAACACCTATTCAACAATCATGCAATAACGTCGAATGACTCCGGATTCAAACCTTGTCTACACAATTTTCGGCCCACAATGGGGTCTTGTCCTGTGCGTAAGGTAACACTGCCTCCTCCTGGACAAACAGGCTGATGATGCACCCTAGCGCCATAGCCTCCCTCTCTCCTCCTTCTTCTTCTTTCTCTCTATCTCGCCTGCACACAGATATTGTATTTCATTAGTCTTGTAAATTAGGAAGTCTTAAGTGCCACACTACATCCATTCCCACAGTCATTTATACAAGAGAAAGAGTTGAGTGAAGTGAATTAAGAGGCAATCATTTACAACATTGGGAGCCATGTTGAGTGGACCTGCGAGGATGATGAATTGGGGAGAATCCGGCATACGTAACGTCATTCGTCAAGCAGGCAAAAATCTATACTTCAGCGCACAGACGAGGGTTTGTGTTGCCGCAATTAGACTTTTAATGGCTCATTGTTCATCGGCTCGGCGTGATGAATGCAGCTTCCGTCAGACTAAAGCCTGCACGCGCCATGACGCCTCCCATACATACCACAGATGTTGACAAATTATGGCCTCGTTATTAGCCTGACAATATTAAACCTTCATCTGCGCAATTATCATGCGCAGATAACGAGGAAAGCATTTGTAATACTTAACGTTGGAGCATTAGAGAGAGAGAAAAAAATGCATATTTCTCCTTCATCGCTTTCACTTTTAACAATGAAGAATTGTGTATTTAAAGCCGACAGACAATCTAAAAGTAAAAAAAAAATAAAAAATAATGAATTGCACAAGTATTGATTAAGGTATTCTTCTTATGGTTTGGTGTTTTCCCAACATCACAAAATAAAGCTTATATTGAGAAAAAAAAAGAGAATGCCTTCTGTATTTTCAATAAAGAAAAATTACTGTTTTGATTTCTGGAAAACTAGTTACCGCTTAAATTTACAGCACCTGCTGTGCAGTTGACTATTTCACAGGTGTGTCTGCAATCACATCAGTTATTTATAAACATACTTTTGAAAGTCATTTGAGCAATTATCCATCTGCATGTACTAGAACACTCTTTGTCTTCACAAGTAAGACAATTCAGCACGCAGTGCTACTACTGTACTGATCTGTCTTAATATGGATATCAAGGTTATCAGATAAATACTCAAGCTATTTTTCACAATCTCTTGTAGCCGGCGTGCCCTTCCTGATCACTGCGGAGCTGTTCAAACAGTCGCACAGACCAGCAGCTTACACGATGGGAGGTTGTCTCAACTGGTTGTCCAACTTCACCATTGGCTTCGTCTTTCCCTTCCTTGAGGTCAGAACACATTCATGTTTACACTCTTAATGAGTCATAAAAAGCGGGAGCTCAACAAATTAGAAGCTTTCTGTTACAGCGACTCAATTACAGTATTCTCAGTTACTAACTTATAAATGTTATAAAACCACTGGATTGAGTTAACAGAAGTCCAAACCATAAGTACACGGTATTCTCACGAGGGTTGCAGGAATGCTGGAGCCTATCCCAGCTGTCATCCGGAAGTAGGCGGGGTACACTTTCAGTGTTCAATTAACATACCATGCATATTTTTCGGAATGTGGGAGGAAACTGGCGTACCCGGAAAAAATCCACGCAGGAACGTAGAGAACATGCAACCTCCAGCCAGGAAGGCCAGATTCGATCTCGCAACCTCTGGACTAGGAGGCAGACATGTTAACCAGTTGGCCACCATGCCGTCTGCTATGAGCATACTGTATGTTTATAATCTAACGTAAACTGTTATTAATTTATTTAAACCAGGTCGGAAACTGAGAACAAATTATCATTTACAATGTCAATTACAGGGCTAAGATAAAATTACAAATTAAAAAGTAAAATAAATTATGAAACATATACACAAATCATAAAATATTACATTACATACATTTTTATTAGTTGTTTATTATTATATAGTTGTAAATTTTACCTTTTTTCAAACAAGGTTTTAATCACGAAATAACTCAATTGTATTAAGTTACGATCCAGAATAAATTTTAAATGTCCCAAAATCGATTTTATTCAAATTATTTTATACTGTCTTGCCTTTGTCTGTGTGTGCCTTTATTTGGAGCGCTGTTCATGTTGTACCCGATTTGGCCACTTGGGGGCAGTGTGATTCCACGCGGTCTCATACACTGTTAAGTTGTAGCCACATTAGAGAGTAGAAGGAAAAAGTCACGTCAAGTCAAGTTATTCTAATAAAAGTTGTTTTTTTGCAGTGTAGAGCCGTTCTTTTGAGTGATAAAAGTGCCGCGGGTAACGCGCTAATTAGCATTAGCGAGTCAAACTGGAGTAGATCATTACAATTCCTTGCACATCTATAGATTGAAGCAAAAATCATTGTCAGTCAAATCATTTTGAATCAAAAAGCATTCTTAATCGAAAATAGATTCTGAATCGAATCGCAGACCCAAAAATCGGAATCAAAATGAATCGTAAGACATTCAAAGATTCAACATGCAGCCACTTTTTGTATGTATGGTGGTATGCCGTGGGATTTTATTTTCTCCCAGTGTGAAATATATGCCTTGGCTCAATAAAGGTTGGGAAACACTGCTCTACTCATTTTCATCTTCCTGTCTTGGAAATCCATTTGGGTGTTCCTGACAGATCTCTGAAGCTAAGATATTCAAACTGCGGCTTGATGACGCGGACATGGCGTGCAAATGTGTTCCTTGGTCAGCATGATCGCCCACTCTTCTCCAGTCTTCAATAGAATTCGCTGTGTAGGCTCCAGCACAAGAATTATTCTTTGACAAGAGACAAAACATATTTCAGTGATCATTCGGACGCAATAATTTTAACCCTAACCCAAGAAAGAAAGAGAGGGAGACAAATCCACACATAAAGACAGCAGTCTGTATATGCTGTTGTTATGAACATTCACCCTTTTACTTTTTGTGAACAATGAAGTGGAAGACAAATCTTTATTTGTCATGTTCACATACGAAATTGGACCTCTGCATTTGACCCATCACACTTTTCGTGGCACACACCGGAGCAGGGGGCAACTGAAGCGCCCGGGGAGCAATCCAGGGTGTCGGTGTCTTGCTCAATGCTACAGCCGTAAGTACTGAGGACGTTGTGGGTGGATGGTCTTTGAACCGGGGTCCCCATGGTGGCAGGGGACAATCCCGACCAAAAAGAAAACAAGCTACCGTCTGCATCTTTCTGTTTTCGTTGGATGATTACAGAAGGAATATAAACAGCTAATATTATTAATTGTTTATATTCGGACAAGGCAAGTGTGACAATAGTTTTTGTGACGATCACCAGGTTAACTTTCTTCACAAACCCTAATCTAACTGACTTTCTTCGTATAACACCATTTGTTAAGGTGCCTCCTTCTTTTGGGAATGAGTATTGCAAAAACATTCACAGAAAACGCAGAACACTTGCGTAATCATATCGATCATCGAGGTCTCGTGTGTTCAGCTATCTTCTGTGATGACGACAATCAAAAACAGTGATGCATGCAAACACTAACCATCCATTGGATACAGTTCACGTTATACCAGCAGAACAGCATGATCACACTTCAAGAGATGTTTTTTTTAGGGGTGCCAGGCGATTAACATTTTTGCATGACTTCAATTGTTAACTCACGATTAATGTTAAAAAATTGTTAAAAGTAAAACAAATAAAATGGTAAACTAATAGAAATATGGCTGCTTCTCTTAGTCATTGATACAGTAATTTCATAATAACTCATAAAATTGAGTTAAAATTAAAAAGATGTACAGTACTTTAAAAAAAACTAGTGTGATATTGATTTGTGTTGAGGTCATTTTTTTGCCACTAGATGGCATAATTGCATTTGTAAGACGTTGGTGACAGCTCAGTGCATTTTTCTTTTCAAATTAAGAGCGATCTAATCTTTAACATGAAGTAACTTGAGAAATTCTGCACATTTTTAAAATTGTGAAATACAACTTAACCCCACTGTCCTCAAATATATGCATTATAATTAACTCATTCACTGCCATTGACGGCTATAGACGTCAAAAATTCATTTGGACTATTTCTATTAGTTTAACTTTTTTTTCCCACTTCTGTTAACAAGTGTGAAAACCTTGAATTTTTTACTGTACATTTAGAAAAGATATAACAATTGTGATTAATCATGAGTTAACTAGTAAAGTCATCCGATTATTTAAAAAAAAAATCTAATTAATCACGACTTCAATAATTAACTCACGATTAATCAGAAATTTGATATCTGTTCTAAATGTACAGCATTTTTTTAAGGTTTTCATACTCTTATTAACAAAAGTATAAAACTAATAGAAAGTTAAAATGCATTTTTGACGTCTATAGCCGTCAATGGCAGTGAATGAGTTAAATATGTTACTGCTAAATTTTGGCGTGGATGTGTCTGCTGTGTTGCGACTGAAATTCCCCCAGTACAGGCTTTCCAAGTAAGGGGCGGTCATTAATCGCGCGTTAAAAAATGAGTGGGGTTAAAGGAATTTTTAAATTAACACACTCATTTTGACACCCCTAGTTTTTTTCCCTTCCTATATGTCCTCTACAGCTGGCAACTGGTCCTTACTGCTACCTGATCTTCTGTGTGATCTGCCTGGGAGTGGCCATCTACACCATCTTCATCATTCCGGAGACCAGGAACAAAACCTTTATGGAAATCAGTCAGATGTTTGCCTCCAAGAACAACGTCCTTGAAGAGGAGCTGACATCTAATGGGCACCTGAAAATGCCTCTCATGAACGGCTATGGGACCCTGGGCCTTTAGGATGCAAAGTAAGAGGTGGACCTGATCACGTTTGTCTGATGTAACTATGACAGAGGTAAAGAAGGTGTTAAAAAAAAGAAGGCTATTGTTAAGGCGAAGGCAGTATGGGCTCAACTCATGTGACTGTCCTTGTGTTTTACAAGCAACAAGGGTTCAAGAGAATCTTCTTTACAGCGTGTGACTCCAAGGTCACATGGCAATGCGCCTCTAATCAAGTGTCCAAGCATTTTAATCGCCATTTGTCCAGGATATTTGTTCCCCAGCCCTTTCTGCACATATCTGAACGCATCCCATGACCATTCGTGAGCGTTCACAACATATTGTATGTATATAAATATGACACCTCAGCGGGGACGTGGCCACTGTAGTGTCAGTGCGCACTTTGAGTGTCTTGACAAAAAAAAACAATATTTTTGTTCTTCTTTTCTCATGCACCAAATGGGATGTTTGTCTCTTTATTTAAGAGAGATGGATACTGTGGCTACTGTAGTAGTCATTTTATGTCTTGAGTTATTTATCAGCCCTCTTGTTGATGTTTTAAAATACTTATTCAATAAAATTAAGAATTTATAAACCATTAATGTTTCAAATGTTTTATAACTTTTTTGGGCATTCTCCTCTTTGTGTCACTTGCCTATGGGGCAGCATCATTGCTTAATAATGCTCCATTTCTACAGCTTTAAGGTTTTATTGCTTCTAAAATCTCATTCCAAGAAATACTACAAGTGGTTGGTCAGAACGCATTTATTTATTCATCAGCTGTGGACTTAACTACTCTGTTCGTTCGCTATCTCAAAAACAGACCATAAAAAATAATCCCTGAAGCACCCAGAAAAATCATTTATAAAAATTCCTGAAAGTATTACGGCCATATGTTAAAAACATTTCCAATAAGCCCCACAACCTACCACAGATTTGAATTTTAACGCAGTGTTACATTTGATGTAATAAATTCAGACATGCAAAAGACAGCATGTGGTCTACATGTATGAGACTTAACCATCTTATTCCATCATCAGCATGGAAATGAGACATTAAAACGTAATGTCCACTCCTGCTTCACATTGTGTTGCACAACCTTGCTCTCGCCCAGTGTGTAAAAGCTGCCATTATCATAAAAGTGCTCGTCTGCAGCCTGGATAACAAACGCACCATGTGTCATATGACGTTGGTAGTCATACAGGATGCTGAAGGATCGCTTTCCTTCCATCTGTCAGTTCCCCTGCAGAACTAACACAAACGAGTTCGACAAATATTGTCACATGGTTGCGTGTCCAGGACTGAAAGTAAGACGTGGAGGGGGGGGTCGTCAACAACATAAGTCACAAATATCGCACGTATAACTGAAATGCTCTCACAAACTAGCATTTCAAATGGTGTCATTTTTGCCGTGTAGACAGAAAATAACGTAAAAATGCTGAAGAGAAATGAGTGTTTTTGAGTTTGGCGCACTTAACGAGTGGCAGCACAAGATGGCCGTCATTGGTTTCACTTTGACTAGGTGGCATTGTGAATCCATCATACATCATATACGTCTACCCCTGTCCTTTGTCACATCGTCTCATATCCTGCCACGTCTTGAACCTTTACCGGGGAGAGAGCATTTTAGTAGTGTGCAGGAATGGAATGCATGTGAGAGCATTTCAGTATGTGTGCATGTTAGTGTTTCAGTCATGTGTCAGAGGTCACCCTCAATCCTGTCCCTGATGGCCCTTCATACGCTAGTGCTATAAACATCAGCTAATTTTATCCGTTTGGCCATACGGTCCAATAACTGTGTTTATCTGAGCAGTTTCTGCTACAGTCCGCTGTCACATAAAGAACAAATGAAAAAGGAGGGCAAGCCAAAAAGAAAAGAAAAGGAGGGGGGCCAACCTTCGGAGTTGCCGGATTGCTGCTGAATGACAAAGTGGTTCAGTCCATGAGAGATGACCACAAAGTGCAGCTGTACATAAAAGAAACGTCCTGCCCGACAAAGTGCTCCTTGTCACTCAAGCTACACGCCGTCTGAGTATGTGGATGACATTAGCGCATTATGAAACACGTGACGTGCACAGCCCTCTGGCAGGCCCAGTCGATAAATCAGCCAAATAGCATCACAGGCTGGCGCAGGAAGAAGTCCAACAGATAAAATGCTCTCCCACACAACAAAGCCACACTCACTGTGTAATTAATTGCAACAAATTACCTCTTCCTCTCCCTGTCTGCCCCCACCTCCACCCCTCATGCTGCACTAACGAGCACACTCCTCACGTGCGCGTCGGACGGAAGCGCACGCGCGTGCGCAGGCCCGCTCTGCAGCCTTCATAAGTGCCTTAATGTGGCTTATTGCGGTGCGCGGTCCCCTTAGCCGTGGAAATATTCGCGTGACGGATGTGCTTTGTCGCCGGCGCTCCCCAGCGGAGGGCCGCTGCTGTCAGGGAGGAGATGATGACATTAACAGGGAGGCAAGGCGATGACAAATGCCTGTTATCAGCGAACGAGGCCGGTGACAAATCGAACGGCAGCGCCCAGGCAGCCCCAGCGCGGTGTAATAAAAAAGAAGATGGATGGCACGCCCAGACAGGGCTCGCGTTAATGCGATTTCCACTGCTCTCCCTGACTCCCAATTAAGGCTGGGGGGTGTCGAGAGAGGAGATAGACTGTGTGTCTTGTGGATGAGAGTGGCTCAGGATGGACAAGATGGAGAAACATGAGGCATGGGAAAAACGCAACACATGCCTCCGCCAAGGCTAAAGTAGCGTAGTGTTACTATATTGCGGATTTTGAAGCAATAATTCTATGGGTTTCTACGGTATAGAACATTTAGTGTAGTGCCAGGTTGCGCAGCAGCACTGAGCTCCGCTGGATGAGATGCATCATAATTAAGAGCAAGAAGAAGAGCCAGAGAAGGGCCCCAACTACTGTAAGCACGCGCATCTGAGTAAACCCTCTGCTTGTATGCGTTCTTGTTGCTTCGTATGCGTTAAAGTAGTAGTTGTTTGAAGGTCTACACCAAAATCTATGATAATTTTCATTAGACGCAGCCAAGCTTGGTCTTAAGGTGAGCTGCCCTAAGACCAAGCTCATGCATGTCGGCGACAGCCCGGACCCACAGCCCATCTCCATCGGCTCAGATAACGCCAAATTTGGCCATTCGTTTGTCTACCTGTGCTCCACCGTCAACGTCAAGCGCAAGATCGACCGGCACCGTGGACTCGCCGCCACTTTGATAAAGTCCCTCTGGAAACCACTCTGAAGCCACCGCTCAATATCTCTCGCAACAAAACTCCGAATCTACAACACATCAGTCCTATCTGTACTCTTTTATGCGCTGAAGGTTATGTTTCGTTTTTTTAGGGGTTAGGTTTTGTTTATTATGGGTGTGTTTGTTGTTTTTGTCTGTGGTTTGTGGTTGTCATGTGTTCCTGCTTTCTCCCCTTGTCTCGTTATGTCTGATCATGTCCACCTGTGTTTCTTCCCTTCCCAGTGTGTCTGACCAATCGGTGCCCTCAGACTGTGTTCCCCAGGTGTGTCTCATTAATGTTGGTGTACAGTATTAAGGCCCGCTCCAGACGGCTGCAAAGCGGGCTTTGTTCCTCAAACAAATCTTGTACACACAGAAGCATTTCAAGACTTGCGTGTGTCCAAAAGAAGACGCTGAGGACGTTTAACAGCTGTAATAGATATGTCAAGTCTGGAGTGGCGCTGTAGCGCAGCCACAGGGAGTTAACGGAAAGCGTAGAAGAAGAATCAGCAAACAAGACAAGCACTTTTTAAAAAAAACTTTATTGCAATCTACAGAACAAATATGGCTGCATGTATCAAACCAACATGAAAAAGACGAACACAGAAAAGTGACAATGGTGGTGATTCAAGTACAACACCGCTTGTTGAACGTGCGAATAAAGAAGCAAAATATTTTGCTGCAAAAGCATAAGCAAGCTAAGGAGGCGGCGCAAAACGACTATGATACGGCTATCCGCCATTGTTGTTGACAGACTGACGGTTCGCGCGCATTCACGCGAGAATTGGCGCATATATCATCAATGTGCGACAATGCGTCGTCATCGAGCTGCGGCCATTACGTCATCGCTGAAGGAGCATCCTGCATATGGTGTCCAGACGGACACGTACGGGGCGCGTTTTGAAATCTTTCCACTCCGGTTTCAAAAGTGAGCGGTTTCAAGCTCCGAAACGGCGCCATCGTGTAGACGAACGGCCTGGTGTGAACTTTTTTGTGGATGTTCTTATAGAGTTCACAAGACTGTACTCTGTGTTCTTCATATTAAGAAACAGCCTGAATCTTCTATTTGGTCTTCAACTAGTACTCTTTATTCTTTGTATTCTCCAGTAGTCTTAATGTCCTGTAGCAACATGCTGCCTGTCACAGGTGAGTCTTGGTACTGCATATGACCAATATCTGGTTTTGCTGGGGATATGATTGTGTGTATTTTTTTTTGCGTTGGTTATCTCCACCACATTACATATTAAGAGCAGTAAGACTACACTTTGTGTGCGTCTTTCACATTTTAAAGGGATACTTGACTCATCTAGCAATTTTAGCAATAAAAAGTTAATATTTTGTCTATAATTAATTTGATAACTACTGTAAATTTATTTTTCATGTACAATTAATACTTTTAAAAACAGATTTTCCACTTGCCGTCGACTGAAGATGACATCACCTGTAACGACCAGTCACGGCTCACCTGTTTTCGCAGTTGGGTTCCAGGTGGCGGAGTGGAACCGTCACTTACTTTTGATGCAGTTTGGTGTGGGTTCGCTTCCCCGCCTGGGAGACCATGTTTGTCTGTGTGCATGTTTGTGTGAGTAAAAAAAAAAAAAAAAATTGGTCATGTGATGTTCGCAAGCTGAGCCATGATTGGTCTTTACCCGAGCACGCAATGTCATTTTCAGTCAACAAGCTGCAGGAATATAAAGTATACAGAGAAGCATCTTAACATTACTCACAGGCATGTGCACTTTCTACGTTGCAAAAATAACCAACAACTTGTAATGACATAACTTGATCGTAACTTTTCTTCTTCTACTCTTTAATGTGGCTACAGGCTACAAGAGTGTATCTGAACACGCAAAACCACACTGCCCTTAAGTGGCCAAATCGCGTAAAGGCACAAACAAGGGTAATAAAGTATAAAATAAATAAATAAAATAAATTTTGGAACATTTTATATTGATTCTGAATCGTAGTAAACGAGAATCAGGATTCGTATGTGAATCGATTTTTTTGGCACACCTCGAATTATTGTTGTGTGTTTTGTGTTTGGTATATTATTACAGAGGTCTATTTTTATTTTATTTTTAAAAAATCCAATACAAAACATTTTTGTTTTTGAGGGGATGCTGGAAATGATTAATGGCAACGACCATTCATTTCAACTGGGAACAATGATCTAACTTTTTTTGAGTTATGAGCATTTAACTGTATTTGAATTTTGATCCGGATCAAATCTGTGGTTGGACAAGTTCAATCAAAATTTGGAACCTGGTTTGATGTTATAACATCTAAGTCAACATAGTGTACATATGGATTGGTTCAAATCCATTATGATTAAACAGTGTCAGAACATGTGACGATCTTTTAAAGTGATAAACATCTTGTCATGTGGCGTCTCCATCTGGATCTGATGTGCTTGGAACTGCTCACCTTGCATATACACCAGAAATCTGTTTAAATCACAAAAGATTGAACCATGACATGAAGTTGTACTTAACCAAAACAAATAAATAGGCATTCATTCAAAAGTCAATTCTTTGGTAGCAGTAATGAGACTGAGTGAACCTTTCCAATCGTTTAAGAAACGCTTGCACGTTAGGAAGAACCGGGCCGCAGGGTTGAGATAAAGTGGAGGTAGCGAACACGCAGCTTTAATTTTCTGCAGGGCCCATCTGCTCCCTCCTTTCTTTCCCCGCTTTTACTCACATCTCAATCACAGTCATGCCTCAGAGGTAGTAGGTTGTTATGTGTCTCAGTGGCCAGGAGGAACATCATTAGAGTCTCTCAAACAGCGACAGTAATGAACAAACCCCCACACCTCTATGCCTTTACCCTCACACGGTGAAATACTTCACTCGCCAGACAGGTTCAACTGCTCATCTCCAGCTCCTTGATTAGCATTTATTAGCCGTGTCAGCAAAAAGAACACGTTTAACTCCGATCGCAAGTGCTGCTCTTTAAATCAGCGCTCGTAAAAAAAAAAAACGAGGTGACAGACAATCGTTGGCTCATGGCAGACAGGCCAAAAAAGAGATGAGCTACGATTCTGTCCAGCCTGTTGGAATTCCTGTCCAAGCACCCACATGTTATCGCTTTCTAAAAGGATCCGCTTGGGATTTTGAGAAACAGCCGTAGGATGAAGGTGCACCTGTTCCAGGACGCCCAACGGCGGCTGTTTTGTCACTCTGACAATGTTTTATAAAAGGCAAAGGAAGCTCAAAAGGCTACAGAAGGAAAGCCATATATCTGCGGCTATTACATCCAGGCTAAAAAAGAAAGGCTTGAAATGAAGTGAAATATAGTTGTGGCTCAAAGGGGGGAAAAGGACAGAGTCTAAAAAGGATGGTGGAGTCTCCTCGGGAGCCCGCAGGGGCTGTGCTCCAAATCAAAGACAGATGAGGCGCCGTTGCAGACACTAACCCGCATCATACTGCGAGCTACGCAGTGAGGAGAGGAAGATATGTGGCTCGGAGTGAGACGTCTTCAGAGAGAAGAGCCCACTGCTGATGATATTAGTTTGGAAGAACAAGGAGAGAGAGAAAAAAAAATACAAGGCTGCAGGGAAGGAGCATGAGAAAAGGAAGCAAGGTAAAATTCCAAACTCAAACTAATAAGGTGTCATGCGGATGGGCGGGCCGAAACATGACTTGGAGTTATTGCTGGGGCTCGGCCTGATGGTATAAGAATTACAGTACATGGATCATAGCCGGATCGATAGGTAGACAAAGTCATTACGGAGGGGCTGGCGTTGAACGTCTCCCGACGGGGCTGCAAGCAGGGACCGAGGCTTGATATTTATCACCATGGCGATGCTTAACACACTTTAACACACAGGTGGAGAGCTGTGTGCTCATATTTTGCTTGTTGCTCTTATTTCCAAAGCTATCTGTTCCAGCTGTATCGATCGTTTCGGCAATCCTGGGTGCTGGGACGCGTCCCTTCGTGCAATTCTTGTACCCTGTGACGAATGCCAAACAAAGCGCTGTAGCGTACGTGTTTACAGGTAAGCTAAATGTCTACGCGAGGGTCCATAAATTAGCATTCGCTTTTCTATGCAGCAAAAGGAATGAAGAGCATGAGCAGGGCGGCATTGATCCTTTCTGTGCCTGGAGAAATTAGGCATGAAATTAAAGTTGCCAGAGCAGGCGCTGTCACCTGATCCACTATTATTTATACTCTGTGGAGATGATGATGATGTCTGCATCATGAGAGAGAGAGAGAGAGAGAGAGAGAGAGAGAGAGAGAGAGAGAGAGAGAGAGAGAGAGAGCGTGTTAGTTTCCGGCCTCCATCCACGTTTGCTGCCACTGACCTGCCATCATTTATACTGCCAGGGCCCAAGTGCAAGGTTAGCGCCAGCAGCAGAGGCTGTCATCAATCACTGTTTGAGCTGGACGGAGAGAGGACGGGGGTCAATGCCTCGCACAGCCAGCCTCTGCTGATGAGAGAGTATTTATAGATCAGGAAGGAAGAGAGGAAGAAACAGACTGGACGCACACACTACGTCTTTGCAGATTATTGTGTGTGTGCGGAGAAGAAAATATGACACACCAACTAATGGCGTCGCATCTGTCTATGTCAAGGAAATACAACTCGAGCATGTTTACTGAGCTGATGGTGTAATTAGCTTTTGTGACGAGCTTGTAAAAAAGATGAAGAGCCAGCAGGTGGAGCCCATTGCCCACATATTGCATGAGCGAGAACCTGAATTCCTTGTTCCACTATTATTGGAGTTTCATCTATCTATCTATCTATCTATCTATCTATCTATCTATCTATCTATCTATCTATCTATCTATCTATCTATCTATCTATCTATCTATCTATCTATCTATCTATCTATCTATCTAAAGATCTATCTATCTATCTATCTATCTATCTATCTATCTATCTATCTATCTATATCTATATAATTTTTTGGTGGCTCACTAAGGCAACTTAAATGTGTCCACTTTATTTTCTAGCAAAATTGATTTGTTGCATGTTATTTTATATTCCATTCTAAAATCCAGTTGAAATTTCTGGTATGTGCAATACATGCAGCTGCACAGGGTGACATTTTGGGGGAGTTTGCTGTAGTGAAATAAATAAATAATAATACATGACATGTTTTTTTTTTATATGGGGAAATGTTGAAAGTGACAGTGTCATGAAGCATGTCTTGTTTTTTGCTTTACTGGGTGATTAATCAAAAATGCATTTATACCGTATGGTCTACCTAACCATCTATTCTCAGTACATCTTATCCTCCCAAACAGTGTCACGAGTGTGCCCAAGCCTATCCTAACTGTCTTTTGGCAAGAAGCCCCAGACTTTGTCCACTTTTTTAGTTAATAGTTTTCCTTGACTATTCAAAAACCTTTCACTTAATTTCCAAGACAGAAAATTTTGCATATTTTTCTGGCATTTTGTTCACATGTATAATATTTCAGAATCCACGTTGAGCAAACTACTCGTGTCAATTCCAGTTCCAAATGATTAGCAATTCAAATTATTTTTGGGGGCAGGGTAAAAAAAAAAGTTTGCATGGTTTAAATGTATGGTCATTCACTTTTAGCAGCAGCATAGACTAAAATGAACATTTGGCACACACCATTGTTTATATTGTACAGTGCCTACTTTCTACACTGGGTGGCAAGGCAGGAGAAGAGAAGTTTGTTGTAATCTCTCACTTGTTTTCTACCAATGACACATCATTCACTAAGACCTGACCTAAAGTCAGTTTAGTACCAAATGCTGTTATGATTCTAAATGGTGAGATGTGATTTTGCTGCAGCTCAGCTCAGGGGCGGATGATCTATTCGAGGACCACTGGCTACCCCACAACGATGAGAACTCATTGACTTTTTAATTTATTACCTAACTGTTTTTTAAATTTGTTTATATATATATATGTTTATATATATATATCAGCGCTGCTGGGGGGCCATTGAGGACCACACATGCCTTAACCAGATATATGACAACAACCGCATTTTAAAAATGGACAAAATATGTTTGCATGTCTGTTTTTTTTTTTAATTGAATGAATGTACATCACTGTATCTTCATATAATTAATGCTCAATGCATGTATAAAAGAACCAGACTTCAACGATAAAAGGTTCAAACAGTGATGTATTTTGTTTTTTAGTGCAAGCGGCTCTCTACATAAAAAATACCATTCAAAAACATCACAAAAACATCTGAATACCAGGCCAAAATTAAGTGCAATAATTCATATTACATATTTTCACAAAAATCAACTCACTCAAAATTTTAATATTATGAAGATACAATGTTTGGCCTGCATATCATTTCAAATGTGCAAAAAAAAATATTAAGCCTACTGGGGCAGTATAAGACCCAGTGCAAGCACCACTAAGCCATGTCTGCCATCTAGTGGTGAATGACGATATTACATCATAAAAGTATAGAGCAGGCCCCTCACTAATCACGTAGGAACTGGGCTAGCCCATGAATAGCGAAAATCCATTGAAATTCATTGGATTTTTTTTTCAATAAACACCAGAACATTCTTCCAAAAATGCTGATAATCCTCTAATATGCGTTTTCCACGAAAAACATGTATAAATTGCACTCCTGGTTCTATGGTATGTATAACATTTGCGCTCACTACCTCAGCCATATTGTAGAAATCACATTCATAACATGACAATTAAATGATTAATCAAATTGCTGTGGCTGACAACCAGTCAGTCTGCAGAGACAAAAAAAACAAAAAAAACAAAATGAACATGACTGGCACTGATGGGAAGATCGAATGACAAGAATGACTTTCATGACCCCCCCAGCCCCCACTTACTTACCCACATCTCCCATTACAGCCTCCCCACTCAAATGGGCCTTCTTAGGACATGAAGGTCAGCACGGCAGATAGTCAGGGTGTTTGATCGATAAGCGCCACCCTCCCCTTGGTCCGCTGACAGCTTCTGTCAAGCATCCAGCAGGGCTCGTATCCTCAGCCCCACCTCGCTGCCCCCATTTTGAAGGAGAACTGTCACTAGCTGCCACTGTCACATACCAGTCAGGTGCTTTCAACGCACTGATAATGTGCCAAGGAATTTCACCAGGACTGTTATCCCAACTGTAAAGAGGGAAGTGGAGGGGAGCGAGTGTGTGTAAGGAGGCGAGCTGTTGAAAGTTGTGTGTTTGTATCTGTGTGTGCGTGTCTGTGCAGTGTACACAGTAAATTCTGTAGAGTAAATTTTACTCTAAACAGAGTCTATTTGGTACCACTCTGAACAGAGTCAAATTTACACTTGGAAGAGAGTAAAAAAAAAATGCAATGAATAAAAAAGTCACTCAAGGGTTGAGGAACAAACCCACAACTTCAGGTTGGGAGACACCCAATCTATTATCTGAGCCATGTAGCTCCTACTGTGTGTTACATCGCTCGTCAGCTGGAATCTTCGCTACTCCAAGTCCAAAATTGATCCTTTTGGATATAAGCAAACAGTAGGAGTGGAATAGCTCAGGTGGTAGAGTGGAAGTCTCTCAAGCTGAAGGTCATAAGTTTGTTCCTCAACCCTTTGAATTTGCTAAATTTGCTTTGAATTTCTGAATGAAAAATCTTTAATATTTTTTTTTCAGCGGATAGGCACATTCTCTCATACACACAAGAAATAAATAATAATAATAATATTATAATAATAAATTTACTCTGAATATTTTAATCTGTTCCAAGTGTAAATTTTGCTCTGTTTAGAGTGCGACCAAATAGACTCTGTTTAGAGTAAAATTTACTTTACTTAATAAAATAGAGTAAAATTTACTCTACAGAATTGATTGTGTAGCTGATGCTTATTCAGCAGAACAATGGGATTCGTCTGGAAAATGATGTTCACTTTCAACTCCTTTTTACTGCTTTATGGACATTCGGTTATTAAAACTCATTCACTGCCATTGATGCCTAATTTTTGATAATTTTTTGTTGTTGTTTTTAATCTTGAGTTAACGAGTGAAGTCACATGATTAATTACAATTAATTTTAATCACCCGACGCCCCTAGTTTTTAATAATCTTTTCTTCTTCTTTTTTAAAAAAAAATAAAATAAAAGATTTTTAAAAAGATAATTAAAAATTAGTGGCGCCAGGCGATTAGAATTTGTAATCGTAGTTAATACTCTTGTTAACAAAAGTGGGAAAAACTGTTAAACGAATAGAAATAGTTTAAATGAATTGTTTACGTTTATAGCCGTCAATGGCAGTGAATGAATTAAAAAGAAAAAGAAAAGATTTAAAATTTGGAGCATCAGGCGATTAAAATTTTAATTGTAATTAATCGCATGACTTTAATAGTTAATTCACGATTAATCACACATTTTATATCTGTTCTAAATGTACAATAAAAGTAGAAAAAATGTTAAACTAATAGAAATAGTTCAAATTAATTTTTGACGTCTATAGCCGTCAATGGCAGTGAATGAGTTTGAAAAAAAAGAGCCATAGAATCCATTCTATTAAGTAAAAGTGACCAGTTTGGATGAGTTACAGTATAATGCTGAAAATAAATCCTTTAATTTTTTCCCATTAGCATCTTGCTAAAAGAGGTCTGCTACAATCTGTTTTTCAGTGACCTAAATCACAGAGTCTCGTCCAAGGCCACATTCTTGGATACTTAACACTTTGACGAAAATGTCCTTAAATTGAGATGTGGCAAAACAGGACTGTGCTTCCAAGCGGAGTATGTATGTTTGTGTGTTTTTAGTGACAAAGGGAGGGTCTGTGGTTAAAGGGGTGACAAGGAGATAGTGTTGCTGATTGACATTTGAAGAGTGGCAAAAAAAAAAAAAAGTTCCCCTTTGGAATGCACCAATCTCCCAACGTCCTACGCTGCTTGCGTCTGACGGTGAATTGTTAAAAGCATTCCTGGCAGTTAGGGTGAGGGTGAAAGAGGGTGAAAGGAGACGGTCTGCTGCCAAAAGAGTTGTCCGTTTGCTCCTAAAGAGGCAGAACATTGAAACATAATCACACAAAATATAGAAGCTGAACATTGAGAAAAGAATGATTATCATTCTCCAGCCATTGTGTTATTAAACAACGCAGTCCCATCCTATCACTTACAAAGTACAAACTGAAGATAGCAATTCAAAGAGGCTTGGTGGTCTCCCCCACTTTGCCCCCTTATCCTCCGCGTTCCCCACCATCTCAAACCCACCCACCGAGCAACGGAAGGCGGTGGTCGAGCTCTCGAGCAATGTCCGTTTGGAGCGGCAGGTTAAACCGACCACACGGCGGGGGCAAAAGGCCCCCGCTTACAAGGTCTAATTGGTTTCACAGGCTGCAGACTGCACAGGAAAGCAGGGAAGGGCGAAGAGGGAAAAAAGACAGAGGGGGGTAAAGGGGAGCGCTACAACGGGGATAGAGACAGATAAAAGGTGGGAGGACAGGGGGAGGTCAACGCAGGAAGGAGGGATCAGACAGAGGCAACGCGGACACCAGGGGGGACACTTAAGACAGAGATAGAAAAGTTGGATCACATGGATGGAAAAGACAGAAGGTCGGAGGATGAAGACAAAGGAAGGATGGAGGTGAAATCGGAGGACATAGAAGGATAGAAAACGCTTGTTCCCATGATTAAGATGTTTGATTTTATGGTGACTTTTACAGCAGTAGAGAGACTAGTTGAGCCAGTCAGAGCTGGTGGATTAGTAGCTATCCGTCCCAGGTGCATCACTTTAATAGTGATACCATTTGTATGTGCAAAAATCGACAACAGCTGGGCTCATTTCTGCCCAAACTGCTTTTTGCTGAGGTCACATTGAGCATAGACTAAACTCATATAAGGAATTCACACTCTTAAGTCTTAAGACTTAAGTCTTGCACAAAGCGTGGTATAAATCTGCGCAGGGTCAGACTAGACCAAGTTTTGGTATTTTTGCAGACGCACGAATCTTGGCGCAATTAAAAAGCGGCTCCTTTTATTCCTCTCTCAAGACGTCCTTGATGTGGCGGAAGAAGAAAGGGGTTTGCTGGAGTTCATGCAGGAGGAGTGTGTAATGTTTGTTTATATGTAAGGAACTGCAAGCAAACCTCCATGAGCGGATGATGTCAAGTTGGCCAGGATGATTATAAAACTGTGAAGTGGGCACTTGGAGAACTGATGTCCATGTGTGCTGGTCTGTCATTCGTCATTTGTCTTTTCCCAAACTCTATTATCAGTCCGTCATTTCATTTTAACCTCGCTTCCGTCATCACTTCGTCACCACAATTTTGGGACCGACAGACAAAGGTGTCCGGCAGTCCGTCGTTTGTCAACAAACAGCGTCCGTCAGTGACGGACTGAGAGGTCCACCAGTACTTGACCTGGTCAGTGACGATTACACTGACGGACAAAATCCCGCTTTTGTCAATGCTTAGCCCATCATTTTTAATAAAAGTCTGTCGTCATTCGTCAGCACTGATGGACTGTCCACCTCTGCAAACAGCCTATAACAGGGTATACGCGGGTATACGGAGTATACCACCTTCTTTTTCAGTCAGTATTGAGTATACCCACTTTTCAAATCCCCCGATGCACACCGTTTAGCCATGGCCCACCCTCCTCTGCCTCTAATTGGCAAGTGAACTGATTTGCCCTCGTACACGGGATACTTGATCGCAACCAGGGTTTGGAGGGTTACTTTTAAAATGTAATCCATTACAGTTACAAGAAACCTGCAAAAAAAAAGCAGTTAGTAACGTAATCCAAGTAAATAAATTTTACATTATTTCAGGCTGCTTGTGTTACCAAACTGTTCTTAACAAGTCATGATAATTTTATTATTGTGAGCAAGTAGAAATGACAGATTTTTAATTCTTACATGTCACCATTTCTAAAAGAAGATTTTTTTCTGGATTACTAAAAAAATATATATATATTAAATTAAAATAATTTAAACAAAATTAAATAAATTAAAAACTAAATAAAAAATAATAATAATTTAAAAATAAAAAATGAATCAAATTTAAAATTTAAAATGAAAAATGAAAAATGAAAAATGAAAAATGTAAAATTTAAAATTTAAAATTTAAAATTTAAAATTTAAAATTTAAAATTTAAAATTTAAAATTTAAAATTTAAAATTTAAAATCAAATGAAAAAAAACTGATTTGAGAGTATACCCACTTCTCCAGGGACCACTACACCACTGCGCACAGCCACAAAGCTTGATCCCACAAAACGAGAGCTTTCACTTCTCAGACTTTATAAGCATTCAAGACCATTTATATTTGTTCTCCAGCTATTTTCACCACATTAAATATATAACAAAAACAGACAGCGAGGGGACAGATGTGCTATGATTGGGAAACACCAGTCTGATGTTGTTGATTTTCAACCTAAATAAGCCTAAGGGTGTTCTAAATTCTGCTAAACAGTAAAAATATGAATGAGTCGGTTTTGGAGGGGATTTCTTCTGTAGATATTATTCGTAAGTACCCAACTACAAAATAAGTGTTTAGACCATTAGATAGGCGTAGAAAGCAAGGTTCGCTACTGTACTGTCTGTTGCACACTCGCTGTCATTTGTTAAATCTGTTTCACACCAGTCACAGTCACACAGAGAAAGACGTCACTATAGATAAAGACATTACTAACACTTTAATCATACAGTATTTAAAATGTTTTAATCTTAAAATGGGAGAAGTCGTGATGGGCGAAAGATAAAAGCACCCTACAGTCATCATGATAGTAAGCTAGCACAATGCTAACAAACTTATCGGTACTTTTGAAATTGCGAAGATACAATGAGATGTAAAACTTTTAATAAATGAAGAGCCCAAATTTTTACAAGCGCCAATGGGTAACGATTGTTGCACCCTAGAGCTGATGTACAGTACGTCATGAAACAGACAACGGACTGAATCAACTTAATTCATCCATAACTTGAATGAGTCATTTTCATATTTTTGATCAATTACGGTAAACACAAACCTCCACTGAATTTCCTTTTGAAAATCTATTTATTTTACTGATATGAGTATTTGAATTATTGGTAGTTGTTTTTACTCAAAAGGAAATGATTGTTTCTGTGAAAAAAATTTTTTATACTAATATTTTACAAAATTTTTAATGCTAAAATGTCTTTACCGTTATTTGTGCTAAATGATGATGTTTTCTGAAGATGCGAATGGAATTTTTGCATATTTTTCCTACTGCGTGATATGCTTGATTTCCCATTTTCAGAGTTCCCTTTTTTGCTTCTTTTACAAATTGCTTTTGTTACCATATTTACACCACACAGTGCACCAGACTTGCACTTAGCATGGATACAGAGACCAGGATCCTCGTCTAAAAATGTATTTAAAATAACTGCAAATGTTTTAAATTCTAAAGCACAATTGTAAGAAAGCATTTTGAGATTGTGTTTTAATGGCTTAATCATATTTCAGCAGACCTTGCGTCTCACCACACAAACATTGGGCTCTTTTCAATATTAAATATAAATGAAACAGCAATCTGTGCACTGACGAGCAAATTTGTGTTAACGTGTGTCAATCCCCAAAGTGCAGGTCCGACAACACATCCGCAGGAAGTTGTGAAGTCTTAAACATGCACCGACATGCAAAGTAAAAACACATAAGCAGGCAAAGCAACTGTTCCCAACTGTATTTGAAATGTTGACATATCTTTTGGTATGCGAGTGCTCTTTTCTGATTTATTCTTGATGGAAAAACATCACAGTCACGTTGAGTTTACTGTAATCTCATAAATGTCAGACATGGAAAAGACATTGTATTTCCACTTCTAATTTCGCTACATACAGTACATGACAAACAAAAACATTGAAAAGCAATGCAGCGAATCAAGTTTGCTCACGTATGTACTTGTGCATTACGTTTCACAATTGTGTGTAAAAGGAGAAACAAAGCACAGAGCAAAGTCAAAAATCTGTGATAGCTTTTAGGGGAAAGAAATCTGGAAGTGCTCAGCAGATGAAGGAGTGACTTTGTGAGTCCTCAGAGTATTTATTTCTTTTTATACTCAGATGAGCGTCATGTGTATTATTGGTAGGTATGGACCAACAAATGGCATTCCCAGAAACATCACCTTGGATGTTTCGGCACTGCAGGAAGTTTTGTAAATCAAATCCAAAATTAGAAGCTTTCAACCCTTAATTTTCCTCATTATGAAGAGCGATGCTATTTCTTTGTTATTGAACACAGATTTTTCCTAATCTTGACACCTTTGCCATCTTTCACGGTTCATTGCTTTGGAGCACGTCCATGTCTCTCATGTCTACGACATTTGTCCTCGACTGTCTAGACCAGACTAATAACACATATAAATTCCTTAAGTGACTGGCATTCCCATTCGACGTAAAGTGATCTTCCGTGCGCTTGCCAGGAATGAGTGAACAAGACCACTGACACTCCTCGCTCACTATTATATGAGGGACTTAGTCATTCATATTGTTCCTGCCCTTTTCAGCACTAGATAATGCAGAGCTACATCTACATGTGTTAGATATTATGAAAGGCTTTTCAACATACAACACTTCTCTTTTCACATTTTAATCAATGAAAAATAACATTTTGTCAATTTTTTTTATCTTGAGCAGTCTCATGGTATTTCTATCTTCTATTTTTCCCCCTAATCGTGTTTCTTTGAAAAAGACAGTTACAAAATTAAACATTCTTGAAACAGCTCTTGAATCAAAAATATAGGTTTTGAATCTGAATTGGACACTTGGACCTATAAGTGTAAATCCAGCCGATGTGACAAACACCAGCTGTTGAATTGCATTCTGGGACTTGGAAGCACCAGCAATACATTAGAGACAGTACTGGTTCAGATAGATGTTGCAAAAATATATCCAATATCAATATGTGCTTCAATGAGTTAGGGTTAGAGGTTGATCTGAATTATAATAATTGGACTTTATACTAATATTTAGCATTTTATACAAAATCGGAGATTGGCTATAATGTTTTAATTTCTCCAATCAATCAGTGATGTCATGACATTACACTACGCTACATTACACAAGACATTATGCTACGCTATATTTAAAGTGGAAGTCAACCTTAAACATTTCTTGACAATCATATGTTATATGTGACCTCACTAGTCTAAACACGACATTCCGATTAATATTACATTTGTGGAATATGAGCTATGCAGCAAAATCCAGCCGTTTTCATCCAGCTCAAGGGGCGGCCATTTTGCCACTTGCTGTCGACTGAAGATGACCTCACAGTTGCTCAGGGCTCAGGCAACGACCAATCATGGCTCACCTGTTTTCTGAAGCTGAGCTGTGGTTGGTTGTTACCTGAGACGTGAGCAACTGTGATGTAATTTTCACTCAACAGCAAGTGGCAAAATGGCCGTTTTCTGGTATTGATAAAAATGGCTGAATTTTGCTGCTTAACTCATATTCTACTAATAATAACAATATTAGCAATATAATATTACTAGTATTTAGACTAGTGTGGCTGCATAGAACATACTATTGTCAAGTATTTTGGGGGGTGGGGGTGGACTTTCACTTTGATGTGTATCAGCATTTTTGGAATTTAGGGATTTTTTCAATTGACGTCAGTTATACGTGGGTTTTCAATATTCGTGGGCTGGGCTAGTCCCTATCAACTTCAAATGGTGGTGGTCAATGGTAGAGCAAATATAAAAGTTTTTTAAAAATAGATTTATTGTTCCAACTTCTGATTGAATCAATAATCGGTTATCTTCTCTCTCTTTTTTTTCAACTCAATTGGTTAACAGCCCAAAAAAACCCTGATCATTTAAAGCCTGTTACTAACTTATAGCCATTATACTATTATAATGGTTATGAAATGACAATGGTAACAATGTCAATAATAATGATCATCATCCACTTTATTGGTGTCTTTCATGACTTTCAAAATCACCTGAAACAAAAAAAATGTGTATTACACAAAAAATACAACTTAATGTGTAATCAAATAAACAGCATTCTAATTAAAGTACACTATAATTTAGTGACAAGAAATAAAAAAATTCCAAGCATTAGTTTCGTTTACGGAGTGGCGGATCACTGGAGCCCACGTGAAGCTCGCGAAAGTTACTTCATTTTTTCCATTTTGTTGCTCCCACTAGTGAGATTCAAACTATTCAGCAGACAGCAAACATCAGTCCAGCCAAAGACGCCATTGTTGGCTGTGATGGAATGAGACACTTTGTCATCCAAAAGTGCATCCCAAGAACATGAAAAAGACACTTTCATGAGCACAAAGCCACGCTCTACGTCTCAACAATAGCGTGAGCAAACGCGAGAAAAGTGTTGCAGTAAGTCCAGCCATGAAGGTGAAGTCTTGATAGATACTCGCTGGGAGACGAAGGGTTAAGCTGTCAGTTAGTTTGGGGGAGATAGAAGCTGAGCAGCCCATGAATCTCCAAGTCTCTATAGGCACAACATGGTAAAATAATTAGGCTTGCCTTTGAAGCAGACTAAATAAACACAACAGCACTCAACACTTGTCCCATCCGCTCTCTGTCTTTTCTCTCCTTCGTCTCCAAGTGGACTTTGCAGATCCACTTTCCCACCCTTTTACCTGCCACACTTAACCCCTCACGTTACCTACCACCCATATGCCCTATCCCATCGTCCCTTTTTTTTTTTTTTTTGCACTTCTGTGATCAGCGGACTTTCATGGGGAGGAATGGTGGAGAGGAGGAAGGGAGAGGGGGACCAGGTGTTCCACAAGTCCTTTTTAATGGCTTTTGAGGAAAGGATTTTATACTGAGGGGGTGTTGAAGGAACATTTAGCCAGGAATCCAATAACGTCATGATATTGTTATGGGTCTCAGATTGTCTTTTAAAGACCTGATAACAGCGGGATGAAAAGAATCTCACAGTCAGAATATCGTAATGTTTACTTGCATAGACACGACGAAGAAAAAAAAATAAAAAAAATAATCCAGTCCAGTCATTTTAATAAGCAGGTATTTTTGATTTTTGGGGCCACTTTCTGGTCTACATCTTTGTGACAGCAGTAATTCATCTGTAAGGACTTTGGAACCGCAATGTAGTTTAGTAGCTTAGAGTGGTTTGATAAAAACAAACTCATTAAAACTATTTTGTCAAATGTCATGTTTTTGGTCAACTTAAATCCAAATTAAAATCTCTTATGTTGAAATTGAGAGACTATAATAATAATAATGTGCCTCATATTTTCAATGGGAGACAGGTCTGGACTGCTGGCAGGCCAGTCGACTCCAAAACCTGCATGCACCTTTCCGCATTAATGGTGCCTTCATTGATGTGCAAGCTATCTATGCCATGGGCACCCTCATACCATTGCTGGTGCTGGCTTTTGAAACTTACACTGATAACAATCCAGATGGGCCCCATTCTCTTTTGCAAAGAGAACACGACATCCATGATTTCCAAAAACAATTTGAAATGTGGACCCGTCAGAATACAGTCTTAACTTGTTTTTGCAAATGTTGCCGCAAACATGACAGGCATCCAAGGTTGGTTTTCACCCCTACCTGCAGAGGTTTTCTGATGCCATTGTCGGCCTCATCATTGACGAAGACGACAGGTAAAGAGAACTTACGCAGGGTTTTGTGAATGATGCCAAAAAAATCGCCTACATACAACTGGAAAAACCAAGAAGCCGGTGGAAGATTTTAGCAGGAGCCGTCATTCTCCACCTGCACTGGTGAACATCCAGGGAACAGACAACCACTCTTTCCCGCCTGCAGCTGTCAGCATACAACCAGAACATTGATAGTTGGATAAAGTGATTAGATTTTTGTATGGACAAAAATATGTGGATACCTGACCTCAACTACAGGAAGTGACAGTTGATAGGACCAGTTGGCCACCCTTAGCTATCCATAACAGCTTAAACTCTACTAAAAAGACTTTCTATAAAGTTTTGAAGATTTTCTGTGATCATTTTTGGTCCATTCATCCCAAAAAACATTTATGGAGTCCAGGGTCACCAATGGTGGGCCTGAGAGAGGGCATTCGGACTCATTTCTCCTCTAGTTGATCACAAAGCCATTTTAAGTCAAATTGTGCAGAGGCTCATCAAGCACTTTAGCGTGTCCAGTAGTTTGACAACACTCATCAGCAATAATTGAGTGATGACGCTACATCAACAAATACAGTGATAATGTCACAACTGAGATGTGAAAATTTCCACCAATAAATTATAAGTCAACTATTTAAGAAATGAATGCGAAGAGGAATCAACTTTTGGAATGCCTGCTGGTTATGCTGCGCGTTGTCCGACAGCGACTACCTGAGGGAAGGAGCTGGAGATGGTGACCGGGATGTTGTGGGTCCAAGAAAATTTTGCCTGCCCCTTCTTGTCTCACTTCTTGTAGTGTGCAAGTCATCAAGAGTTGGTAGAGAGGTAGTGATGATCATCTCGGCAGTTGGAACATTGCAGTCAGATTCGGTCCTTTTTTTCCAGCAGCACCAAACCAGACTGTAATGGATGAACACAAGACTAATTCACTGACTGCTGTATTTTATTTTATTTTCTATTTGTATCACAGATGGCACATATTAATAAACATTTCAGTAAATATGCTAGTATTAGCCAAAAGGCTATTTTTCATCTGCAGTCCCGAGACAAATCTTGCCACCGTAAAAAAACAACAAAAAAAAGCAATAATGAATACTACAGAAGCGTATTGCATTCACTTGGAAGAAAAAAACAACTCCTGTTTTTCTGACAAATTTTTGGGGGGGAGCTTTGTTTTTTTGAATATATTTTTTTGAATTTTCTTTTTTTCTGAATATTTTTTTTTCAGTTTTACTGAATTTTTTTTTCTGTCAAAAAAATATTACGAAAAACTGGCTGAAATTTTTTTTTCCAAACACCAGGGTGAAAACGGGGGGGACGGGGGTGGGTTTCAGGAGTTGGGGCGGGAGAATTCAGAAAAACAGGGGAAAAAAATTCTCCAAAAAACAGAAAAAAATATATATTTAAAAAAAACTGGGGGGAAAAAATATTCCGAAAAACAGAGCTGGTGTTCTGTTTTTGTGAGTATTTTTTCTTTTTTTTACCTCTGAACTCCAAGTGACTTGTTGCAGACTCGCTAATAGCTTACACTTTCCTGCATACATCCATATGCAATAAGATGCTCATGTTTACTTACTGGCTCTCAATAAAGCAATTAATGTTTATATTGTATTGTGGTTTGTTCTCTAATCTCTGAGGGAAAACCACTTTTAAAAAAAATCTGAAAAACTGAAGCAAAAAAAAAAATATTTTTTTTAAAACAGAAAAAAATACAAAAAAAAACAGGGGAAAAATATTCAATAAAACAGAAAAAACAAACAAAGCCCCCCCAAAAAACATTTCAGAAAAACAGCACTTTTTTTTCAAGTGAATGCAACACGTTTCCGTAAAATACATAACAATAAAAAAAATTTAAAATGCTATTACGCTAAAATTACACGATAACATAACAAAAGCCATAAATGTGCTGCAAAGCACTAATAAAAAATGAATAAAATCATAAAATTGTTCAAATGCAAGATACCAGCATAAGTTAATTTATTACCATGACAACTTACAATTTAATATCACTGTACAGTATAAATGTTTTTTGAAAAAGTATATTCTAAATCAAGTACAGAATAAGAAAAAAACTATTGTTTTGCAAGCACACCTTATAACCAGGCAAAAGGTTCCACTAACAAAATAAATGACTCCAAAGCCCCACTCGTCTTCATATTCTTCTGTATGCACCCTTGGCGCAACCTCAAGCAATCATCGCATGATTCACTACAATACAAGACATTCCAGCAGGTAAAACGCCATCCAACACAAACATACAGTACCACCTGATACAGGCAGCAGTGTGGCTCCAGCGGTGCAACATGAGGATTTGAAAAACTTCAAACTCAACACTTATAAAGCAGAGGGGCCATTTAAGTTGCTGTTATTATGATTGGACAGGTTGTAACACATTTTCAAATTGTATTTATATATTTATTTATTTTTTATTGAACCACACCTCTTGGAGGACTGTGAGGAATCTTAAAGTAAGGCAGTGATCTCACCACAGTGTAGACTGATGGTGATGATGCATGAGGGACATTACGTTTGGCTCCAAAACTCCAGGTCCCCTTCTTTCTTTTCAAAGAAGATGAGCCTGAAATATATTTATGCCACATTTCCACTCTCAAGCTGTCACCATGTATTTGTGTAATACGTAGATCTGCTGTTTTTAGCTTTGAATTCACTCAGCCATTAAATATTGTATCAATTTCCCAATTAGCTTTGAACATTTATAAATGTTAAAGCGGTAGGACAAGATTATCAGTGATGTTTTACATGCAGTCATCATTTTCTGCCTCATTAGGGCTTGCTGGAGTTTATCCCATCTGACTTTGGGTAAGAGGCGGAGTCCACCCTGGAATGGTCGCCAACCAATTGCAGAAGTCTTGAACTCCCTTAATGAATGCTCATGCAAACTTATGTCAGTTTTTTTATTCACCAATCAGCAGAATTCTTTTTTTCCTTCTTTTTTTTGTTTTATTATTTTAATTGCACACTAGTCCCTTCCCCTGCAAAGAATCTCTCTCTATATAAATTGCTTCTGTAAAAACATCCATCATATTTGTGAAGGGTAACACGGACATTTATTTCTAAAATGTGTAATAGTTATCAAATGCAGTCTTTTGCGTAAGAGCTGGAACAGGCCCAAGGAGATCAAGTCCCATCCTGCAGCTAAAAGCTTGACTTCTACGCTCCTTTAGCACTAATTTGATTTTGTGTATTTTTATTATTTCATTATATTTAATTATGCAAACTTCCTAATTTTCCCAAAATATTGATACTACAGTACATATTACAAAACCTAGTCCTAAAAAAAAACATCACACAATTAATATGTGACTTGCTAGGGTCTCACCACTCTCATAAACTAAGATATAAAATGTGCAGCTGTTATTATTTTACACGTGCATCGCTTTCCCCGCCACACCCTCGAGTTCAAATGTTATTGAAAGATACAAGCTAATGTGATTACGTCAGTGTGTAAGGACCACCGCAGGTTGCACCGGGCCCACATGCGGGCTTCATCTGCTTACCGTAGGCCCATGATGGAATGCAGCCTGCTTGCGCACACGTGAAGCTCGAAGATAGCTCGACACCTCGCTGGGACATCCTGTCAAATCTCACACTGAGAGATTGGCTAAGCTCCTGTGATGAAAGGAGGTGGAGGACAACAAATGTCAGGTGGTTAACCAGCGATCTGACACCACTCTGACTGTATTCATCACAATTCACGTTTTGTTGCGCAACAACCTCGAATGAAAAAGGAAACACTGTAAAATCCTGTGAATAAGATTCATTTTTTTGTGTGTGCAAAATAAATAAAATGATAAATTAGTAATAATAATATTTATTATCATTATTATTATTAACTTTTTTATTATTATTATTATTGTTATTAAATTAAAAATATCCGGTGAGAAACAGAGTTGAAGAGATTTAAAAGCAAAATAAAGAAATTTTAAAAAGCTTACTAAAATTACAAAAAAAATAAAATAAAATAAAAGCGTACAGTGCAAGAACAAGATTTTTTTTCATATTAGGTATGAGAACCGAGCATCGTTTTAACTTGAATTTAAAAGCATTGACTCTTCATTGGTATGGTTTGAATTTTTATTCAGTCATATTTGTTACTCTGATAATAAAAGATACCTGTAAATTCCATGTTATAGGCCACTTGATGGCACTACACACAGGTGAATTAAGTGCTTGTGCTCTTGGTTGAAAATATTTCCTTCAACCATCCATCACTGTCACTGTAATTGTAGATGCAAATGACGATGTGACTCGGTGTAGGAAATGTTTTTTCCAGTTTTTTTGCCTATGATTTGAAAAGCTAGGCTGAGTGAAGATCCAAAGCCACTTTCAAGTGATAACCAGTGTCTGGCCGGCTGATTACAATATCTGAAACACTACATCAAAAACGAAAGATGAGCAGAGCTGCATTTTTGTTGGATGTAGATTAAAGTTAGCTAACAATGTTTGTTTCTGATAAGTGCACCATACTTTGACTGCTTAGTCAATAAGGGATTGGAGTATTTTAGTTTGGCGTTGTGTCAGCTGCTCCACATACTGTTACTTAGGTTTACACAGTAATTGTCAAGTGTAATTAAATGGCCCGATGCTTTCTTCAGGGAAAGCAGATTCTGTGTTGTCTTGTAGTGGCGTGTTTGAATTTACTGTCACTTTTTTAATTTCATGGCTTTAAGAGCAGCTAAAGCTGGCTGTCCCTTGTCGTCATGGTAACGAAATCCATATGTGGGATGGCTCACTCAAAATCAGCAAGACAAAAAACTTGGGTGTGTAAAGTCTGCTATAATTCTTGATCCTTGGGCTGTTTTGACAAAAGCATGCCACAGACACGATAACATGCATCATGTCCCCTCTAAACATGATGTGCTGATCTAATACCAAGGAAACTCCTAAAAGTTACATCTTTGTGCATCTAGATAGAGAAGGTTTCCATTCTCCTGTGAGCTATCAGACGAGAGGGCAATGATAGATTGGGTAACGCTACAAAAAAAGAAAACGAAAAACCACAGTCCCTGAAAGCCAGTGCAACAAGAAAACATGTAAAGGTAAAGATCCAAAGAATGATGAAGGTCAAGATGACTGAAAAGTACAGGGAGGTTTGATTCCCAAAGGGCCACTGAATTCTCTCCCTTTTTTTCTGTGCTTTTTCATGGTCCTTTCACTCCCAGGTCTGCACAGCTGTTTGCGGGCCAGGGGCTTCTTTCTCCAGAGCCCAGATGAAAGAGCTGCCATAAGCAGCCCTGCAGGTAGGTCTGCTAAAGCCATTGCTTTGGCTGTCCACTGCCCACCGCATGAAAAAAAAAAAAAAAAAAAAAAAACGCAGCGAGGCAATGGGAGAGGGAACCAAAAGGAGAGGAGGGACTATGGAATATAGAGGGTGAGAATGAAAACAAGGACACTGTTAAAACAGATGGATGAAGAGAATTTAAGAGAGAATGATGGAAGAAAGGCTATAAGATGAGAAAATGTGGAGATGGCGCAATGGTACGAAAGGGAAAAAAGTGAGGGAGGTTGTGGATACCTGCTCCCTGGGAGCTGCAGACCTCCCGCCTCCTCGCCACCCCCGATACCAGGAATGATGTCTGCTTTTATTGACTTTGTTAAAGCGTTTTCAATGCTACTTCCTATGTGTTTACAAGATAATAAATCACAGCCTGCATGTGCATGTGTGCGATGGGGGCTACGGGGCGAAATATAGAAGGAAACGAGAGGAAGTCTTTGGACACGGCCAACAACAACTTTGCAGCTTTTGGCCTCACTTCATGCAACATGCACACTTTCCCTCCACTGTGGGGCCCTTTTTCTTCGTCACCTTCATCATACAATATATTCACTTAAGACTATCTGGATATCTTGAGTCTCTGTCTTGCAATGAAAACAATAGCAGGTAGCATTTTTGTTGACATCAAGTCAACTTTTGGGAGTCTGTATTGCAAAGTGCACTGCTCCGTTTGGGATCTCATAGTGACATACAATATTATAATATGTAGGACATTGCAGCTAAGGCCTTAAAAATCACAAAAATCATAAAACTACACCTGCCCAACCATCAATTTAGTAGTTTCAATATAGTGCTTACGTGGTACAAGAAGCAGGGTACACTACAAATGATGTGGTGTTAAATTGAGTTAAAAATCTGGTGTTAATTATTTTTTAGTTACTGGGTGTTGATTTGGGTGTTATTTGAAAAAAACGGGTGGTGTTATTTCAGCAAGTCAAACTCATTGACTCCAGGCTGAGTTACCTTCCGGGCTCTTTTCTCTCTTTTCTCATTTACCAGGAGTCGTGCGGGAACTAGACCTACAAGAAAGAATTTTGCAGCAACAAACATGTACTTTCTAATGGCATACTTTTTAATGTTGTTGCCCCTCAAGTGCTAGGTACCTGTACTTGGTTTGAGTCCCACTGTCTCCATTTGGCTTGGAAAATACAAACTTGTCAAGAAGTAAGATTAAAACTGTGAGAAATTAACACAAAAAGGAATGAAAATAATACTTTGTGTTTGAAAGTGACAACAAAACTGTGAGAAATTAATACCAATAAATGAAAGGAAATAACACCTTTAAGTGTTAAAAAACAACACTTCTTCTTTTCCTTTCGGCTTTTCCCTTCAGGGGTCGCCACAGCGAATCAGTTGCTTCCATCTAACCCTGTCCTCTGCATCCTCTGCTCGCACACCAACTACCTTCATGTCCTCTATAACTACATCCATAAACTTCCTCTAGACCTCCTGCCTGGCATTTGGAAACTTGGCATCCTTCTGCCAATATAGTCACTATCTCTCCTCTGGACATGTCCAAACCATCTCAGTGTGGCCTCTCTGACTTTATCTCCAAAGCTTCTAACGTGCTGTCCCTCTGATGTACTCATTGCTGATTCTATCCATTCTGGTCACTCCCAAAAAGAACCTCAGCATCTTCATCTCTGCCACCTTCAGCTCTGCCTCCTGTCTTTTCCTCAGTGGCACTGTCTCCAGACCAAACAACATCGCTGGTCTCAGCACAGTTTAAACTATCACACATCACACCTGACACTTTTCTCCACCCGTTCCGGCATGCCTGCACACACTTCTTCACTTCTTTTCCACACTCTCCATTGCTCTGGACTGTTGACCCTAAATACTTGAACTCCTCCACCTTCTTGGTCTCTTCTCCCTGTAACCTCACTCTTTCACTTGGGTCCCTCCCATTCACACACAGATACTCCGTCTTGCTAAGGCTTACCTTCATTCCCCGCTTTTCCAGCGCAAACCTCGCTTCTCCTCCATGCTTTCACTACAGATCGCAATGTCATCTGCAAACATCATAGTCCATGGAGATTCCTTTCTAACCTTGTCTGTCATCCTGTCCATTACCATAGCGAACAAGAAGGGGCTCAGAACTGATCCCTGATGTACTCCACTTTGAACTCCTCCGTCACACCTACAGCACACCTCACCACTGTCTTACAGTCCTCATGCATGTCCTGCACCACTTGAACATACTTCTCTGACTTCCTCATACAAAACCACAGTTCCTCTCTGGGCACCCTGTCGCAAACTTTCTCCAGATCTACAAAGACACAATGCAGCTCCTTCTGACCTTCTCTGTACTTCTCTATCAACATCCTCAAAGCAAATACTGCATCTGTGGTACTCTTTTTTGGGGCATGAAACCATACTGCTGCTCACAAATGTTCACCTTAGCCCTCAGGCTAGCTTCAACTACTCTTTCCCATAGCTAGCACTAAAACTGTGATAAATTAAGAGAATTAAAGGAATGAATATAACACTTTATGGTTAAAAGTAACAGCAAAACTGTGAGAATTTAACGCCAAAAAATGATAGGAAATAACACTTTTAAGTGTTAAAGAAATAACACTGATAATGTGAAAGTAGATACCACTTTAAAGTGTAAAAAGTTCACTTTTATGTGTTCAATATTAACACTATGGGTGTTGTAATTTCACTCCACCAATGAGGTAAATTTTTACACTTTTGGAAAAGTAAATTCAACTTGGAACTGGTGAAAACTATAAAAACTCAGGCAAAGTGTTACATTTAACACTATGAGGAGTTAAATTTACACTTACGATTTTACTGTGCACATTTTGGGATGGTCGCCAACCAATTACATTCTCTAAAGTAAATCCCCCATTAGACAGCTAATGTGGTTAATATTTTATGCTAAAACCCTCAAATAAAACAGTTAAGTCTCGTTTGTGCATCTATTTTATGACATGATCACAATGAAGCTTTGACAGGAAAGCTTCTGGTTCTAGTCCACTTAAAAAAGTCGAATTTCTAATCAGGTGCCTACAATGAAAAAAGTAATGGATACTTTTATTCCATATGGTCACGAAAGAAATCAAATTTCGCAATAAAAAAGAGGTGACGCTAGCCTGACGTTGGCCTGAAGCAACCTGTTGCGGTTGTCACTGGCGTTGTCATTCAGCGAAATCCTTTTCCAGTCCCTGAAACTATTTTTCCTACTTCATGGCGGAAGTAATATTCTTAACTGACTTACAAGTCTAAAAAGACTAAAGATCATAAAATGTCAAGTCAACCCCATCTTTGATGACAAGTGATCAACGCATATAGGTTAAATGATTACCCTTCTATTAAAAAATAGCAAACAAACAGAAACAAGAAAATTAACAATCAATACAAACTTATTGAAAATGTATTAAATGAAATATGAAATAATGAAATGAAAAAAGTTTTCTTCGAAGACCTTCCTAGATGATTTTACTAAGCTGTTGACTAAGCTTTATGTGCAAGCTTCTTCCATCCATCTATGGGTCACTTGTGGAGTTGCTCCTTTAGTTCCAGTTAATGAAGGAGGCGTGTGATGGTAAATATATTTGTATTCAGTACCAAGTTCCCACATATAAAATACAGTATTAGCACTCTAGGCACACTCTAAACAAACACATTGCATTCCAGGCTATTCTTGCTACAGACATCTTGCCTGACAATTTGCCTTTAGCGCTTTGTCATATACTAATATACTAATATATTTATACATATATATATGTGTACTTGAAATATATGATATAGATGTACTAGACATTTTTTTCATTGTTCTGTGAGTGGGTGGGTTGTTACATAATAATATTATGACAATGCATGTCCCAAGTTGATCAAAGTTAAGATGGATGCTTACAATAGTTGCAGGGGTCTCGACTATCATGCAGAGGGATTGCATTTTGTCATGTATGACTGCTATTAAAAGTCAACATTTTTTACAAAGATAATAAATGTTTTTTTCTGAAAATGTTTGTCAAATGCATGACTGTGGATTGGTAGACCTTAGATTTGCCGGAATTTAAAAACACTTCCCAATGGCCATCAAATTGTAAAAACCTCCATTGACTGTACATTCCGTGTTTTATGAAGCAATGTATTACCATTTTTAACTGTCATTGTGGGGCCATTAGTAATGTAATGGTTCAAAACTGACTTGCGGTTAGCGGGAAATTGATTCTCACTCAATGCCCCATTGACAATCATTCAGGGCTGGACTGGCCATCTGGCATACAGGGCAGATGCCCAGTGGGCCGGTGTCTTTTGGGGCCAATGTGGTGCTATTCAATTATTTTTTCCCCCTCCATTTTACCCCAAGAGACCGGCCCACAATTTAGAGGGAGCAGCAGATTAATCCATTTAAATATAGAGAGCAAACTGAACCAATATACATCAGCGGTAGAGGTACATGGTAGCTAAAGGCAGGCCTAAGTTAAAATGCCAGGGCCGATTATTTATGCCAGTCCAGTCCTGCAATCACCCATGGCTAACTGGTGACTAGTCCAGTGTGTAGTCGGTCTCTTGCTAAGTCCCACACGTGCTCGTGACCCTCAACAGCAGTGAAAAAAGGATGGACGGCACTGTCATTGGGGCTGGTCGTTCTCTATTTTTCACAGAAACCTTGAATACATTTCATATTATTCAATTAGCGAGCCAATTTACTTCTGAGGCCCTCCTGCACTTCATGACAGTGCCCTGAAGAATTGTAGTAAGTTGTATTGTCATGTGCTCAGCGGTGCAAAGTATGTAGTTCGCAATGTTTGTGTTCAGCTGAAGCGGGCAAATAAGTAATGTTTTTTTCTGACAGAAACCTTGAAAAATATTAGCTGGTATATGACTGTTTTATAGGAGTGGCAAACGCTGCAGTGGCCAAAACATTCCTAAATAAAATTAAACTGCACTAATAAACTTACCACCAGAGGGAGCTAGAACTACACAAATGAAATACAACCTCGGCTTTTTAACAGACGCGCTGCTTTTAATATTGTGATATGACGATGACGATATTGTAGCAATTTTAATATTGCAATATTCACGATATTGCTGTTATCATTATATTTCTACAAATTACTGTTAAACCACAACCAGATCGCCAAAGCCACCAAGCCTTACCCCTTCGAACCTGTAGCATGACATCGTCAGCAGGCACAAGTCTTCAATGTGTTTACATTCAAACCAGAATAAACCTTCTGTTGCTTATTTTTTTCTTAATCTTATTTTTTTAAACTCCTAAAAGCAATACATAATTACGTTTATGTAGAATTAGCTGGCCATTCGACTAATTTCAAATGTCTTTTGGAAACTTCTAAAAAAAATAATAATAGTAATTTTTAAGTAGTGAAAATAGTTACTTTACTTGGTAATGAGTTACTTTCATTATGAAGTAATTCAATTACTAACTCAGTTACTCTTTATATCAAGTAATTAGTAACTATAAATAATTACTTTTAAAAGTAACATTCCCAAGAACACCGTATGAAATCACATTTAATTACAAAAAAAATATTCAGGATCAGTAGTTTCTCCTAAATTTCAATGGGCCGTCCAAAAATACAATCAACACTTTAATTGTCAGTTTCCAACAAAAGCTCAGTAATTGCAGGAATAATTTCAATATGTCATTTGTACATGAACAAATTGAAAAGTGCGTTGTAATTTGTGTGGTTTCAGTTTCATTATATAGTTTGTAATGTAGCAAAGCATCAGTGTATAATTCCAACAGGTGTTAGAAGCTTTCCACACAGTAATAGTGGGGGGTTTGGGGTGTCACTGCTATGGAGTGACGCTCATGTCAATATGCCATATTTGGTCGTTTCCACACCCTCCATCGCCCTTCATACTGTTTTTTTCTCTTCATCTATTGTATCTACTGCTTTCCATTGGCCTCATTTTAGCGTGTGTACTTTTATGTCTCACATTAGCGAGGGGAATGATACCTCTCACTTAATGGTAGTCTACTCAAGTGCAGTCTCAGACATTCAGTCAGTCATCCCCGGAGAATCAGTGCAGTGCATCGTTGCCAAAATGTTTCTCTCCTTTTTCTCAGCTCCCACTGATCTCTGTCTTTGTCCTCACTCACTGATACAGTACCTTGTATTCGTTAGTGACGTGATCCAAATGAGAAAAGCAGCGTTGGGAAGGCCGAGAGAAAAGGGGAAAAGAATAGGGATCTGTGGCAAAACTTGGATAGGTTTCAACTTTTCCGGAAGGCCTTGAAGCTGAAGGTTTTTAGAGAATCCCAGGAGACAGAAGTCAGTTAGGTATGTCAAATATATTTATACACTCGCTGGACACTTCATTAGGTACACCTGCGCTACAATTGAGAGATCAATACAAGCGCTATATCAAAATGTTTGTTTTACAAAGATAATTATAGTAGTGTAACTGTACTGCATTTTACTGTGAGCTGTTTTTTTGTGTGAAATAGAAACAGAGGTTGAGTAACATTTTGTATTTATTGTAATTCAACACTTTTTAGGTACACTCTAAAAAGAGAATTGTTGACCAACTTGAAAAAATCACTTAATTAAATTTGATTAAATTAATCCAAAGTGAATATATTAAGTTTAATTTTCATTAAAATTAATATATTCACTTTGGATTAACTTAATTGAAATAAATTAATCCAAAGTGAATATACTGAATTAAATTAATCCAAAGAGTGTACTTTTTAAAGTTTTTTTTTTTTTGAATTTATTGCTCTACATTACTCTTGTTTAGAGTATTCTATTTGGCTAATTATAATCCAATCCACTATGTTCTAGTTTGATATTGTTTTATATATTAAAGTTATGTGTGTACGGCACAATCCGATGTTGTTGACACGTCCCATTTTATTATTATGCTTTCATTTTTATGTTGCTTAATCCAAACCACATAATTTTTTTCAGAACTCACAAACATCCCCCTCACCTCCACTAAAAAGTAACATTTACTCTGTATATATTTTACATTTGTAGCTTTTTACTAAAAGCTATTTTTATTAATTAATTAATTAACGCGTCAATATTTAAACCTCAAAACAATAAAACACTGACTCACTTAACTTTAATGACAAAAGCAGAAGGTTATTGGTGTCTCATGAACAAATAATAATTACACATTTTTTATTTGTATAGTGCTTTTCAAAAGACTCAAAGACACTTTACAAGAATCAAACTACTAAAAACTACAAAAAGTCAAAAACTAAACTAAACTGCCGTTCCGCTTTTTGGATGTCTCTACTGTTAATACTTAATCCACATAACATAAGTTTTAATAAATGAAATGTCTGTTTGTTTTTTCAGCTTCAGGTTTGATCCATTACAAAACGTGCATCAGTTTCCAAATACTGGACATTACAGTTGAGGTCATGGACAACAGCAATGATGCCACATTGGTGTGACAATGATGTCGTGCTCTGATGCTAACACCCAAGAGGGCAAACTTGGGGAAAAAAAAATGATGTGCTTTGATTTATTTAACAGCATAGTCAAAAATGTTCTTTTAAGCATTTTTGGCTTGTTAAAAGCATTTCTCAGCATGTACATACAATTGAACAATTTTATATTATTATCTTGTAATGAAGTTCTAAACTTGGTAAAACACAAACAAATAGGCTATGCTTATCAGCTTTGTAGACTCTCTAGTAGAGACAAAATGGTTGACTTGCATAAACAAGAATTGTGTGAGGAAGAACAACAATCAAACAATCATCTCAACATTGTAATAAAACTATTTTTTCTGGGTACTTACTGTAAGCAGTCAATCTAAAAGAAATACAAAACTGGCATAGTTGGAGAGAGGTCATTTTTTTTATTTCACTGATTGCAAATTCGAATACGGTAAAGTCATATTTCAACAAGAGGACTTTGTTGAAGGTACTGCTGCATAATCTAACCTAACTTGATGTTATGATGACTTATCAAGCATGTGGATGGATTGCTTGAGGGGGGTCAGCTCAAAGCTGAACAAGGTGCTGAATTGTTCCAGGTGTCAAAATCCATTGTTCCAGTGTCCCGCTGGAACTAATGAGGCAGGTCCATTTTCACCCCCTAAATGGTTAGAATGACTGATTTATGACTATATGACAGCTTCAACTCACATTATAATGTATATTTTAAATGTTACTCTTACGCAGCTGCTCTGTGTGTGTGAAAAATGGAACTGCATTTATGAAGCAAAAGCAAGGGTCATACAATGTGCTATGGCTCATTTAGTCGGGAAGCCATTTTAAGGTAAACCTTTGGTAAAGTGAATATTGAGACTTTAAATAAAGATATGGAGGTTTGAGGTGGACGGTGTTTTAAAAGGTCAGTGTGTAGGATTTAGTGCCATCTAGTGGTGAACTAATAATTATTTTCTTTTTTTAATCCACTACTAATTTCAGTAATATCCAGAAAATATTTTTGCTACGGATACCCGAAGGACAATTTTGGGAACGTATTTAGCCCTGGTAGTGCTTGCTGTCAGACCCAATGGGTTGACCGCTGCTTACCTTCTACAGCTGTGGCCTGCAGGTGACCGTCGCTGAGTCCCGTCCCTGCTTTGCTCTCGCTAGCATTTGCAACTTCTCCCGCTAGCCACTCCAGCGAGTTCTTGCTAGCCAGTCTTGCACGCCGCTCCTGCTAGCTCCTGTCTACTACCAATAATAATTGGTAGTAATTGGTGGCAGGCTTGCAAAGTGTGGTTTCTCCAAGGCACCGTAGTGCACGCGCTACAAAATTGTTGCATTCTCTTAGTTCACCACTAGAAGGCACAAAATCCCACACACCGTCACTTTAAATAATTATGTGTTCAGCGTGTCTTGTAGTGATTATGCACATAATTTACTTCATTGTTTCAAAGGGGAACATTCATCTGTTTATGCATGTAATATTTATGTCTTTGCTAGAAAGTTTATTCATGGTAAGATTGTGAGACTGTTCCCAAAAACATATATAATTGGTGAAAATCATGCCTCTGTTCAAAACTTGTTTAACTGTTCAGTGAAAGTTCACACAATTAAGTCCAGCTTCCAGCAGAGTCCACACAAAAGTGGAACCGTTGTATCCCTCTGCAGGAGTCTCCGTGTCTTTGTCACCGTTGAGCAAACAGGTAAATGTAATTGCATGCTTTCTATGCACAAAGACCGAAAGAAAAGCACAGCAGGCCCTGCACAAACTTCTGAAAATCAAACCAGGATTGTAGAAAGCTCATTTGTATCCATGCAGCTATATGTCATGTGAAAACCATTTTGTGTCATGTGTTCACATGGAATACATATTACTTACATATGTAGGATGAAAAAGTACATCGAGGTCTGCCCTGTGGGACCGGCAAGCACCTCTAACCTGCAGACAGGGAATATGTTAATGTAACTGGAGATGTTCTTAAGTACATGCCAGGAAAGTTTTCCATGTGGACGTTTGTGCTAATAGAAAAACAATTGCGATGTGGATGAAGATACACTCGATTGTCATTGACATGCTGTGGTTTGTGGTCTGGGAAAGGGGCACTCATGCTACATGCCATGCGGTTGCATGTGAAGCCACAAATAAACTCAATGGTTCACTTCTCACCTCGCTGCTAGGTGCATGTAAAGATTTTAAACAAGTATTCGGTTTCAAATGTGCTCCAGCTTGAAGGCCACGCCTGCTCTCGTTGAAGATGTTGACTTTCCCGCAAGTTTAGCTATTTAAATGTTGGAGGGAGGCACATGCTGCTGCTGGACTGGAGAGGGTACACGCGCGAGTGGAGAGGGACATTGGGCTTTTATTATCTGAACAACAAACACCGAGAATTTGTTTAGTGGCGTGGATTTGCCATCTTGTAATGTTTACTGTGCGTATTCCTGGTGCGTAAAGTTCCGTGCGTTAACGTTCACGCTACAGAACTCACAACAAATTGATGAGGATTTCAATATATATTAATTGACTTTTTGGACAACTTTTTAAGAACGATTAACCACAGGTGTCATGTGAACAGCAGCGCTCATGCCGGACTTTCATTTTGGATTGTCACGTTGGATTTTTTTTTTATATTGAGTTTAATGAAATGGAGCTGCCATACCTTCACCTACAAGGGACACGTCTGAGGAATTTTTGGAGCTATTAATTCCAACCAAACAAGTCGCGCTTAAAGCTGTGAGGATTCAGAAGCAGGGGGGACTTAATTTCTGAGACCTTTAAGCAGCGCATCAGTGGAGTATTCATGAATCAATATTTGAATTACTACAAGATGAGGCTGAGGGCATCGAGGTTTGGTTATCTGTAAGTACAAAATTTTTTTTTTTTACGAATGCATGTGTGGATTAATTCATTAAAATAAAATATTTTCATTCTTTTTTTTCCAACAGGTTACTCCACTTCACAGCGCTTTGCTTTTACGCACAGGTAACTTTTTCTCTCTCACTAAAACCTCTTAATAACAACTCTAATATAGGATTAAATGCGTAAAAAATAAAAAGGTAGGTATGTGAACATTGCGCGTCTGCACACGTCTGCAGTGGGCTGCAATAATAATGAAAACATTTTATTAGGAGGGCTTCGGCAATTGGCAAAAATTCAAACATCTTGAAAAGTGGCAAGATCCCACTTTGACAGGTGATTGTTAAAACATATGTGGACGGCTGTATTGAGGGCGGGGGAGTCAAGAAGGGGGTGAAAGATCACTGCTGGTAAAGGAAAATAACGAACAGGGGAATTGTCATCCCCGAGGGTCCCCGAACGGATCCTTAAAAGAGCCGCAAACGCCACTGTCAAATAAAATCAAATTAAATCAATCGTTTAAAACCATTAAAATAGTGTGGTTCTCCACAGTTGCTGAAATGATTCGAATGAAATCAACGCGTGTGCTTACTGTTGTCCTGCAGAACACAGTGCAGTCTCCTCCTAATTTCAAGCACCATGTCACCGAGCAGAGTCGGCTGTCGGACCGGATGAGCCGCCGGTTAACTCGAACGTACCAGCTGTACAGTCGGACCAGCGGCAAACACGTCCAGGTGCTGTCCAACAAGAGGATCAACGCTAACGGGGACGACGGAGCGGCGCACGGTAAGCACACACGTACAGCACCCAACATTAAAAAACAAAAACAAAAAAAACACAACTGCACAAAAACACTACTGCCCGTCCGAATGGAGAATTCATTTAAATATATTTTAGAATACCGCAATAGTATGCTTGTTTGTGTTATTGCGTGAAAATGTCCATGATAGTAGGTAGGCTACACCTGTTATAAGTTTAACAGAGTTAGTAATTAAGTTTTGGTTTCCTTCGCTATACATGAGAGAGGGAAAAAAAGTAAACATGTTAAAAATGCGATGGTGGAAAAAACAAAACAAAAAACACTATAACAAACACGTTGCCAGGTGTATACTGCCGTGGCCAGTCAGTGTATGTGCAATTTCATCAAAAGCTTCATATATTTGAATAAAATATGCCTATAAAACGGACCTTGGTAACTATTATTAAATTGAAGCCTACAGACCTGAAATGATGATGTAAAATCTTGCAGGGCTTTTAAAAGTTAATTCACCATTTTAACAGAATCTCAGGAACACTGTGGTTGAAAATCAACAGTGTGCAAAGTGTATGTGGTGAAAAGAACTTTTATTATTGGCGGTTTTGGCTGCCTCTAGTCTAGAAGAGCATTAGGCATAGGAGGACAAGTGAGTGATTACAACAGAAGCTTGAAGTTAAGCGGCAAGTTATTTTATGTGCTTGTGGACTGGGGGCAGACTATTGTTGACAGGAATATTATACGTTGCAAAAGTCCTGACCCCAAGCGGGTTGGGTTGTTTTTCCACCACAGCCTCCATCCATCCAATGTCTGCTTTTTGGAGGCTCATTATATCGATCAGTTGTATTGCTTTTTGAGTTCAGTGTATTCGTCTCTTTGTTCCATGTAGTCTTTTATCTTCTGGATTTCTCTACTCACATTCTAGTCCTCACACACACCTATAATGTCACTTTTGTAAGTGGCCCAAGTGGCCAGCGGCGCTTTGCTTCCTCCCTCATTTGAAGTGCATCACCGCACTGTATTTACTCACCCTGCTGCATCCTAAAAGAGGGAACGTAAATGTCATCTTTGCAATTCTGGTTCATTGGACAGCATGTTTTAAAGAGTTCTCATGCAGTGAATGCCCTTCAAAGGGATACTTGAATCATTTAGCCATTTTCAGGAATAAAAAGTGTTGTATCTTTAAAAAAAAAAAATCACTCTTGCTATCGACTGAAAATGACATCACAGGTGCTCAGAGCTCAAGCAACGACCAATCACGGCTCAACTGTTTTCTGTGTTAGGTCATATGATGTTTGCAAACTGAGCCATGATTGGTTGTTACCTGAGCACTGAGCACACGTGATGTCATTTTTAGTCAACAGCAGGTGGCAAATTATGTTGATAAAGATATTAATTGTACATGAAAAATAATGAAGTTAGACAAAATCTTACTTTTGAAGGCTAAATGAGTCACGTATCTCTTAGTGAAGTGATTCATGACATCCTCCATTGTGCTTTTAGAGTTTATTCAGAGAAAAGCAGTAATATTATTGCTTGTGCCACGTCTTCTCACAATTTGGTTCGTGTTTGCCTGTGCAGCTAAACTGGAGGTGGAGACAGACTCCTTCGGGAGTCGTGTGCGGATCAGAGGGGTGAAGAGTGGATACTACATATGCATGAATAAGCGAGGGAAGCTGATTGGAAAGGTAAGCGGCACCGTTGAGTTTGGAAATGACTCAAAGGGCATGGCACAAACACATTTGGGACGAAAAGTGTGAAATAGTTGAACGGATTGACAAAAGAAGAAAATCTTAGTCCTGTTAAATCATTTGTGTCTGACTCAGACAGCAAACGGGTTTGTTCCGATAAAGGCGTAGTAAGGAAAGTTTTAGGAGAGCAGCTGTTAAAAAGCCACTGATGAGCAGCAAGCAGGTATTTGAAGCTGCTGCTATATCTCTGGAGACAAACACAATGCAGGATCTTCCAAAAACTTGCAGTCATGCGCAAAGCTGTATTTTAGCCACACCTAACCAATGCTTAAAAGGAGAAACTATTCTAGTGGCGTCAGGGATACATGAAGACATGTTTTATTCATGGAACAGTGCAGTGTGACTTTGAATGCTTAAAGAGGAAATCAACCCCAAAATGTTCTTCACAATATGTTATATGAAGCCGCATTAGTCTAAACACGGTATTATGATTAATATTGCATTTGTGGAAAATGAATTAAGCAGCAAAATCAACCTGGCTTCATCCATCTCAGGGGGCGGCCATTTTGCCACTTGCTGTCAACTGAAAATGACATTACAGTTACTCAGGTCTTAGGTAACGACCAATCAGACCTCATCTGTTGTCTGAATTTTGGTCATGGGACATTTGGTCA